>NC_134356.1:345252234-345559109 GCF_048569485.1 Anomaloglossus baeobatrachus | reverse complement strand
GCAACGTGCGCAATGCAAATCTGAATTCTCATAGACTTTCTGGGAGACATGCAGTTTTGGGCAACAAACTTAATCAAAAATTACAGCAAAAATGAGGCAAAAAACACAGCATGCCCATACAGCCTTAATCAGTCAGAGATCAGACCGCAATGCTCGGACTGGCCATGCATCTCCTGACTCGGGCATGAAAACTAAATAGAAATATGTAAAGCTGTCATGATTGGGTGGGGAGACGTGTGGCCAGTCCAACAATGTATACAGTTATCTGAATGCACCCTTTGAAAGAGTAGCAATCACCAAGTCTCCATCAGGCCATAAACTATAGCAGTGGTGAATAGAGATGAGCCACCACCCTAGTGTTTGAGTTCGGTTCGGTTTGTCGAACGGCGGGTGTGTTCGTCGAATGTTCGACGAACGTTCGTCGAACACCGTCGAACCCCATTGAAAACAATGGCATTCAAACACAAACACATACAAACACATAGAAAACACCTTCTAAGGTGTCCAAAAGGTGACAAACTCAGAAGACACAACAAATACATGGAAAAGTGACAAGTACATATACTCATGCTGAAAGAAAAGAGCTGGATGAGTAAAAGGAGGAGGAGACACATATATAGGAGTATCTGCAAGTGAACATCGATGCCATGACTGTGCAACTTGAGACTTGCTCATTTTGGGCTTCTGTACCGCCCCACGCTTGGCTGCAGCCGAGCCGCTCGGATCCAGACTCGCTGGTAGGTGGCTCGAGCGTCTCCGGACCTAGGGGCCCCGTGGTCACTTCGATCTGAAAAGGGGGCTGGCGGTTTAGGGGATGTAGCTGTACGGCCGGAGCCGTGGTTAAGTTCGTGACGCCACCCACGGGATGTGGTGAAGGTAGACACCACCGCTGCAGTTACGGGGCACCCGGGGGAGATATTGATGCAGCAAGATGTTAACCCCTCCGTGGGCAGGGATGATGGACCTGGGACCCGTTGGTTGTTGTGTGGTTGGGCGGTGCAGGGAGGTGCGCAGCCGGAGGGCACGGTTGTACTCACGATTAGTAACACACACAAGTCTCTGGTAAAACAAGTTTATGGTGGTCGGTGCCCGCAGCCGGCTGCAGTCTGGTCCCCCACCCGGTTGGTGGTCTCTGCCTTTTTCCTGCACCGTGTTCTGTATCTGTGGACTGCCTGCGCTTCAGCGATGGGAGTCCGCTCCCCGGCTTTGTGGATGTCAGGAGAGCTCTTTTACCCGCAGACACTGGCCCGTGGGATCTCTCTGCCTGTGCGGTGGCTTTCTATCCCCCTCGTGGGGCTGTTGTCTTCAGTCGGGACTTTGGGTGGGAAAGGACCTATAGTCCAGACCGCAATCAGTTTATTAACTCGGTCCAGTGGCTTCTGGACCTCATTTCAGGTTCTGAGTACCCCCCTTTGTGCTCCGGTTTCTGAGTCAGTGTCACGTCCCCACCGGAGTCCGCTCCTGCGACTTCTGCTCCGATCGCCAGACGACGCCATGTTCCCACCATGGATAGTGCTGGTGATGGGTGAGGAGTCAGTGCCCATGGCTCTGTGGAGCACAGGCTCCGCTCATTCACTAGGCTGGGTTTCCCTGGAACCTGCAGTACCACTGGCTGACTGTAGGTGGCGTGTGTCTTCCAGCTGAAGTTGCCAACATTCACCTGCAGCCAATGGGAAGACACCACACCCTTCTTATTCCCCCTCCTGTCACATGACCACTGCCAGAGATAGTTCTGTACTCCTGGCTCATGTGCTGTTTGTATGTTGATGCCTGTGCGCTGATCTTTGCTTGTTGTTTGACTACCCTCCTGCCTGTCGTTTTTGTACCTTACTGCCAGTTCCGGATTTGACCTCTGCTTTGTCTCCTCACTATGCCCTTTCATGCCGATTCTGTTCCTGTTTAGCATCTCCTGGTTTTTGACCCTGCCTGACGACCACGGACTACAGCCTACCACAGATAGTGATCTCTGGGGCTCTGTGTAATTCCAAATCCCTGTATAGGGGTTAAAGGGTTGCAGAGTTCTTGGGGTCCTGCTTTGTGAGCGGCTTTTCTTTAGACTCCCCTTACAGCCAGTTTGAGTCTGTGGCTCCAATCAGGCATTACAGTCGGTTCCCCGGGTCGGTAACGGCGGGCCACTACCCTGTCCCGGTCCACCACGGTTCCACCGAGTCGTCTTCCTGGCTCCTGCAGGCTGAGGCCACCGCTTGCGATTTGATTTGATGTATCTTGTGCTTGCTGGTCCTGAGGAAGGGGGCTCAGACCCCTGAAACGCATAGACCTATGCCGAAATAAAGTGTACATTGATCAAGCTTACATCTGGGATCTCTGGCGCGGTTTTCAAAAACCCCTCTCCACTATCTCTCTCTGTTATCTACTTTGTCATGGCTAGGAGGAAATGGTCTTTTACTTGTCTACATCTGAGGGAGCGAGGACTGGCTGCTGTGCTGAGACGGCGTTGAGTAGGGTGTCCCTGCAGAGTTGCAGATTTGTTCATCTACAAAATGAGTGGAAAAAGGCAAGATGTTGGTGGAAAGGGGAACAGGCGTGTTGGAAAGGGAAAAAAAGTTTATGTCCGTGGGATTGGTGGTAAAGCAAGAGTAACATCTGCTGAAGAAACACCATCTGTTATGGGGGGACTGGCAGATTAGGATAAGGTGGTATATATCCCAATCACCAGTCGGGGTCCACTGTGCTCCCAGATGGAAAAGGAGATGCTGGCAACTGGAAGGTTAGGCGGAGGATACAGAGCTGGGTGGCTCTGAAACTAATAGGAGCCTGACCCAAGTTAGACGATACTCGGATCAGGAGACTGTGAACCCTGTTAGCGTCACAGGGCCCACACACTCATCCCAGGAACTCCCTGTTAACAACACAGGTGCTCTGGGGTATGCTGTCCATGTGCGTAGGGGGTACACCTGTGGACAGGAGGCGCAGCAGCCCGGTTAATGCCACTGGGCTGTACTAGCAGGACTGGTAGAACAGGAGCTGGCTGTAACCGTGCCGCGTTACCAAGTGTGGTGGCGTCCAGCAGCGACGCCCTATTCCTGCCTACCTCTGTCCTAAAGCCGCAATGGGTTCAACACATGGAGGTGTGCTCTGTCTGAGCATAATAGAAAACTGCGCACATCCATGTTGTCTCCAGATCTTTTATAACATGGGTCCGCCTGTCGTTTTTGTACCTTGCTGCCAGTTCCGGATTTGACCTCTGCTTTGTCTCCTCACTACGCCCTTTCCTGCCGATTCTGTTCCTGTTTAGCATCTTCTGGTTTTTGACCCTGCCTGACGACCACGGACTACAGCCTACCACAGATAGTGATCTCTGGGGCTCTGTGTAATTCCAAATCCCTGTATAGGGGTTAAAGGGTTGCAGAGTTCTTGGGGTCCTGCTTTGTGAGTGGCTTTTCTCTAGACTCCCCTTACTGCCAGTCTGAGTCTGTGGCTCCAAACAGGCATTACAGTCGGTTCCCCGGGTCGGTACCGGCGGGCCACTACCCTGTCCCGGTCCACCACGGTTCCACCGAGTCATCTTCCCGGCTCCTGCAGGCTGAGGCCACCGCTTACCTTCTAGCCAAAGATGCCCGGGCTCCAATCCTGGAACCTGTCAGTTAGTTGCAGAAATGGGCAAAGGCCTGCTTCCACTCTCCTTCAGTCCTGTCAACTCATCTCTCAACTCACTTCTCTTTTCCTGCCTCAGGCCCTCTGAACTCCTTGGTGGGTGTGGCCAACCGCCTGGGTCCACCCCCTGTACACCCCACACAACACCATCCTACATCAGGTACCATCTGCCACAAAACCCCACACAAAGACACCAGGACTTTGCCAAATCCCGTTCCTGAACAAGCAAGCGGCAGGATGTCTCAGGGGTCCGACAACCAGCATGTGGAGAGTCCCATTCCTGGGACCGCCGACTGTATTGAAGCGCAGACGGAGAAGATGTGTCAGAGGATCCAGGCCCAGGCGCATTTCATCATGACGTGGTGGACCTCCGAAATGAATGGCCTGGCTGCAGCTGTCCGGGCGCGTGAGATGGAGATGGCCTCGGAGGAGAGGGTAAGCAGTGACCCATGCCCCTATGTTCCCCAGGAACCGGCCGTTCCGGCTAAGGGGTCTGGCCTGTCCCCGTCCGCCATGTCGCCTCCCTCACAACCCGTGTCCTCGGCCAGCGCCCCGATAGGCCCGCTACCTCAAATAACGGCAGCGGAACCTGTCTTGTCTAAAGAGTAGAACCCAGCAATGGGGACCTCGGGCCTTACCTGCATCCCCGTTCCAGCACCCGTCCCAGCCCCGCGCCAGACCGCAGTCTGGAAGACATCTCCTCCGGCAGTCCGCCCGGCTGCAACTATGATGATGTCAGCTCTGGCAGTCCGCCCGGCCGCAACTATGATGACGTCGGCCCCGACAGTCCGCCCGACTGCAACGGAGGCGGTACCCGATCAGAAGCTACCCGTGGCAGCCGCGTTGGTGGCTACACAATGCCCGGTCCCGGCTATGGAGCAGTCGGCGGGATGTACCTGCAGGGAAGCAGAGAAGGCCAGTGAAAGATGGGGCCCTCGGCAGAGAGAATGGTCGGTCGTAGCCGGCACCAAGGGCATCCGTGTGGGCCAAGCTCCTGAACAGAAGGAGGAGCACAGAACCTGTGCCCCGTATTGGGAGGGCCAGCAGCAGCAGCTGAAGCAGGAAATCACTGCCCGGGAAAAACGTAAATCCGAGGTGCTGGCACGCACCTACAAAGAAAAGGACCACCTACGGAAGGCTACCTTCCGGGTGCGGGGCCCGACCTACCGAGGGCAGGTCCACCAATTTAACCCCCAAAAGGGATGGGGGTCCATCTACGAGCCGGGACTGGACTCCGAAATTTTTTTTGTCCCAGAGGGTTGTGGCCCCTCATCTGCCAACAGGTCACCCAGACCGAGATCTGGAACCTGGGGACCTGGTGAGTTACACCTGACACTGAGGAGAAAGGGGGTGGTTCGCCCTGGACATTAAAAAGTGGATGGTTGTCGATGGGCGGCCATGTCTCCAAAGCCCCTCACAGTCCCCTGCATAGAATAAGAAGTAAATGCTAGTGGTTTCCAGCTACCTGTTAAACTGTTAAAGTTACCCTATTTTCGGTTTACAACAATGGACCAAGACCTCAGGACTGGTGAGGTCACCCCATAACTTGTTTGGGTCCTGTAAATAACCCCTAACCACTTTCTTGTTACTCCTCACCTACTGCATAGCCTCTGGAGAGGTTGATTGGAGTAAGGGCCTGCGGTGGACTAGGCCGAGGCCCAGTCTCTAATGAAACCGGTGGCTAATCTCCAGGCCAGGGGCCCCCGGACTATGGGGCCCTTGAGATGGAGTGCCGGGTAAGGAACTTTTTACCTGGACCATGCAGGCGTCGCCCGGAACTGCTGAGGACTTGGGAAAAGGGGTGTCCACCATGATTAGAGGTGGCACCAAGGAACCAGGTTGTTTGGGTGGCGGGTGAAGGAGGGGAAAGTAATGTTACCATGTTTGCAACGTTAAAGTGATGTGACTTCCGTAAGGGAAGAAATGTTCTTAAAATGTTTTACCTTCTTTCCCGTTTATTTTAGAAAAATAAAAGGTCAGTGGTTGGACAGCCCGCAGACGGGTTGTATTCAACCAAGGGGGAATGTGATGCCCTGGCGCTGCCAGGTGGTCACAGAGAAACAGTACACCCCACACAACACCATCCCACATCAGGTCGCATCTGCCACAAAACCCTAGCCACCCCCTCAGGGTAGGAAGGACACACCAGTGGGCGCGACCAGGCGGATTGGGAGCGTCCACCTAGGGGTCTTGAGGATCCGGGGGAGGGAACCAGTCAGTTTTGAGTTTTGAGTTTTGAAGTGGAGTTGAAGGAGAGAGTCGGAGTTGAAGTCAAGTCTGAGCTTAGTGAAGGATAGCCAGGGTAGGGGAACTGGTCTACTGGCTAGGTGGCAAGCAGTAGACCGTGTCCAAAGGTGACGGGAGTCCAGGCGCGGGAAATCCAAAATGGACTGGGGCAGGGTTGGAGCCCGCCGGTACCAACAGCGGAGATCCGGTCCGGAAACCGTGCATAGGCGGGGTACCTGGACCCTAGTTAGAAGACGGCTGCAAGCCCCTTCTCTAATTAACCAGGCCGGGGACAAGGTTCCAGACGTTGTTCCAGTGTGTTAACCCAGATAGAGTGAAACGGCAGCCCACCGCGGGGGATAGGGTATCAGAAACAACCCACTGAGATCCCGGGTCAGCTTTCGTGGGCACATCTCCCAACCAAAACAGAACTGGGAGAGGACTTCCCCATTACACACGAGGTTGTCCAAAGGAGAAGAAAAGTACATAGTGCCGGAGGAAGGGACATTGGTACACCAGCCGGGTGTGTGACCTGTATACACCCGGAAGCGGCAGCCGGCCACTGACACCTTGGTTTACCAGTGGACTTGTGTGCAATCATTTAATCGTGAGTACACCAACACCCTCCGGTCTGGCCCGGCGCAGCACCACAGGCAGCCATCACCTCCCGTGTTCTGGACACTGAGCCCCGAGGCATCCACACCTACCCACGGAGGGGTTAAACACCTATCTGCTGCTCCATCGCCCACGGGTGCTCCCCAACAGCAGCGGTGGTACTCAATCTTACCACACACCGTGGGTGGCGTCACGAACTGTCTACAACAATTCCCTGTACATGTTACATCCCCCTTTTTATTTGAGTGTCCGCATGACCCCTGAGTCCGGAGACCCCTCGAGCTACTTCGGATCCGGATCTGAGCAGCCCAGCTGCGGATGTGGGGGTGGAACAATAACAGAATGCCACATCATCAGTGACATAACCAGCGGCCTACCCGGAACTGCCACTTCACTGATGACCTCATGGTAGCCACGCCCCAAACACCTCACCAGTCATCGTCTGATGAACAATGATAAGGTGCTAAGTCATAGGGGTGGGCCTCTGCGAGCCAGTCTGGACTTGCCACATCATCAGGACACCTGATGCCCTCTGGCCTATCAGGGCCTGCCACCTCACGAACATGGCCAGTGAGGTCCTTACCGGACCTAGCCTCTGATGCACTAAGTGCCTGAACATGCTCAGTATCCTGAACAACAGTCTCAGAAAACAGACTATGGTGGGTTGTCCCTGTCCTGGGACCAACTGAGGTTCTATCTGTGGTAAGCTTGCCACCCAGGGAGGTAGTTGCGCAACCGTCATCCCCTCCCCCCATGAATATACTTGAAGTCCCCAAATCCTACGACTCTGTGTAGAACAACCAGGTCCAATGCTGGTGTACCTCCACACCGCTATGCGCAAGATGAATTTGTGTCGGAAGTGTTGTCGAGGATGTCCACCTCAAGTGGGGTGACATGTGATAGGGTAAGAGTGTATTAATGACCTTTATTTATTGTGAATGCAAAATGATTATTTACTGTTCATTGTATGCATTGTTACTGACCAGCCACAAGAGGCCGCTGTTTTGCATCTGCCTTTGACTGTTTGGTTACTATAGCAACAGCTCAACTGACTTCGGCTGTGGACTTGGAGACCTGAGGAGGTGCTGTGTGTGAGCTGAAACAAAAGCGAGAGATGTGCGTAACAGAAAGGAGCCACCACAGAAACACTCAAGTGAATTGTGAGAAGACTCGTGTTAGAGTTTAGTGAGGAGGACTGTGACGCGTGTTAGCAGCATCCTATGCGGAGATCACCATTCTTCAGTTGCTGGCTATACTGGTCACCGTGATTTTCAAGTCTCTGTTTTTGGAAACTGGACACCATAGTACCCGAGTACGGTAGGCTGCGCCCAGGACTGCGTGCACGCAACACTTTGATTTGGTACCAGAACACATATCTGTTCCGCTTAGGCCGACTATATACACAGTGAGACTTGCTGGCTCTGCTGTGTCAGTTTGTCAGTTACATTTAAAACCTTAAAGGGACAGCGCCACATGTTTGCATTGACTGTTGCTTTAGAAAGATTTCCAGGACTGTTGCTGAGCTGTGTGGTTTGCCTTCCCACTTTTACCATCTACCTTATCTGTGAGGGTTCAGCAATTAAGGGTATTCAGGGGGGTTAATGGGTTTTGTTTATGTTTAGGTAGATAAGTTGTAAGTAGTGTTGAGCGGACCCGAACTGTAAAAGTCCGGATCCGCGCGGTTTCAGCGTCCGATCTGGGTCCGACCTGCACCCGGGAATCCGGCTGCACGATCTGGGTTCATTTTTCTTTTTTTCTCTCTCTCTTTCTCTCCCCCCTACCCATTGACTTACATTGGGCCAGATTCCGGATCGGATCCGGACTTCTGTGACAACCCGCAACGGATCCGCTGGACCCGGATTATTAGCAATCCGCTCAACTCTAGTTGTAAGCTCTTGTGCTGCACCACTAGTAGGGCGTATTTGCACACATACACACAATTACACAGCTAAGGAGTAGATTCTTTAATCGGTCACAGCATGAAGGAGAAACACTTATGCTGTATGCGAACGCGTTGCAAGAAGTAATGCAGGAGATCCGGAGACATGACTCAGCGGGCATGGGCGCCTTTCAGGAGCTGGACAAGATCCTGAGGGACCAGTTCATTGCTGGGACAGCTAATAAGTCTTTACAGGATAAGCTCCGAGGGATGACTCGGAGCAAGTCAAGTCTGACATTTGATCACAGCTATCTAGCAGCTTTAGAATGGGAGGAGTCAACTCCTGTCATCAAGAAGTGGCTGAGCAGCTCCCATATTGCAGAGGGTCAGAAAGGATCAGGAGAGGCGGCTGTCCTGAGGGATGTGATCCAGACTTTAACAGAACAAATGCAAGAACTCCAACTGAAGGTAGCTCAGGTGAGGGATGGACCACTTCACTCACCTTCAATGGCTCTGCGACCCCAAGTCTCTATGGCAAAACCGGCCAGGAGACGGAATCCCATGAGGTACGATACATTAGTACCCCAACTCCGCCGTGGGCCCCAATGCTGGTGCTGTCAACAATTTGGCCATATCGCCAGAGACTGCTCTGCACAGATGGGGGCCGAGTCGGCATTAAAACTACCGGCCGTCGCAGTAGTTGGGCGTCCTGTGGTGGTACACCATCAGTCAAGCCCAGTGTATGTTCGCACACATACACACAATTACTCCTGCTACCCAGAGGGATTACCAGGTATTAGGTGACTGTTTAGACAGTCCCTTGGTTAGGCAAAGGTTGGTGAGAAGGTGGCATAAATTGCCATTACGGGTGTCGCAGCACAGGGGTGTAGGTTTTTGACCTTGTAAATACATTGTTCTATTCATTCTGTTTTATGCATGTTTTTTTTATTTTGGTAAAGTAAAACAATCAATTATCAATCCAACTGCCTAGAGTCCTTTTCCTGGTGCGTGGTTTTGCTGTATACTGGGGAGCCCACCCTGTACACGACTTACACATATATATTGAGGAGACAGATTATGGACACCTTTGCAGGTCAGTGTTAGTAGTGTGAATTCGGTGGAGAATTGGGAACCAATGAAGTGATTTGCAGAGGAGAGAAGTGGGGTAGTAGTGAGTAGTGAGCAGTAAGGTGGATCAGCAGCACAGTTAAAGATGGACTGGAGAGGTGCGAGAGTGTTAGCAGGGAGGCCACAGAGGAGGATGTTGCAGTAATCAAGGCGGGAGATTATGAGGGCAGTGGAAAAGGCAGTGCCATACATGCACTAAGATGCTGAATCTAGGCATACCTGTTGTAAAAAGATCCGATGTTGGTTGATTAAATATTTTTAATCAAAGTTGCAGAAGAGCACTGCATTTGATTGACTGGTGCAACATGGGCGGGTCTTTGTAAGGTGGGTCCTCATGTTTATTCCTCTTCCGGCTTCCTCATGGCTTGCCCCATATTTTTTATTTGAATATCATGCGGAACCGCCATTGCGGTTGTTGGCGGCATGTGCACATTGCCATAGTACTCAGGTCTTCATTAAAGTGGTGCCGGAGTCGATGCATGCTTGTGCCACGATCTCCGGCGCTATTTTATTGAATGCACTGTGGTGAAGACCATGAGAAGCATCGATGTGTGCGCAAATGTTATTTTATTTTCTACATCTGCACAAGCGCCAATGCTTCTCAGTTTTCACCGCAGTGTGTTCAATAAAATGTCGCCGGAGGTCGCACATGACAACAAGACATCGCAAACGCTGTGCCAAGCAGTACAGAGCTTCAGACCACACACTGCAGAGACTGGAGCAGCGGTAGAACAGTGAGAGGTGAGTATTTTTTTTTTTTTTTTTTTAGATCAATGAGTACTTTGGGAGCGCCAATGTACTATTTGGGTGGCCCTCATACTATTAGGACTATGTGGAGAAGCATCATTCTGTTTAGAGGACTATGTAGGGGCCATTATATTAATTGGAGGGATCTGTGGAGGCCAAGCCATTTTACTGTTTTGAGCACTGTCTGGGGTCATTATCTTGTTTGTAGGGCTGTGTTGGGGCCAATTTTACTGTTTTGAAGACAATATGGGAGTCATTATACTTTTTGAAGAACTAGTGGAGGGAAATAATACTATATTTGGGCCATTTTACAATGTGGAGGGTTGTCTGGAACCATTATACTGTTGGAGGGCTATGTGGGGGGGGGCTATTATACTGTATATGTCTTTATACAGTGTGGAGGGCTGTGTGGGGGCCAGCATATTGTGTGTAGGGTTGTGGGGGGCACCAACCTGTTAGGATGGCCACTATGCTGTATGTAGGGCCATCCTATTGTGTGGAGGGTGGTGTGAGGGCCGTCATATTCTGTGGAGGGCTGTGTTGGGGCCATCATACTGTTTTGGAGTCACTGTAGGGGTATCATACTTTGAGTACAGGGGTTTCGTAATGTAAAGTGATCATACTACATGTGTGGAAGGTACAGTGGAGGAATTCACTGTGGGGGTATTTTACTGTGTTTTGGGGGCATAATTGTTGGCATCATACTTCATGGGGGCCATGAAAGAGGTATCTTAGTGCACGGGAACACAACAGGACTTCAAAAGGTGCAAAATTACTTTGTAAGGGCTGCAAAGTTGTGACATATGTTCCTCTGTGACCCTGCTCAATTTTTTATTTTATTTATTTTTTTTATTTATCTATTTAGTTTTTGGGGGGAGTCAATTAGGACTACTACTATTGGGCAGCACCGTGGCTTAGTGGTTAGCACTGTTGCTTTGTAGCAGAGTTCCCGGGTCCAAATCTCATCAGGAACAACCTCTGCAAGGAGTTTTCATGGGTTTCTTCCAGGTACTCTGTTTCCTCCCACTCTCCAAAGACATGCTTACAGTATCTGTGATTTAGATTATGAGCCCTGATGGGGGCAATGATAATAATTAGGGATGATCGAATACCTCAAATATTCGGTTTCGCGAATATTCGACGAATAACTCGCTGCTATGCGAATATTCGATGCGCAATGTAAGTGTATGGGAAGCCCGAATGGTTCCGAATAGTTGTTATTCGGGTTTCCCATAGACTTACATTGCGCAACGAATAGTCGAATAGCGGCGACCTATTCGGAAAATATTCATGAAGCCAAATATTTGAGCTATTCGATCATCCCTAATAATAATGTATGTAAAGTACCAATTAACTTTTATGTTTTCCATGAGGTCTATAACATCATTTGATTCAAAACTGACTAGCTGAATCCTTCTAGGCTCTATGAAAAAACAGATTTATTTTCCCTCCATGAATCATAAATCACTGCAAAAGTCAATGGCAGGGGGAGGAGGGAGCAACTGGGGCAGGGGTTGATGAGAGGAATGATTTATGCAGGAACAAGAGACTTCCTGTTTCTACATAGGGCAGAGGAAAGAGAATAATTTATTGTGTAGAAAGGAAAAATAAGCAACTGTAAGTACACAGTTCTATGATAGTAGAATAAGATTATTGCAATAAATTAAGAGAGATAAAAACTTTGATGGGAGTGCTTCTTTAATTAGATACTTACAGTGATATGGGAGAGAGTGGAAGATCTCCTGGTCAGGGAACACCGAAAAGCTAGATGTTCTATACTTTTCTCTATCTACAGTATTTTGGGTTTCTCCTGGCTGATTATTACTTTTAGTTTACCTTCTTTTACTCTGCACCTCCCTCCGGATTCTTAAAGGGAACTTGTCACCGCATATTTATAATACTCATCTAACGGTCAGTGCGAAGCAGACTGGTCGGCGGCAGCAGGTGGCTGGAAATGCTCAGTTCCGGAGCTGCTCCATCTTTTGATAGTGGCCGCGGCTGGGTACTGCACATCTGCCTCCCATTCAGATCAATAGTATGCGGATGTGTAGTATCCGGCCGCGGCCACTGTCAGAAGACGGAGCAGCTCCTGTACTGAGCATTTTCAGCTAACTGGTTCCGCCGCCAGGACAGATAATAGCTGATTGATGGAGGGTGCGGGTGTCGGACCCCGGGCATTCAGAAATTGATTCCCTATTCTAAGGATAGGCCATCAATTTAAAAGTAGTGGTCAACCCCTTTAAATAGGAAGCAGCCCTACCCAAGGCTGGCATGAGGAAGAAACAGAAACTAACCCCAAATCTTCTGGACTGACTAGAGCCAAAAGTCCCAGGAGAAATAAAGGATAACTGAATAGCCACCCTGCATTGGCCGACGATTGAAGCAAGAAGAAAGATGATAAGCACAGAGGTCACTCACACTATCATGAATGAGGTGAACATAATCTGAGCAAGTCCAAAGCATATACAACACCAAGGTAACTTACAGTGTACACCAACGCCAATAATATGATTTGGGCTTTTACTTTCTCTGGACAATGCATGAGCTCCTCTAGAAACATTGTAAGAGATTTTTCAATATAGCAATATAATCTCAGTGTATTGTTTTCGAAAAGTTATTCCAACAATTAATACATATCTTATATTTAACTTGCAACAGAGATGAATATTTGTTCCTAAGGGATAAAATGTGTAACTAAACATTTGGATGTTTTGCTCAGAGTGCCAAGATCAATGAGGTGATGTGTTCTAGTAATCATGTATTTACTATAGAGAATGCAAATCACTATCCTCATATTCTGAAGAGACAGTCATTTAGAAAAATTACCCAAATTACAGCAAGAAGACAACACAATCTAATTGTATGCAATTTTGTATTCATTTTATCCGACATTAGAACATACACATTTAGTCCTAGAAGTTCATGCCTAATGGCACAAAATGTTATTTTCTTGTAAGTAGATATAAAAGTAATTACACTTCTATCATAATTACTAATTATTTAAACACTAATCCCAATTTATTTACAGGATGATGGACGAGTCTGAATTTGAACTGCAATCCGGGACAGGTCAAGGTACAGAAATATTTGGTAAGTGCTCTCAGCATATGGCATCACAATGAAGAGCTGCATAAGCTAATATTACACATAAATAGATACATGCATATAGTATTGTACTGAGGTGCTTACAGCCCACACTACAGCTACCGGCAAATACCTTAGACATTATCCCGATAAAGCAGTGTTAGCTGTAGAGTACAGATGGCTCCCATACATCCACTGTAACCAGGGTCAGCCTTAGCCTGTATAGTGCTACCCTTTGCAAATTTGCCCCAGCCCCATTGTTTTCTGAGAACATACACTGTGTGCAGAATTATTAGGCAAATGAGTATTTTGATCACATGATAATTTTTATACATGTTGTCCTACTCCAAGCTGTATAGGCTTGAGAGCCAACTACCAATTAAGTAAATCAGGTGATGTGCATCACTGTAATGAGGAGGGGTGTGGTGTAATGACATCAACACCCTATATAGGGGTGCATACTTATTAGGCAACTTCCTTTCTTTTGGCAAAATGGGTGAGAAAAGAGATTTTACGGGCTCTGAAAAGTCCAAAATTGTGAAATGCCTTGCAGAGAGATGCAACAGTCTTGAAATTGCCAAACTTTTGAAGCGTGATCGCCGAACAATCAAGCGTTTCATGGCAAATAGCCAACAGGGTCGCAAGAAGCGTGTTGGTCAAAAAAGGCGCAAAATAACTGCCCATGAATTGAGGAAAATTAAGCGTGAAGCTGCCAAGTTGCCATTTGCCACCAGTTTGGCCATATTTCAGAGCTGCAATGTTACTGGTGTATCAAAAGGCACAAGGTGTGGCCAGGAACATGGCCAAGGTAAGGACGGTTGAAAAACGACCAGCTTTGAACAAGAAACATTAGATAAAACGTCAAGATTGGGCCAAGAAATATCTTAAGACTGATTTTTCAAAGGTTTTATGGACCGATGAAATGGAAGTGACTCTTGATGGGCCAGATGGATGGGCCAGAGGCTGATCAGTAAAGGGCAGAGAGCTCCACTCTGACTCAGAAGCCAGCAAGGTGGAGGTGGGGTACTGGTATGGGCTAGTATCATCAAAGATTAACTTGTGGGACCTTTTCAGGTTGAGGATGGAGTGAAGCTCAACTCCCAGACATACTGTCAGTTTCTGGAAGACAACTTCTTCAAACAGTGGTACAGGAAGAAGTCGGTATCGTTAAAAAAACCCCATGATTTTCATGCAGGACAATGCTCCATCACATGCATCCAACTACTCCCCAGCATGGCTGGCCAGTAAAGGTCTAAAAGATGAAAAAATAATATGGCCCCCTTATTCACCTGATCTGAACCCCATAGAGAACCAGTGGTCCCTCATAAAATGTAAGATCTACAGGGAGGAAAAACAGTACACCTCTTGAAACAGTGTCTGGGAGGCTGTGGTGGCTGCTGCACGCAAGGTAGATCGTAAACAGATCAAGCAACTGACAGAATCTATGGATGGTAGGCTGTTGAGTGTCATCATAAAGAAAGGTGGCTATATTGGTCACTAATTTTTTGGGGTTTTGCATGTCAGAAATGTTTATTTCTAAACATTTTGTGCAGTTATATTGGTTTACCTTGTGAAAATAAACAAGTGAGATGGGAATATATTTGGTTTTTATTAATTTGCCTAATAATTCTGCACAGTAATAGTTACCTTCACAAACAGATATCCTCCTAAGATAGCCAAATCTAAAAAAAATCCCACTTTAACTTCCAAAAATATTAAGCTTTGATATTTATGAGTCTTTTGTGTTGATTGAGAACATAGTTGTTGATCAATAATAACAAAAATCCGCTAAAATACAACTTGCCTAATAAGTTTGCACGCAGTGTATGAGAAGGCATATTTGTACAAGAGAAATACCACTACACATTGTATGGAGCTGCGGTCTGCTTCATTTCCGGATGTCCTGGGACCTGCTAAGAGCTAAAATAGGGCCGACAAATTTCACATCCATAAACAATCTGATGCTGATTACCTATAAAGGATGAGGTTACACAGTTAATAGTACTGGAGAACCACTTTAAGCTCTTTGATTTGTAGAGGCGACTTTGCATGAGTACATGAAAAATACTGTTACTAAGCTGTTGTAGCTAAGCCTATCATGTGCGGTACTGTCCGCCGAAACACTGAATGTCACTATAAAAGTTGGTATATAAATGTGCTTTCTTCTCTGTGTAACATGCATTGATCATTACAATATCTATAACAATTATCACCCAACTTTCTCTAGACCCTGAATGTGAAATAATTCTAGACCCCCTTTCTTAGGCCCATTCAGGACTCGAATGGGACTAAATCAGCCCTGGCACATAGACCCCACAAACCAACATACTGTTTTGCTTCCACCACTACCCCAATTCCTACATCCCCAAATCTGGTACCACCACTATTTAAAGAGGTGGTTCACTGGGTCACTACTCTGCAATAGTGGCCACAGCTCTGTGAAACTAATAGGGAAGGCTTTTTCTAAATAGCTTGTTCAGCCAATTGTGCATCTGAGCGGTGCTAATGCGCTCATCCCCGAAGTGATTCCCGGGGCTCCGTGACCTCTGTTCCCTTAATTACAAGGTAAGCTTGGTTCCTATTTCTTCCTCATTTCATTTGAGTTTTGGCTGGTCTCATGGAGAGGTGAATTGCTGAAGTCCAAACTGAGGTCACCTTGGTGTGGTTGGATGGCTTTTAGGGTTTTTCAGGTTAACGAAGTGTACCCCATGTTTTTTACGAATGTAGCAATAGGGGAAATTATGTATTCAAAAAATTCACTATGCTCACTTACAGTGTATGTATATATCTTTGTGCATATATGTGCATCTGCATATTAATTTAATACTAAAAATAAAATTTAATACTTGTTTTCTTGCAGTATGTGTGTAATGGAGCTCTGTCAGTGGTTGCCTGGCAGGTCTGAAATGGCTACCACAAGCATGTTTAGCACAAGCTAATTCATTTCCCAGAGTCAGGGGTTGTCCTGGCCTTCATCCTTTAACCCCTATATAGGGATCTAGACTTACACAGGGTTCCCTGGGCAAGGGACACAAAGTTAGCTGCTGTTCAGTGGTGCCGGCTGACCAGAAGGATAGTCAGGTAGCCAGGTCAAAATCAAGAGGGCAGCAAGGTACAAAAACCTCGGGCAGTAGAAGCTTAAATAAACAAGCTGAAGCTAAAACTAGAAGACACCATGAGAAGCATGCGCAGACCTAATTAGGGAAGCAAAAGCTATATCTGGCAACTCACAGCAGTAAGCTGGAAGCTTTAACAGGGAGTGGCACTTTGCAGTTGGCTGAAGCAGGAAGCTGATAACTTCAGCTGAAAAGCACATACACCCATACTGTCAGACTGACTAGCACTGCACTTCAACTTCAGTGGCTGGACAGAGCCTGCATCTTCCACAGCTTTTGGTTTCAAATCACTTCTATCACTATCTATACAGCAGTGCCTAGTGACAGAAACAGAGTAGGTTGTGGTGAAGATGGAACAATGAACAAATCAAAGAATGCAGCAGCACACTGTGTGCAAAATAAATGCAAACACTGAATATAGATAGACAGGCAGCCACACAGAACAAGACTATTAAAATCCACAAGTAACAATACCCTTCTCCTAATCTCATTAATAAATCTTTTCACCAAATTTAGGTTCCATTATCTGTGGATCAATGGGATGCATTAGAGATGAGCATGTCTTTTAAAATTGAAATTCTCCTGCTTTGTCATTTTTTTTTAATTTTGATTCACAGCCAATTGATTTAACACACTGCAAAGGCTTCAAATACTCTGTAAAGATGTATGTAACACTCAGCGGTTTCTTAAGGCCCCGTCACACTAAGCAACATCGCTAGCAACATCGCTGCTAACGAACAACTTTTGTGACGTTGCTAGCGATGTTGCTGTGTGTGACATCCAGCAACAACCTGGCCCCTGCTGTGAGGTCGTTGGTTGTTGCTGAATGTCCTGGGCCATTTTTTAGTTGTTGCTGTCCTGCTGTGAAGCACAGATCGCTGTGTGTGACAGCGAGACAGCAACAACTAAATGTGCAGGCAGCAGGAGCCGGCTTCTGCAGAGGCTGGTAACCAATGTAAACATCGGGTAACCAAGAAGCCCTGTCCTTGGTTACCCGATATTTACCTTCGATACCAGCCTCCGCCGCTCTCACTGCCTGTGCTGCCGGCTCCTGCTCTGTGCACATTTAGCTGCAGCACACATCAGGTAATTAACCCGATGTGTGCTGTAACTAGGAGAGCAGGGAGCCAGCGCTAAGCATTGTGCGCTGCTCCCTGCTCTGTGCACATGTAGCTGCAGCACACATCAGGTAATTAACCCCATGTGTGCTGTAAGTAGGAGAGCAGGGAGCCAGCGCTAAGCATTGTGCGCTGCTCCCTGCTCTGTGCACATGTAGCTGCAGCATACATCGGGTAATTAACCCGATGTGTGCTGTAACTAGGAGAGCAGGGAGCCAGCGCTCAGTGTGCGTTGCTCCCTGCTCTCTGCACGTGTAGCTCCGTGCGGTGGTAACCAAGGTAAATATCGGGTTGGTTACCGATATTTACCTTAGTTACCAAGCGCAGCATCTTCCACGCTGCGCTGGGGGCTGGTCACTGGTTGCTGGTGAGCTCACCAGCAACTCGTGTAGCCACGCTCCAGCGATCCCTGCCAGGTCAGGTTGCTGGTGGGATCGCTGGAGCGTCGCAGTGTGACAGCTCACCAGCAACCTCCTAGCAACTTACCAGCGATCCCTATCGTTGTTGGGATCGCTGGTAAGTTGCTTAGTGTGACGGTACCTTTAGAAATGTACTGGATGTTTTTCAGGCTGTTTAATTCCATACTGCTTTAACAATGTTAAAATGACCTCAGCAAACAGTGTATGCCTATGGGTATGGTAAGCGGTGATAATTAACAGCCTGTTTAATAATTCTGCACTAACAGACTTTTAGGATTTTTGAAATGTGAAACCATTAAAACATTATTCTTTTTTGGGGGCAGGTGCCAACCGTGGGGTTTTCAAATACAAGCTGTGTACAAGGAGAAAACTATGGTCCCAAATGTACCCTAATTTGAAGAGTAACAACAGGTATGTTGTGTGGAAAATTAACAGTTTTTGGAAGGCTTATTAAAAAAATCTTGCTTTTTTATTTTTTTTTAACCTTCTTTTAATTAGATTTAATAACAAAAACAGATAATCAGTAATCATATAATATAATACTATTTTTAGTGTCTATCGGAAGTGTCTGGATGTATGGACTCCATGTTTCAAAAAATTTCCTGGTCAATTTTCCCTTGTTTGTCAGCATCTCCAATCTCTCCATTTTAAACAGAAATTTGATTTTTGTGTCAACCAATGCCATAGTTGGGGGATTCGGGTTTATCCATTGGTGTAAAATACTTTTCCTAGTGGCCTCTGCCCAAATAGAAAGTGCCGCCTTTGTTCCCCTGGGGATACTTTGCTGAGTCTCCCCTAGGATATTAAAGATGGCCCATTGAGGGGTTAACTGTAATTTAATCTTGTATGTGCTTTGAATTCTCAGATGTACTTGTTCCCACAGTTCCAAAATTTGCGTGCATTCCCAAAACTGATGGTGTAGTGTAGCTTTTGCCAGACCACACTTAACGCAAGCGTATATTGTAGATGACATCCTGGACCGAACCAGAGGTGATATGTACGCTCTATGAAATACCCGTAAAGCCATGTTTGTGTAACTTCTTAAGGGAGCGTGTTAGTTCATGAAGCCACCAGTTATACTTACTGTTTAAAGTTGTGCTGTTGGCTTCCATGGTGCTCAGTGTTCAGATCTTGATCTCATGGCTCTGGCCTGCTGTTGTCCCATCTCTGCCTGGCCTCCCCTGTTTCTGTTGTGACTACCCGGCTTCTGACCTCGTACTTCCTCATGACCGCATTCTCACCTGCTCCTTGTATCTTGTATGTACTGTTCTACAATGTACACTTCACAAAAATGAACATATGGGAAATATTTTCTAAAAAACTCACAAAATTTCCCAATACAGAATTTTATTGCATCAAAATTATTAAAACACACATATTACTGTGAGATATAACACACACTAAAACATATGTACAGAATAACAGTGCAATCCTCAGCTAATGATGCAAAGCTTCACAGGCAATTTTGGGAAATTTTGTGAGTTTGTTATGAACTCTTCTGAAACCCTGAACTTCGGCTTGTATCTCAACCTCGTCTCTGTCTGCCCCCCCTTGTGTCCTCCTGGTTTATGATCTCGGCCTGTCTGACTACCTCTCCATTTAGTAGTGTCTAGCGCCACCTTGTGACAGTTATTGCATACATCTACAGTGTTGTTCCCTGAAAAGATATAATAAAATAGTTTGAGGGATGTACTCACTTTTATGATTTGCTGTAGACTTTAACTCCAAAATTGTAACAGTCTAAATGGCAAAAGGTTGCATAGTGTCATCTTCACCCTCTGTCACAATCATGGAATATGTCTTGCAGGTCAGCCTCTTTTTCATAATATTTCATTATGTATCCTGTGAGGGTTTAAAGCTTAGAAGTATTGCAATGCAAGATATGTAGTCCAGTAATGACATCAGTAAAGAAGTATTGTACCTATCTCCAGATGGCAGCGTGAGACTTAGGCGGGCTTTGCACACTACGACATCGCAGGTGCGATGTCGGTGGGGTCAAATGAAAATGACGTACTTCCGGCATCGCATGCGACATCGTAGTGTGTAAAGGCTCGATGATACGATTAACGAGCGCAAAAGCGTCGTAATAGTATCATCGGTGCAGCGTCGGCGTAATCCATAATTACGCTGACGCGACAGTCCGATGTTGTTCCTCGCTCCTGCGGCAGCACACATCGCTGTGTGTGAAGTCGCAGGAGCGAGGAACATCTCCTACCAGCGTCACTGCGGCTTCCGTAGGATATGCAGAAGGAAGGAGGTGGGCGGGATGTTTACATCCCGCTCATCTCCGCCCCTCCGCTCCTATTGGCCGCCTGCCGTGTGACATCGCAGTGACGCCATACGACCCGCCCCCTTAATAAGGAGGTGGGTCGCCGGCCAGAGCGACGGTCGCAGGACGGGTGAGTCCATGTGAAGCTGCCGTAGCGATAGTGTTCGCTAAGGCAGTTATCACAAGGATATCGCCGCTGCGACGGGGGCGGGGACTATCGCGCTCGGCATCGCAGCATCGGCCTGCGATGTCGCAGCGTGCAAAGTACCCCTTAGAGGCAATTTGTTTTTAACATAAACTCATATAAATTTGAGTATTTTTCCTATAATTCCCCTATAGTGTCTGCTTGCTGACAATTAGATGGCTCTTTCATTCTTTTCTTTTCATTCTTTTCTTATATAGATAAGAATCTATCCTGTTTATCTGTACTAAAATGTATACCTTGGAAAAATAAATTCTTCTTTATACATAGTAATATTTGCAAATGATTTGCAATAGTAATGATTGCAGTTTGCTTTTTTACAGTTTCCATACCATTAAATATATGCAATCCACTTACAAAACTGAGTTTTAACAGCATAGTATTTTCTTCGTTTTTTACACTTCTAGAAGGCATATTTTGCTAAATAAGTGACATCCGTGTCATCTTCACAATGAGATGCATCGGGCAGCATTAAGTAGTGAGTTCAACACCAGCAGCTTATTGATAATCTGCGTGGAATTGGAAAATTGCTTTAGTAAGTCCAAATGTAATAAATGGCATGTTTTTCAGCCATTGCTGTAACGATAAAAATATGTAAAATAGTAATGGAAATATACAGTGCCTACAAGTAGTATTCAACCCCCTGCAGATTTAGCAGGTTTGATAAGATGCAAAAAAGTTAGAGCCTGCAAACTTCAAACAAGAGCAGGATTTATTAACAGAAGCATAAATCTTACAAACCAACAAGTTATGTTGCTCAGTTAAATTTTAATAAATTTTCAACATAAAAGTGTGGGTCAATTGTTATTCAACCTCTAGGTTTAATATTTTGTGGAATAACCCTTGTTTGCAATTACAGCTAATAATCGTCTTTTATGAGACCTGATCAGGCCGGCACAGGTCTCTGGAGTTATCTTGGCCCACTCCTCCATGCAGATCTTCTCCAAGTTATCTAGGTTCTTTGGTTTTCTCATGTGGACTTTAATCTTGAGCTCCTTCCACAAGTTTTCAATTGGGTTAAGGTCAGGAGACTGACTAGGCCACTGCAACACCTTGATTTTTTCCCTCTTGAACCAGGCCTTGGTTTTCTTGGCTGTGTGCTTTGGGTCGTTGTCTTGTTGGAAGATGAAATGATGACCCATCTTAAGATCCTTGATGGAGGAGCGGAGGTTCTTGGCCAAAATCTCCAGGTAGGCCGTGCTATCCATCTTCCCATGGATGCGGACCAGATGGCCAGGCCCCTTGGCTGAGAAACAGCCCCACAGCATGATGCTGCCACCACCATGCTTGACTGTAGGGATGGTATTCTTGGGGTCGTATGCAGTGCCATCCAGTCTCCAAACGTCACGTGTGTGGTTGGCACCAAAGATCTCGATCTTGGTCTCATCAGACCAGAGAACCTTGAACCAGTCTGTCTCAGAGTCCTCCATGGGATCATGAGCAAACTGTAGACGAGCTTTGACATGACGCTTTGAAAGTAAAGGTACCTTACGGGCTCGTCTGGAACGGAGACCATTGCGGTGGAGTACGTTACTTATGGTATTGACTGAAACCAATGTCCCCACTGCCATGAGATCTTCCCGGAGCTCCTTCCTTGTTGTCCTTGGGTTAGCCTTGATTCTTCGGACAAGCCTGGTGGAAACTTTCAAAGGCTGTCCAGGCCGTGGAAGGCTAACAGTAGTTCCATAAGCCTTCCACTTCCGGATGATGCTCCCAACAGTGGAGACAGGTAGGCCCAACTCCTTGGAAAGGGTTTTGTACCCCTTGCCAGCCTTGTGACCCTCCACGATCTTGTCTCGGATGGCCTTGGAATGCTCCTTTGTCTTTCCCATGTTGACCAAGTATGAGTGCTGTTCACAAGTTTGGGGAGGGTCTTATTTAGTCAGAAAAGGCTGGAAAAAGAGATAATTAATCCAAACATGTGAAGCTCATTGTTCTTTGTGCCTGAAATACTTCTTAATACTTTAGGGGAACCAAACAGAATTCTTGTGGTTTGAGGGGTTGAATAATAAATGACCCTCTGAATAAACTTTTCACAATTTAAAAAAAGAAATAACATTCTTTTTTGCTGCAGTGCATTTCACACTTCCAGGCTGATCTACAGTCCAAATGTCACAATGCCAAGTTAATTCCGAATGTGTAAACCTGCTAAATCTGCAGGGGGTTGAATACTACTTGTAGGCACTGTAAGTAGTGCTACATTTTTCTTTTAGAAAGTTTCCACTAGAGATTAGATAAAAATGATCTTAACCCCTTCACCCCTGAGCCTGGTTTTCACCTTCCGGACCGGGCCATTGTTTCAATTCTGACCAGTATCACTTGAGGTTATAACTCTGGAACGCTTCAATGGATCTTGGTAATTCTGTGACTGTTTTTTGTGACATATTGTACTTCATGATAGTGGTAAAGTTAGGTTGATATATTTTGCATTTATTTGTGAAAATATTGGAAAAAATTTGGAAAATGTTGGAATTTCCAAACTTTTAATTTTTATGCCCTTAAACCAGAGAGTTATGTCACAGAAAATAGTTACTAAATAACATTTCCTACATGTCTACTTTATATCAGAACAATTTTGAAACATTATTTTTTTTTTGTTAGGAAGTTAAAGTTAATCAGCAATTTCTCAGTTTTCCAACAAAATTTGCAAAATATTTTTTTAGGGACCACATCACATTTGAAGTGACTGTGAGGCGCATATGTTATAGAAAATACCTAAAATTGCAACCATTCTAAAAACTGCATATGTGACACTGCTCAAAACCATACTAAGAAGTTTATTAACCCTTCAGGTGTGTCACAGGAATTAAAGCAATATGGAAGAAAAAAAATGAATTTTTTCTTTTTCCCACAAAAATGTTACTTTAGCCCCAAATTTTGGATTTTCACAAGAATAATAAGAGAAAACTCACCATAGAATTTGTTGTGTAATTTCTCCTTAGTACACTAATACCCCCATATGTGTTGGACAACTACTATTTGGGTGCATGGCAGGGCACAGAAAGGAAGGAGCATTCAACTGTTTGAATGCAAAATTGATTGGAATTGTTAGTGGATGCCATGTCACGTTTGGCAAGCCACTGATGTGCCTATACAGTGGAAACCACATGTGACCCAATTTTGGAAACTAAACCCCTCAAGGAATTTATATGTATGGTGAGCACCTTGAACCCCCAAATGCTTCATTTATAACATTGAGCCATGAAAATGAAAAAATACATTTTTTCCCACAAACATGTTGCTTTTGCCTCAAATGTTTAAATTTCACAAGGGTGACAGGAGAAATTGGACAATACAATTTGTTGTGTAATTTCTCCTGAATATGCTGGTACCCCATATGTGGTGGAAAACTACTGTTTGGGCACAAGGCTCTGAAGGGAAAAAGCACCATATTGGAGTCCCCATATAGTTGAAATGGTTTGGGTGTGCCATGTCACATTTGCAGTGCCCCTGACATACCCGAAAAGCAGACCGCTACAAGTGACCCCATTTTACAATCTACACCCCTCAATGAACTCATCTAAGGATGCAGTGAGCATATGAACATCAAAGGTGTGTTACTGAATTTTATACCATTAAGCGGTGAAGAAACAATAATTCATTTTTTTCACTAAAAGTCTGTTTTAGCGCAAAGTTTTTAATTTTTATATGGGCTAAAAAGAAAAAAAAATATAGTATGTTGCATCTTTTTTTCTTAGTGTGTAAGTAACATCCATGTAATCAAGAACTACTTTTGAGGTACAGTGCAAAGCTGAGAAAGTAAGGAGCATCATATCAGAAATCAGATTTTGCTGAAATGTTTTGCGGGTGCCATATCATATTGGCAGAGCATCTGAGGTGCCAGAACAGCAGAAATCCCCCAAAAGTGACCACATTTTACAAACTGCACCCCTCAATGAATTCATCTGGTGGTGCAGTGTGCATATTGACACCACTGGTGGGTCACAAAATTTTATACTATTCGGCCGTGAAGAAAAAATAGATTAATTACATTTTAACCACTAGATGTTCTTTTAACCATAGATTTCCAATGTTCACAAGAGAAATAAATATAAAAGGGCCCTATAATGTGTTACACAATTTCTCTTGAATGTGGCAATACCCCACATGGGACTGTACAGTAATGTTTGGCTGCACCACAGGGCTCTGGAGATGAGGATGGCCATTTGAATTTTACAGCACAGATTTTCCTAAAATAGTTTGCAGTCTCCATTTATGGAGCTCCTAAGTGTCAAAACAGTAGAAACTTCTTGATCAAATTTTGTAAATTACACCCCTCTGAGAATTCATCTATGGGTGTAGTGACAATTTTCTCTGTGGAAAACACCCATGGTGTCAAACACAGTGAATGTTGCAAAATAAAAAGTTACAAATAAGCCCAGTACATTGTAGTGCTCATACATTGTGCCCAGCTCATGCTTCTCAAGACACACATCTCGTACATTATGCCGGCTCTCATCACTACCAATGCCAAACATGTAGATGCTGTGGCTTAAGCACCTTGTGGTGGTCAGAATGGAGGTTGGCATTTTGATTTGGAAGTGCAAATTTTGCTGGTTTTCCTTTTGGGGGAGCCATAGCGCTTGTCCAGAGCTTTTGTGCTGCCAGTAACGTGGAAACCACCAATATTTCCATTACAGATGACAGATCTGAGAGAGATTTTTTTTTTGTGGGTTGAGGTGTATGCTGTTGGTGGCAATTTGAGGTACAGAACATTTTGGATCAGTTCACATTTATCCTGTTCTCTATGCTGACCACCTACACTAGGGCTTCCATCTACATCTTTGAAATTCATGATTCAGATGAAACCGCCAACAGATCTATTCACTAATGAGGCAGGAGAATTAAGGGTGCTTTACACGCTGCGACATCGCTAGCGATAGCTAACGATGTCGTGCGCGATAGCACCCGCCCCTGTCGTTCGTGCGACATTTGGTGATCGCTGCCGTAGCGAACATTATTGCTATGGCAGCATCACACGCACACACCTTTTCAGCGACGTCCCTGTGACCACCGAACAATCCCTCCTTCAAGGGGGAGGTGCGTTCGGCGTCATAGCGACGTCACTGTGGCGTCACTAAGCGGCCGTCCAATAGCAGAGTAGGGGAGGAGATGAGTGGCCGGATATGCCGCCCACCTCCTTCCTTCCTTCCTCATTGCCGGTGGACGGCAGGTAAGGAGATGTTCGTCGCTCCTGCGGTGTCACACATAGCGATGTGTGGTGCCGCAGGAACGACGAACTACCTCGCCACTGACCAGACAACGTTTTTTGGTAAATGAACGAGGTGTTACAGACCAACAATTTTTAACTCTTTTGCGATTGTTTAAGGTCGCTTCTAGGTGTCACACGCTGGGATGTCGCTAACGACGCCGGATGTGCGTCACAAACACCGTGACCCCGACGATATATTGTTAGTGATGTCGCAGTGTGTAAATGGCCCTTTAGTCCAGACTCTGCTTGGCCTCTGTTCAGAGGTGTCCTTTTTTTCAAAGGTGCTTAAAAAGATGGATATTGCCGGACCACAGGCAAGACAGGAGTCTAAAGTGACTCACTCAGCCTCATTTCAGTGAATTTTACATTAATTTTGTCTGAAAGACATTTTTCAGACATTTACACATAATCTCCAATGTAAGTGCTCAGCGTAGAGCGCAGGATAATCTTTGGGAGGCAGAATGAACAAATCAAAAGCAGTTGAAGAATTAGCTTTGTAACTATTTTTAAGTGATTAGGTAACTTTATTTCTCAGGTCAATACATTTATAAAGATACCAGATTAATACAGGGTTTGGCTACTATCACACTAAAAAAGTGTTTGTTTTTTTTCCCAAAATAAAGGTTTTTTTAATCAGAGAATCTTGAAGGCCATAGTTTTTGTTTTTATTTCTGTCAACAGAGTCATATCAGGGCTTTTTTTTTGCAGGATGATTTGATGTTTTTATTGGAACCATTTTGGTTCACAATGTTTTTTGATCACTTTCTACTTCACTTTTTGTGAGGCAGAATCAAAAAGAAAAAGAAATTCAGGAATGGTTTTTCATTTATTTTTCATGTCATTTAACGTGTTGTAAAAGTGATAAAACAGATTTATTCTTCGGGTCAGTACGATTACAGAAATACCTCATTTATATTTTTTTATGCTTTTACACCATGAAATTATTTTATAGAAAAAAGAATTGTTTTTGCATTGCTGTATTCTGAGAGCTATATCATTTTATTTTTTACTGACAGAGCTGTCTCATGGCTTTTTTTTTGTGGTCCAAGATTATGTTTTCAATGATACCATGTTTATTTATATGTGACTTTTTGATTGTGATTTATTCCACTTTTTTTGCTGACATGATGAAATAGCATAGTATTTTTGTCTTGTTGTTTTTTTTTCTACAGTGTTCACTGAGGGGGTTAACTGATGTAACACTTTTATAGATAATTCCGGATGTGGTGAAACCAAATATGTGTACTTTTTCTGTTTATTTCTTTACATAAATATATGTATTCATTGGTATCATATGTTTTCACTTTTTTCTCTTTATTTTGTGATTGTTTTAAAAAAAATATTTTTACCATTTTTTTAAAACATTTTACTTAGTCCCTCTCTGGGATAATAACTTTCAGTACATTGATGGCTGTTATAATCCATTGCAATGCAGTAGGATTGGAGTAGACTATAACTGTCAGTTTTACACTGACAGAAACCTCTCAGATCATGCACCTGGCATGATCTTAGAGCCTTGCCACAGCTGGGTGACCCAGAGGTAGTCATGATGTCATTATGTCAATCGTGGATTGACATGGCAATAATCAGGCCCCCATGATCACATCACTTTGGTCCTGATTTCTTGGGAGAGGAAGCGCACTCCCTTTCCCATCCCTGTGGGCGTGCTAATATGCTAATGAGTACTCAGCGTCACAGGATGATTTCACTCACCTCTCCGCCGCAATCGCGTCCGACGCTGGATTTCGGCTCAGTGTGCATGACCTTGGAGTTTAGGTCATGTGCACAACTTCAGTTTGAAGCCAGGATGCGTACACCCGGCTTCATAGTGCGCATGACCCAAACTCCAGGGTTCAGAACTGCGGTGGCTCGAGGGGTCTCCGGACCCAGGGGTTTGCGCGGACACTCAAATTCAAAGAAAGGGGGGGATCGTATGTACAGGGGATTTGTAAGTTCGTGACGCCACCCACGTTGCGTGGTAATGTAGGAGACCACCACTACTGTTGGGGAGCCCGGTGGCGATGGTGTAGCAGCAGGATGTTTAACCCCTCTGTGGGTAGGTGGTTTGTGCCCCGTGGCCCATTGGGTGTTGGTGACAGAGGTTCCGTTGAGGAGAGGAGAAGGGGGCTTTTCAGCATACTCACTCAGTCCAGGAATAATAGACACCGACAGCTTGTAAACCAGAATTATGAGCACCGCTGCAGCATGGAGGGAGCACGCTTGGATCCGTGCCCTTGGTGTTGCTGTTAACCTGTGGCCTTCTCCGTGGCACCTTCTCATTAGTTGGACCGTCAAGCTTGAAACTTTTTGGGTCCCACTCACCCATATGGCTAACGGAGTGAGCTTGCTCTCAGGGTTCACGCGTAGGATTTCTTTGGACTGTAATTTGGGAAAGTCCTATCCCATCGGTGCGCTAGTACCCCGATTTTGGAGCAGGTTGGGGATGAATCATGAAGTCTTCACCCCCATCGGGTAAATTACTGGGATGCATGAAGCTACTTCCCGGCCTAGGGTCCATGTACCCCGTCATGCCATGGTCCCTGCCCGGTGATGGCTCAAGGCCGCCGGCTGCCTTCCCCAGCAGTCCGTACCCCTTGACGCGATCCCCTTAGACTGGGGTTCAAGCTCCTACCAGGCTCAGACCAACGTCTGCCACCTAGTAAACTCCAGGAGCCCTGCTCCAGACCGGTGACCTCTCCCTCTCAGAGAGTCACTTTCCAGCCCCTACTCTTTTCACTCCTGTTTCACTTCTCTGTCACTTTCTCACTTTCCCCTACCAACCCCCCATGTGGGCGGCTCTATTCCCTTCAGGCCCCCCAACAGTGTGTTTGGTGGGTACGGTGTAAAGTGTTCCTAGGAATTTGACCGGCTAAGCTGTTAGCAACACCAAAGGACCAGGATCCGTAACCAAGGAGGAGTGGATACTGTGCAGAAGGGCAGATTGCACAATACCCTGTGACGGCCTGATAGGCCAGGGTGTCACATATGTCTACAATCTATATTGGCCACAACGTGTTTGTGCATCTGTACATTAATTTATTACTAAAGGTGTGCAATACGCTTTTTCATTTCTTGTTGTCTGTATGAAACCTTTCAATAGTTTGTAATAGTGACACCACTTCACTGCGACGAGACATTTCAGAGCCCCCTTCTTGGAATCAGTGGGTGTTCCAGCAGACAGAATCCCACGATCTATGAGTTATTGTCACCTATTCCTCAGAGAAGTGACAGCTTTTATTGTTGGCTAGAATACTTTAAGAAAAAAAGTCACATTTAATTATGTCTATTTACAAGTATTGACTAAATGGAAATGACTGACAGATTTTAGATTTGGGACTACTGGTGTATTTAGTCAAAGAAAAGACAAGAAAAGCAAGTTTTCAGTTTTGGATAAATGAAAATCTAACAGTTTTATTGTAATTAGAGGCTGCTCTAAACCATTCCTGATCACGCAGACATGTTACTGCAGCCTATGTAATGAGATACGTTTTATTTTATTTAATTAGTGCTCTTTTCTAAGTGACTTTGTATATTTTTTAAAAAGATAGTTGTTTATTCAAATCAATTATCGAGTTTAGGATGCCAGGCCTTAATGGTGGTTTAGTGATTTCTTTTTACAAAGCTCATGGAGGGATTTAGTGCTGAGGCATGCTGGGTCTTCAAGACAGCAGATTTTATCTAGGCAGGGGATTAGAAAGTTCTTGCTCAGAGACTTTAGCAAGCAACTTTCAATTCTCTTCAGAGGCAGCCTGTTGTCCTTATGTCCTTGTGTGCCTCTTAATTCTCTCTTCATGGATCTTGTGACACAAAACAGGAAAATTGAAAAACATCTTATCTTAGCAAACGTAAGAATTGTCTTTAATTTAAAGAAAAGAAAATATGATATTTGAAGAAATCCTTAAAGTCCAGTAAAGACATTATTATTGCGCACCAAGCTTGTTGGACACCATCGGGCTCATTCAGCACCGCACTGGAATGAAAATACAGCCCTGGCACACAAACTCCACCCGTCCACATACTAAAACATCTTCACCCTGTTGATGCACAATGCAAGGTTCAACAAATTTTGCTTTAATTGATCATGTCACTCACCACTCCCTTAAAGGGTTATTTGAAAAGTCATGTGTGGATGGAGATGCAGTGCGCATGATCAACCACCTCACTATTCAAACAGGACTTTTCAGAGCCCTGTGTCTTGGGATCGGTGAGGGTACCCGCTGTCAGACAGCCAGCAATCAGAAAGTTATTCCTTTTCCCAAAAAAGAGGAAGCACCCCGATATGTACTAAGTAGAGACTAAAACAAATCCGAAAAAATAGGCTGGCATGCTTGTTGGTATAAGTATGTATAGGTGTATGTGTACCACCCCCGTGTCAGCAGCCGGGCTGCTCGGATCCCGATCCGCGGTGGCTCGAGGGATCTCCGGATCCGGGAAGGGGGGGGGGGGGGTCGCGCGGCCACTTGAAATAAAAAGGGGGTATTTACAGGGGGTTGTAGGTTTAAAGTTTGTGATGCCACCCACGGTGTGTGGCAAGGTAGAGTACCACCCTCCGTGGGTAGGGGGTATGCCCCGGGGCTCAGTGATGCTGGATACCATTGGGGAGGTAAGAGTCACTACGTACTGACTCAGTCCAATAACGCTGACACCAGCAACGTGTAAACCAAAGTTCTGAGCACAGCTGCAGCAGGGAGGGAGCACGCCTGGATCCCGTGCCCGTTGGTGTTGCCTGTTAGCCTGTGACCTTTTCCTTGGCACCTTCTTACTGATTGGTCCCTGCAGTGTAGAACTAGTCGGGTCCCGCTCACCCGTATGGCTAACAAAGTGAGCTTGCTCTCAGGGTTCATGCTTGGGACTTTCTGGACTGCGGAATGGGAAAGTCCTATCCACCTGATTGCGCCAGTACCCCGATTTTGGAGCATGTGGAGAACGAATCTTGAAGGCTCCGCCCTCCTCGTATGAATTACCAGGACGCTTGAAGCTACTTCCCGGCCTACGGTCCACGTACCCCATTGTGCCCTTGCCCCTGCCCGGAGATGGCACAATGCCGCCGGCTGCTCTCCTTGGCAGTTCTGTGCCCCTTGTCAAGATCCCCTGTAACCGGGGCTCCAGCTCCTACCAAACCCAGACCAACGTCTGCCACCTAGTAGTAACAAGGAGCCCTGCTCCCAACCTCCTCCAACTGACTCATGACCTCTCCTCTCGAGAGTCACTCCTCAACTGTTTGCTCCTGACACTCCTGACCCTCCCTAATCAACCCCCCAAGTGGACGGCCCTATTCCCTTCAGGCTACCCATTGGTGTGTCTGGTGGGTGTGGTGCAGAGTGTTCCTAGGATTTTAATTAGCTTGTTCTTAGCAACACCAAAGGTCAGGGACCCGTAACCAAGGAGGATGTGGATACCATGCAGAAGGGCAGATTGCACAATACCCTGTGACGACCTGATAGGCCAGGGCGTCAAACATGTTCACACTGTGGCCAGGAATAGACAAAACCCAGGATAAAACAACAATAAAATACCTTGCAGTAAATAAGTGAATGAAAAGTAATAGTATAGAGTGATGTAAATAATTATTTGATCTCTTGCTGATTTTGTAAGTTTGCCAACTGTCAAAGACATGAACAGTCTATAATTTTAAGGGTAGGTTAATTTTAACAGTGAGAGATAGAATATCCAAAATAAAATCACATTGTATAAATTATACAATTTTCTTTGCATTTTGCAGAGAGAAATACTGTATTTTTAGGACTATAAAACGCACTTTTTCCCCCCAAAATCTTGGAGGAAAGTGGGGGGTGCGTCTTATAGTCTGAATGTAGGGCTGCGGGGACTGAGGATGCTGCAGTGGAGCGGGTCATCGGTGGCATGAGCAGGCTGTAGCAGCCTGCCGTGACCACGTGGGCCCGCTCATTTCATATGCACGCATCCTCCCGCCCATCATCTCACAGCGCTGAAGCCAGCGCTGACAGGTGGGTGGGATGATGGGCGGGGCATGTGCGCATAGTAAACAGCAGGCCCACGTGATCACCCCTGGCAACTACAGTCTGGAGTGATCATGTACGGCTGTAATCACTGCCTCCCGCACATCATCATCAGCGTGGGGGGCAGTGAATAAGTACGGTATACTCACCATGCAGCACCGCGATGTCCTCCTGTCGGCCAGCTGATCTGTGTAGATAGCGGTGAGCACAGGGATGATGTCATCGCCGTGCGCGCTCTCCACACACAGCAGCAGCTGCAGACAGGAGCACATTTCGATGCTGCAGGGGAACGACTCCACACAGGTCAGCGGCACTGCTGCTGATGGGGGTATATTATGAGCAGGATGGGGGTATATAGCAGGATGGGGGTATATTATGAGCAGAATGGGTGTATATAGCAAGATGGGGGTTTATGAGCAGGATGGGGGTATATGAGCAGGATGGGGGTATATGAGCAGGATGGTGGTATATTATGAGCAGGATGGGGGTATATGAGCAGGATGGGGGTATATGAGCAGGATGGAGGTATATAGCAGGATGGGAGTATTTATCAGGATGAGGGTATATATCAGGATGGGGGCTACACTAGGATGAGGGACATATATACAAGGATAAGGATCATATACAAGGCAGGAGGATCATTACCAGGATGGGGTACCTTAGTAGAGAATTTGGGGACATTACCCCATAACAGTGTCAGCAACAGGTCCTTGCCCCATAACAGTGTGTCATGACCACATTTTTTGCTTAAATTTTCCTATTTTCCTCCTCTAAAACCAGGGTGCGTCTTATGGTCCGGTGCGTCTTATAGTCCGAAAAATACAGTAAGTATTTCATCCCCTATCAACCATTAAGAGTTCCCGCTCCTACCAACCACTTAGACGCTCCTAATCAACTCGTTACCTGCATTAAAGATAGCTGTCTTAAATTGTCACATGTATAAAAGACTCCTTTCCACACACTCAATTAATCAGTCAGACTCTAACCTCTATAATATGGAGAAGACCAAAGAGCTTTCGAAGAATGTCAGGGACAAGATCATAGACTTGCACAAGGCTGGAATGGGCTCAAAACCATAACTAAGATGCTTGGTGAGAAGGAGACAACTGTTGGTGCAATAGTAAGAAATTGGAAGAAATACAAAATGAGAATCAATCGACATCGATCTGGGGCACCATGCAAAATCTCACCTAGCGGGGTATCCAGGATCATGAGGAGGGTGAGAGATCAGCCTAAAACTACACGGGAAAAATTATGAATGATTTCAAGGCAGCTTGGACAACTGTCACTAAGAAAACCATTGGCAACACATTACACTGTAATGGCTTAAAATCTAGCTGTGCCCGCTGCTCAAGAAGGCACATGTGCAGCCCGTCTGACGTTTGTCAATCAACCCCTGGATAATTGTGAGAGTGATTGGGAGAAGGTGCTGTGGTCTTAACTCAACTTGCCATGTTTGGAGGAAGAGAAATGCTGCCTATGACCCAAAAAAAACCATTCCCACTGTCAAGCATGGAGGTGGAAACATTATGTTCTGGGGGTGTTTCTCTGCTAATGGCACAAGACTTACTTCACCACATCAATGGGACAATAGATGGAGCCATGTACCGTAAAATTCTGAATGACAACCTCCTTCCCTCTGCCAGGACATTACAAATGGGTCATGGCTGGGTATTCCAGCATGACAAAGACCCAAAACATACAGCCAAGGCAACAAAGGAGTGGCTCAAAAGGAAGCATATTAAGGTTATGGCATGACCTAGCCAGTCTCCAGACCTTAATCCCATAGATTGCTGTAGGGCATGATGACATACTTGCAGTGGCTGTCACAGATATCAAAGGTTGTTTTACATTTGTTATCCTTACAGATACAAATCAGGTTATATGCTGCTCACAAGTTCAATTTAGAGACGATCTTAGCACCATGGATTTTGTCAAAAAGCTCAGAAATCAACAGCAGAGGGTACTTTTTCTTTGTAATTATTTTGCTAAGACCACAATAGTATATGCAGGAGCCTAAAGATCAGTCCTTAGACATGAAGAAGAAGCTGAGACCAGCAAGAGAAGAAGACTTACAAATGAATCCCTTGGTTAGATTTTCTTGGATGTATTCAGACATGGCTTGAGTCTCAGGTAGAGATAGGAAATACACCCACCCCTGAGGTGGGGAAGTACCTGGATGAAGGTCGATGTGACAGTTATAAGGTCTGTAGGGTGGCAGGACTTCAGCCTTCCTTTCACAGAAAACATCTGAAAAGACACAATAATTGATGGACAGTGAGTCAAGGTTCGAAGGCACAAGGAGATTGATTCTTGGGTGTGACTTTGGCTAGTCAGTTGGAAGCACAATGCGATTCCTAATTAAGTACCTGACCGATGGACCAGTCTATAGCCAGAGCATGTTGACACAGCCATAGAAGACCCAGAAGAACTGAATTCACAGATCTAGAGAGGACATGGAAGATAAACTTTTCAGTATACAGAACTCCAATCTGCAATATGACTGGCATCGTGATGAGATAAATAGGTTCAACCAGGAGTTGACCGTCTATGTAGGCAACATAGGGAATGATTCAGCTGTTGAATAGGAAGTTGAAGTTAATGGACCAAATCCAAGTGAATGTAGTTGACTGTGGAGTCAGAATCCAGATGGGCAGTGGCAGAGAAGGACTTCTCCTGTAAGATTAAGATAACTTCTGTCTGAAGCTTTAGAAAGCTATTACTCAGACCTAGGGTTGTCTCTTTAGCTAACCCTAGGTGCTGGTGTTTCCTGGCCTCAAAAGAGACTGGAGAAAAAAAGTCCATTGCTGCCGCAGTAAAATCATGCATTTACCCTGAACCTCTGTTGTCATTCCTTCACAGAGAGTTTAGCCAGCTCCACCTTAATCGGTTCAGGGGCTTGTGGGACAGCTTGGAACTGTAAGCTTGAGGCCAGTCGCGGTGGCCTTCAAGCATGAGGGAACTCCAGAGCTTGTCCCAAGGTCTGCTCTTGGAAGTGGAGATCTATCCTGGTGGCCAGGTGTATAAGGGCATTTAGCGATGATGTTTTTTTGCCAGCCAACTCATCCTTGATCTTGCCAGCCAGAACCTGCCAGAAGGTTGCCACCATAGCCTCCTCACTCCAAGCTACCTTCGCTGCCAGGGTACAGAAGTATACTGAGCCACTGAATCTGTGCCCTGCCTTAGACACAAAAGGAGCCAGGGACTTCGAAAACTGCTTGGAACATCTCTAGGAACCTTCCTATGTTATGGGTCTGGGATTTGCCTAGGCCAAGGCTTGACCAGATAGCCGGAAGACCATAAAGGCAATCTTGGTCTGATCAATAGGGAAGAGATGTGCGAAGGGTGAAATTAATCTCCCACTGATTAATGAAGCCTCGGCTCTCATTGGGATCTCCATCATAGCATGACAGAAGTGGAATCTGAAGCTTAGCAGATCCACTGAAGACTGGAGCATTAGGCATTTTCCTTGAAGATATTATGTAATTATTTTCAAAAAACGGTCAATATATATACGGACACTCCCATACACATAGGTAATTATCCCAAGAAAAAATAATGATGTATTTTCTCCAAAATAAGAGAGTACACAGTCCAATTCACATACAAATAGATTTTTTATTTTATTTTATAACAGCATAACAAAAAACACCACACTATTAAAAGAGATGCATACAGAAAGAAGTAAAAATGGGACCAGCGGCATGCAAAAATTGGCATCAAAATTTCATTATCGCCGTTCAAAACTGACAAATGTTTTAAATATCAATTCAAGTAATGCAGGACAAAAACACCCACTCCTAACAAAGTGCATATAGTGCCTAATTGCGTATGCATCATAAATGAGGTAGATAGGTGAATGAAAACCAGCATCACTATGAGATAATCAACTTGTCATGTAAAGACTTAGACAATCATCAACTGCCACCTCCTGCTAGTGCTGCAAGCTAGTAAACAAAAAGAGTTATATGCGCTATCGTTCGCATGTCAGAATGAACAAGTGAGCCCATCTTACCATACACCATACCTTCCAGATTATAGGCAGATCACCATACCCCATATATGGACCAAGTGTATGGCTATGTACACACTGTCAACCTATGACACTCAGAATACTGCGCATCTTAATGGTAAGATGGAAATAGAAAGATGAAATTACCTGCACGGAGGATATGTAAGTGCCACGGTCCCATAGGCAACCCGACGCGCGTTTCGCACCCGGCTTCGACGGGGGGCGTGCCGGGCAAGAGGGAGCATGGGAACTAAATACTAGTACTTCACCAATCGGAGGATAAGCAGCGCTCACATGATCTTTCGCCGTCCGATTCAAAGACAACTTCCTGTCAGGCGACTCTGGTACGCAACCTGCGTGTCAAGCACCGGAAGTTGTGCAGCGACGCAGGTTGGTCCCATCATATGCGCCGTTCATTTGGTTCCGGAGGAGTCAGACAATAAGAGCGCATACCCCCGATGGTGTATATAATCTACAGATGCAATGATATAAATATTACAATATAAATAGGAGTAGACGGTCGGACTTTGAGCAGCTACGAGGCAACTTTCCCCCGCAGAATTACCCACATAATGCATATAAAAATCTATGCATACATTGGATCATTAGAGAAGTGCGCACTGCCCACCACTATTATAATATACTACGAACAATGCCATTAAGAATACATCTACAGACAGTGTTAACAATGCACACCTCTCCAAGGACACATACATACAACTAGCAATACATAGTATCCATATGACCACAGCATTCAATAAATCCCGGTTTACCCTCATGATGAGGAGGACAATCAGTCGCAAGCCCTATGTAGATGTAGCATATAACACAAAAACATCACATTAAATTAAACAATGCTGTGATCCAACAATTGTTGATAATCTAAACTATCACAAATCCCCTTGTTGTCATTCCTTTCTCCTAATATCCCATCTTCAAGGGAAATTTTCTCCAAATTCAAGGAAATAGCCGGGATATCTGGAAAAAGCGTCACGTGGGTCGTGATTTTTTCAAACAACATGGATCGGGGTCTTTCAATATGCACCCCACATAGGTGGGAACCCAGTCCTCCTTCACTGGACATACAGGATACATGATGTTAGATAATCTACAAGAAAAGAGAAATTAGCCAAATAGAACAAATACACTATGAATAACCGACACCCCATCGACCATCCCTCATAGTTCCCAATTCCCCCCTGCCCGGCACACTACGTGAATTAAAAACTATAAAAACAATTTAAAACCACACTAGTGGGAATTGACGAGCAAAAGCTGAAGGAACAGAAAGGAACCTCACAAAAAGGCCCCAAAACCCAGGGTCTCATTGAGACCCTGGGGGCTGAGGGTACCCAGCCTGAAGATCCACCGGCTCTCCAACCTGGCCAATATTTTTGCCAGGTCCCCCCCTCTAATGCCCAGGTCGACCTGGTCAATAGCTTTAATTTTAAGAACATGGGGGTTACATCCGTGAAACTCCTTGAAATGTCGTGGCAACGTTTTCAATGTAGTGTTATCTTCCACAGTTTTAGCTTTAGCTATGTCTCTACAATGCTCCCGTACTCGGATCTTCAACTCCCGAGTGGTAAGACCTACATATAGTTTTTTGCAGGGGCATTCTCCCAAATAGATAACCCCCTTTGAAGAGCATGTCAAATGCGTCCTGATGTTAAATTTGCGAGACCCATCAAAATTTGTGAAATTTTTTGATTTTGTCAAATTGGCACAAGCTTTGCAAAAAGTGCAGGGAAAGAAACCCTGGTCAGAGATGGGCACCAACCCTCTATCCTTCCGCTGAGGATCGAAGTGGCTATGCACCAACGTATCTCTCAAATTTCTTGACCTGCTGGCTGTTATAAGAGGTTTTTCAGGCAGAACTTTTTTCAGTATGGGATCGGAACACAAGATCCCCCAGTGTTTAGATATAATATTTCTCATTTTACCCCAATGACTGTGGTACGTGGTGATATACCGTACCTGCTCTCCTTGGTTCTTCTGATTGTCACTTGTAGATATTCTGTCATTGGTAAATAACAAAGAACTCCTGGGGGTTTTGTAAGCCCGATGAAAGCCCCTTTTGATGATACTCTTGCTATATCCTCGACTCAAGAAGCGTTGTGCAAGTTCTCCTGCTTGTCTTTCAAATGACTCCGTACTTGAACAAATTCTTTTAGTTCGTAAAAATTGTCCTGTCGGTATCCCTGTAATGACCGACTTGGGATGAGAGGACGATGCATGCAGAATACTGTTGGTAGCGGTACTCTTCCTGAAAATAGATGTAGACAGAAAGCCATCATCAAGAGTCTTCACAAAGATGTCCAAAAAATCCAATTCCCTGCCATGTTTAAATGTCAACCTGATATTTTGATCGTTGTTGTTCAACATCAACATAACTTCCTGTAGTTCATTGGGGGAGCCATCCCAGATGAAAAGGATGTCATCTATGTAGCGCATCCAATTATGGATGCTGCCACATCCTGGGATGGCCTCCCCCAAGAAGATATCACGCTCCCAGGCACCTAAAAATAAATTTGCATATGAGGGCGCACATGCCGCCCCCATTGCAGTGCCTTGTGTTTGTAGGAAAATTTTCCCATCAAACGTAAACACGTTGTGGGTCAAAACAAATTCGATCAGAAGAAGTAATAGGTCAACCATGTCTCCATCAATTGTGCTGTTTCGTAAGAAAAAGGACACAGCTCGAAGTCCATCTGAGTGTTTTATAGATGTATACAAGGACTCGACATCGGCCGTGACTAAAGTCATGTCTGGATTTTCCTTGAAGAGACTGACGGCCCTGAGGAGAGTTGATCAGACATGGCAGAGGTGGACGGCAGGGAGAACATTGCAGCAGATAGACCCAGTTGCTAGGTTGCCGCCACATTGATGGCCTGCTTCAACTGGTCCAAACACTCATGCTGAGAGCAAACCTTCCCATACTAGACTTGTACAGAAGACTTGGGGTCTCTGGTACCTGACTTGTCAGCGGGGTCTATGACCTAATCTAACTGTAATACTGGTGGGTATGCACCCACTGTGGTGAACTTATTTCAATCTGAAAATAGAATCTAAAAACAACAAAAATTCTCTGCTTAACCCATTCACCACCTGGCGAGTTCCGTTTTTTGTTTTCATTTTTTCATCCACATTTTCCAAGATCTAAGAGCCACAACTGTTTTATTTTTTCAAAATAGCAGTATGAGGTCTTGTTTTTTGCAGGATGAGTTTTGAATTAAACCATTAATTTTACTACATAGTGTACTGCAAAACAGCAAAAAATGCCAAGTGCAGCGAAATTGCAACGAAATTGCAATTCCGCAAAATATATATTTTTTGCCATGTTTACTGTATGGCAAAACTCCCCTGTCAATATGATTCCAAAAGTATGAGTTTGTAGATACCAGATATATATAGTTCTTTTTTAATTCAGAAATTTGTCAAACAAAAATATTGCTTTTTTTGTTGCCATGTCCTGAGAACCGTAACATTCTCATTATTCAGGATCTGGGGCTATATGAGGGATTATTTTTGCACCCTGAGCTGACGTTTTTACAAGTACGTTTTGTAAGTAGATGCAATATTTTCGTTGCCTCTTAGTGCAATGTTGTGAAAGCCCAAAAAAATGCAATTCTGGTGTTTTTAATTTTTTTTCCATTACGCTGTTTACCGATCAGATTAACTTGTTTTCTATTTTGATACATCAGACATTTCTGAAAGTGGCACTACCAAATATATGTAATTTTTTTATTGTTTTATTTTCAATGGGGCAAAAGGGAGGTGTGGTGCTTACTGTTGGAGTGGTTGTGGAGTTTGCCAATGTTGTTTAGTAGCTTCCCTTCTGCCCTTGTGTTTCCTCCTGAATCTCTTATTGTCTTAGGTGCACTTTGCACACTACGACATCGTAGGTGCGATGTCGGTGGGGTCAAATTGAAAGTGAAGCACGTCCGGCGTCACAGGCAATATTGTAGTGTGTAAAGCCTTTTTGGTACGATTAACGAGCGCACAATTGTCATAATAGTATCATTGGCGTAGCGTCGTTCATTTCCATAATTTGGAAATGACCGATGTTACGATGTTGGTCCTCGTTCCAGCGGCATCACACATCGCTGTGTGTGAAGCCGCAGGAGCGAGGAACATCTCCTACCTGCGTCCCGCGGCTCACGCCAGCTATGCAGAAGGAAGGAGGTGGGCGAGATGTTTACGTCCCGCTCATCTCCGCCCTTCCGCTTCTATTGGCCGCCTGCCGTGTGACGTTGCTATAACGCCGCACGACCCGCCCCCTTAATAAGGAGGCGGGTCGCCAGCCAGAGCGACGTCACAGGGCATGTGAGTGCGTGTGAAGCTGCCGTAGCGATAATGTTCGCTACGCCAGCTATCGCCATGATATCGCAGCTGCGACGGGGGCAGGGACTATTGCGCTCGGCAGCGCAATCATCGGCTTGCGATGTCGTAGTGTGCAAAGTGCCCCTTAGTCTTTGTCTGTACGTCCGGTGTGACAGAGTTTTGGTTTTCCCTTGTCTGTCTTTAAATATGGGCTTCATCATACTCCTGTCCCATCCGGGGGTTTAGGAGGAAGGGGAATCAGATCAGGACTGGTCAGGAGCAGGGCCAGGAAGGAGACTCAGGTATCTCTTCAGGAGTATCCCTGAGATGGCTAGCATAGGGCTCTCTAGCTTGAGAGACAGCTTAGGATCTACGCATCCCGGCTATCCAAAAGTCATCGTGAGAAACTGACAGTGGGATTTAATTAATTAACAGTAGAGATGAGCCACCCCCATAGAGTTCGAGTTTGGTTTGGTTCGTCGAACGGAGGTTCCGTTCAGCGAACGTTCATCGAACGTTCGACGAACCCCTTCGAACCCCATTGAAAACAATGGCAGGCAAACACAAACACATAAAAACACATTATACATGTACACATACAGTAAATAATCATTGCCATTACACTTACAGGTCCCCGTGACGCGTCCTGCACTCTGTCTCCCGCCGCTTTTCCTTCCGATAATCGCTGCGTCCTGCCGGTAACCAGCACTCATGATAGGACCTTCCGTGATGTCAAAATAGCATGTGACCAGTCACGTGTGTATTATCTCATTGGCTACAGACTGGTCACATGGCTAGATGTCATACTAGGTCCTGTCAGTGCATCTCTCGCGGTGCTCATTTGTGCATCTCCATGTACCGGTGAGATGCTCTGGCACATGGTCGGCTTCCCCGTTCCTGCATGTAGGCGCTCTTTACAGAGTCAGCCCACATGCAAGGACTGGCTGCCACAGCCGGTGAATTGCGGCAACGGGGATCACGTGATCGGAGCACCGTTGCTATAGTAACAGTGGCAGCGGTGACGTCACCGCTTACAGCCTGCAGACTCTGCTCACTCACTGAGTGATTAGACTGCACGGGAGTAGCAGCGTCTTCCTCCCATGCAGTGCTTTCTGATGTAGCAGAAAGCTATTAAAGTATTTTTTCTCTGTGTGGTGTCTTTTTTTTAACCCTTTATTGGAGATTCTTAATGGCCGGGTCAAACTTGCCTGACATTAAGAATCTCTTGCTTAATACTAGCTAGTAAAACAAAACTATTATTAACCCATTATTACCCAGCAAGCCACCCGGCTTCAGGGCTGCTGGAAGAGTTGTATACAGCGCCAGATGATGGCGCTTCTTTGAAAGCGCCATTTCTGGGGCGGCTGCGGACTGCAATTCACAGCAGGGGGACCCAGAAAGCTCGGACCAACTTGTGCTGCGGATTCCAATCCCCAGCTGCCTAGTTGAACCTGGCTGGACACAAAAATGGGGCGAAGCCCATGTCGATTTATTTTTTTAATTTTTTCATGAAATTCATGAAAAAATTTAAAAAAGGGCTTCCCTATTTTTTTAGTTCCCAGCCAGATACAAATAGGCAGCTGGGGGTTGGGGACAGCTGTACCTGCCTGCTGTACCTGGCTAGCATACAAAAATATGGCGAAGCCCACGTAATTTTTTTTGGGGGCAAAAAACTCCTGCATACAGTCCTGGATGGAGTATGCTGAGCCTTGTAGATCTGCAGCTGCTGTCTGCTCTCCTGCATACACTTGCAGTGATGGTGAACCTATGGCACACGTGCCAGACTGGGCATGCAGAGCCTTTTTTTGCTGACACATGCGCTGTTGCCACATTCAGCCAGTTCGAACTGCCGCTGTGATCGCGCCGGCAGTTCAAAGTTGTGTTTAGCAGAGGAGACATCTCTCCTCCCTCTGACACGCCTCCTCTCCTGGGCCGCAGGCCTGTTGCCTAGGAGATAGAGGATCGTCAGAAAGCGGCGCTGGCGTCTTGTGGCCGCGTGGGAACTGAACTAACTGAGGACCCAGCGGCGCGCAGCGGTGGAGCGGGTGCTGGAAGGTGAGGATTTTTTTTATTTTTTTTTTATTTTTAAGCTGTGTGCGGCTGTGCCAAGGTGTGCAGGGACAGTGCCAGCACGGGGCAAACATGGGAGCATGAGGCAAACAAACAGAGCACATGGCAAACAAACAGAGCACGGGGCAAACAAACAGAGCACGGGGCAAACAGAGCATGGGGCATACAGAGCACAGGGTAAACAAACAGAGCATGGGGCAAACAAACAGCACACGGGGCAAACATACAGAGCATGGGACAAACAAACAGAGCACGGGGCATACAGAGCACGGGGCAAACAAACAGAGCACGGGGAAAACAAACAGTACGGGGCAAACAAACAGAGCATGGGGCAAACAGAGCATGGGGCAAACAGAGCACAGGGCACACAGAGCACGGGGCAAACAAACAGAACACGGGGCAAACAAACAGAGCACGGGGCAAACAAACAGAGCATGGGGCATACAGAGCACGGGGCAAACAAACAGAGCACGGGGCAAACAGCACGGAGCAAACAGAGCACAGGGCAAACATGGCAGCAAGGATGGGTGAAACATGCAAGGATGGAGAGAAACGTGCAAAGATGGATGAAACATGGCTGCAAGGATGGGGGAAACATGGCTGCAAAGATGGGGAAAAATGCAAAGATGGGGGAAACATGCAAAGATGGGGGAAACATGACTGCAAGGATGGGGAAACATGCAAGGATGGGGGAAGCATGGCTGCAAGGATGGGGGGAAACATGGCTGTAAGGATGGGGGGAAACATGGCAGGATGGGTTACATTTAGCAGGAAGGGGAACATGCCAGGAAGGGGTACATTTACCAGGATAGGGGATACATTTACCAGGATGGGGGATACATTTACCAGCATGGGTGGAAACATGCCAGGATGGGGGTACATGAACATGCCATGATGAGGAAAAATGCCAGGATGGGGAACATTTAGAAGGAAGGTTGACATTTATCAGGATGGAGTACATTTACCAGAATGGGGTATGTTTACCAGGAAAGGAGACATTTACCAGGATAAGGGAACATGTCTGGATGGGGTAGATTTACCAGGATGGGGTCATTTAACAGCATGGGGGAACATACCAGGATGGGATACAAATAAAATGATGGGATACATTTAACAGAAAGGAGGACATTTACCAGGAATGGGGTACATTTACCAGGATGGGGAATATGCTGGGATGGGGTACATTTACCAGGATGGGGTAACATTTACCAGGATGGGGCCATGATGGGGACAAATATACCACAATGTAGGAAATATATAAAAGGATGGGGGACATGTTTACCAGGAAGTGGCCCAGGAAGGGGGACAGAACTACACAATGAAAGGGAAGGGGAGCAACTCGTACATCTTTATGGGATTTCAAGATGTTCGGACTTTGAAATGTAGATGTAGATTACAGGGTGAAATCTGATTGCATTCCATGCTAAAATCTCTGTCTAATATGCTGCAATTTTTTCCAGAAAGATCAATCCAACTGCTGTGTCTGGAAAGGGCAGGGGCTCAGCTTCAATGTGTGGTAAGCATGCATTAGCATGATGCCCCCTGCTGAAGAGAAAAGTAGACTGGAATGGTAAGGTTACAATAAATAATTTACATAATAGGATTAGTTGGCACTTCAGAAAAAAATGGGTTTTGGGCTACAGTTTGGGCACTCGGCCTGTGAAAGGTTTGCCATGACTGCACTACTGAATGCAGAATGCTGAGCCTTGTAGTTCTGTAGCTGCTGTCTGCTCTCCTGCATACACTAGTAAATTGAGGATGCTGAGCCTTGTAGTTCTGCAGCTGCTTTCTGCTCTGCTCCATACAGACAGACAGCAGCTGCAGAACTACAAGGCTCAGCATACTCCATCCAGGACTGTATGCAGGAGTTTTTTGCCCCCCCCAAAAAATTACGTGGGCGTCACCATGTTTTTGTATGCTAGCCAGGTACAGCAGGCAGCTACGGGCTGCCCCCAACCCCAGCTGCCTATTTGTACCCGGCTGGGAACCAAAAATATAGGGAAAAATAGGGGGGTCCCATGTTACTGGTAGAACAAAGACTCTGGAAAAACAATACAGCTCCCGAGCACCAAATAAAGTCTAGTGAAATGTGGGCTCCAAAATCCAAATGCCTCTCTCCTTCTGAACCGCCCTGTACCTAAACTGCAGTAAGCGGCTACGTGTATAGCATTATTGTAGGTGGGAGAATGCATTCATCAATTTACGGGGTACATGTCTCCAGAAGCACAAGCTGGGCACAATGTTTTGGGACGCAACAGTATAAGGGGGCAAAATGTATGGACACTAAACTGGCATATTAGAAATTCTCTAGAAAAAGAGCTTGGATGCTACAAAATAGTCACTGGAGCCATAGATAAATTATTAGAGAGGTGCAATTTCTACAATGGGGTCACTTTTTTTGTTGCAGGGGCTCTGCAGATATCGCTCTGTGCTCTAAATGCAAAATTCATGAAATAATTAAAACAAGGGCTTCCCTATATTTTTGGTTCCCAGCCGGGTACAAATAGGCAGTTGGGGGCTGGGGGCAGCCGTACCTGCCTGCAGTACCTGGCTAGCATACAAAAATATGTCGAAGCACATGTCATTTTTTGGGGGGGGGCAAAAAACTCCTGCATACAGTCCTGGATGCAGCATGCTGCGCCTTGTAGTTGTGCTCCCCCTGCCTCTCCCTCCAGCATAAAGTCCTGGAGGGAGGATGCTGAGCCTTGTTGTTCTGCAGCTGCTGTCTGCTCTCCTCCATGCAGACAGACAGAAGACAGCAGCTGCAGAACTACAAGGCTCAGCATACTCCATCCAGGACTGTATGCAGGAGTTTTTTTCCCCCCCCAAAAAATGACGTGGGCTTCGCCATAATTTTTATATGCTAGCCAGGTACAGCAGGCAGCTGCCTATTTGTACCCGGATGGGAACCAAAAATATAGGGAAGCCCTTTTTTTTTTATTATTTCACGAATTTCATAAATTAATTAAAAAAAAAAGACATGGGCTTCGCCCCATTTTTGTGTCCAGCCAGGTACAACTAGGCAGCTGGGGATTGGAATCCGTAGCGCAGGGTGCCCAAGATTTCTGGGCACCCCTGCTGCAAATTGAAGTCCGCAGCCGGCCCAGAAAATGGAACTTTCATAGAAGCGACATCTTCTGGCGCTGTATCCAACTCTTTCAGCTGCCCTTGTGACGGGTGGCTCGCTGGGTAATAATGGGGTTAGGGCACGCTGTATATTATCAACTGGCCCTAAGCCCGAAATTCATGGTGTCACGCCAATATTAGACATGGCCACCATGAATTTCTAGTACAGATAAAAAAAAACACAACACACAGAAAAATATTTTTATTAGAAATAAAACACAACACAATTAGTGACTCCATCTTTATTGAAATAAAGAACCCCCCTCCGCAGTAATCCTGGGTCAAGGGTCCCGCGCCGTCCAATCCGGATCCAATATCATCTGATCGGTTTGCTGGAAGGCAAAGCGATCAGATGATGTGTCAGGTTTAAGGGCCTGAATGACATGACACAGCAGCTGATTGTATAAACGACTTTTATACAATCAGCTGATGCATCAGGGCAAAAAAAACCCCAAAAATACACACTTCTGCGCAGCTTCCTGTCCAACAGCAGCAGCTGATAGTTTAGCCGGCCGGACGGTAAAAAGCCGGCCTCTCCGCTCGACTTTTAATGTCAGCTGATTCCGTCAGATGACCGCATCAGCTGATCATCACCAGGTCTGAGAGAAAGAAAAGAGAGAGAAAAGAGAGAGAAAAGAGAGAGAAAAGAGAAGAGAAAGAGGGAGAGAGAAAATAGAGAGAAAAGAGAGGGAGAGAGAGGGAGAGAAGAGGAGAGAAGAGATAGAGAAGAGAGGATAGAGAAAGAGAGAGAAAGAGAGAGAGAGCGAGAACAAGAGAGAGAGCAAGAGAGAGAAAGAGAGAGAGCGAGAACAAGAGAGAGAGCAAGAGAGAGAAAGAGAGAGAGGAGAGAGGAGATTGAGAAGAGAGAGAGGAGAGAGAGAAAAAGAGAAAGAAAGAGAGAGAAAGAGAGAAAGAGGGAGAAAGGGAGAGAGAACAAGAGAGAGAGAACAAGAGAGAGAAAGAGAGAAGAGAGAGAGAAGAGAGAGAGGAGAGAAGAGAGGAGAGAGCAATGCAGCCTCATTCCGTGAACTGCTACGATTTTAGAGGTGTGGCCCATGGCTCACAGCTGATGTCCGGCTCCTCCCCTTAGTGCATAATTAAATTAAATTATAATTATAAATAAATAATAATTATAATTTAAATTCTTTACCAGGGGGGCCGGGACTTGAACTCGTGAACTAATGCTTCCTAGGCAGTAGCTCTAACCATTGAGCCACTGCCTCTAATGAGAAACATATGAAGATTTGGTTATCTTGACCTCCATATTGCAGCGTGAAGTCTCCGGTGACAGCGTGGCTCTCTTCAGGTGCTGCATGGAGAGGACACAGATCGTTCGTGTTCTACGGGGCTCCCTGTCATCTTTATGTAGCAGAGCTGACAGTGTTGTGTGGTTAACTTCGGACCTGGATTGTTGTTTGGGGATTAATAAAGAGGTAAATGAGGGTTTTTGTGTCTTTTATTCCAAATAAAGGATTTTTCGTTGTGTGTGTTTCTTTACTTTCACTTACAGGTTAATCATGGAAGGTGTCTCGGGGAGACGCTTGTCATGACTAAAGGCTGCTTTACACGGTACGACCGATTGTGCAATTTCACAATCGATCGTACCCGCCCCCATCCTTTTTGCGTCACGGGCAAATCGCTGCCCGTGTCGCACAAAGTCGGTAACTGTTACATCTCGTGGCTCTCCTGAGGCAAGGACTGAGGCAGTCTCCCATTCCTTGCCTGCCACGAGCGCTCCTGCTCAGCAGCGCTGAAGGTCTGCCAGACTGCGCAGTGTGCAGGAGATACCTTCTCAGAGAGGCAGCAGAAAGGCGACACCTAGTGGTTCTCCTGTTACAAGGAGTGAAGCGGTCTCCCATTCCTGGCCTGCCGCAGGCCCTCCTGCTCAGCGGCCCCGAAGGTCTGCGAGGTTGCGCAATGTGCAGAGGTTTACTGCTCAGGGAAGCAGTGAGACTCCCGTTATCTCTGCACATTGTGAGACCGAGGATCCCGCCTCTATTTCCCAGAGGCAGGAGGGTGAGCATGTGCTATGGTTCTGATTCGCCCACTGACGTCACACGGCTTGATGACAAGGCAGGTGACGTGGTGAATCCTGACTGGCCAGGCTGGGACGTCGTGGACCCTGATTGGGTCAAGTCCGTCATCTCCGCCTTGCGCCCGCCCTTGGGTGGAACGACACCTCCTTAAAAGCTCCTCCTGCCATCATGGCGGCGCGCGACCGTCCTTCTATGTTTGGATGTCTGGCAGCGTGCTGCCACGCCACTGCTCAGGCATTACTGTCTTCTGTGGGCTTGGCCCTTGCTGCTTAGGCAGTACCTCGTTTGCAGGCCGTGTTCCTGCCTTGCTGCTCCAGCAGTATCCCCTTCAACAGGCCATGTTCCTGTCCCAGGTGAGCTCCTCAAGCCTCCACCGGACTCACCTGGTTATTGAAAGCACACGTGCGTGGGCACCTCTGTGCTACCCTCGTGCCATATTCTCGTGACTTCCACTGGCACACGTGCGTGGGCACCTCTGTGCTTCCCCGTGCAACAGGTACACCGAGCCGTGAGATCCCTGCCATACAACCCTCACGGGTTAGGGCAGATCGGTGTACATAGATCGTCTGTGACATTCCAGATGATCGCTAGCAGCAACCCGCTCACTCTTCACCCACCATAGCGGCGGTCCCTTACACCGCACAGTGGACCTTGACCGGCGGAAGCTGTCCATTTCCCATCTTGGCACGCTTCCCCGGGTCCCCCTCATAACAGGTAACCCCCCGTCACACGTACTTACCTCTCGTGCGACCATGCTGTGGGCGGCGAACGTCCACTTCCTGGAGTGGGAGGGATGTTCGGCGTTACAGCGATGTCACACGGCCGCCGGCCAATGGAAGCGGAGGGTCGGAGATGAGCGGGACGTAAACATCCCGCCCACCTCCTTCCTTCACACAGCCGGCGGCGGCCGCGTGACACAGGTGAGCTGCTGTTCATCGTTCCCGGGGTGTCACACGGAGCAGCATGTGCTACCACGGAAATGATGAACAACTAAATTAAATGATATTATGGAACCTAGCGACCAGTACACGACTCACGATTTGTGAGCGATACTGCATCGCTAGGAGGTGTCACACAGGCCGGCATCGCCAGCGATGCCGGATGTGCGTCACAAAAACCGTGACCCCGACGATCTATCGCATGATAGATTGTCTGGTGTAAAGCAGCCTTAAGTCCATTATTACCCCAATTGCCACCGCACCAGGGCAATTCGGGATGAGCTGGGTAGAGTCCCAGACTGCCGCATCTAATGGATGTGGCAATTCCGGGCGGCTGCTGGGTAATATTGTTAGGATGGTGAGCTCCCCATAACGTGGCACTCCCCATCCTGACAATACCAGCCTCCAGCCATGTGGCTTTATCCTGGTATCAAAATTGTGGGGAACAGCATTTATTTTTTTTTTAAATTATTTATTTATTTATTTTACTGCACGCTATAGACCCGCCGGCGGCTGTGATTGGTTGCAGTGAGACAGCTGTCATTCATTGTGGGGGCGTGTCTGACTGCAACCAATCATGGGCGCCGGTGGGCGGGGAAGGCACGGAATACCTGATTGAATAATGAAGCGTCAGCCGTTTTCAAAAGAGGAAAAGCCGCCGGAGCTTTGTGACAGCCTGTGAAGCAAATCATTCGAGTTCGTCGAATGACTCGAACACCCCCCAAAATCACTGGAACTTGAAATTGGCGAACCGTTCAAATCGAACATCGCTCAACTCTAATTAACAGTGGTGCACGGATCTCCAACATCCGCCACTGTTACAGTCACGTGTCGGCTGATCCAATCAGCTGACATGTGCAAGGAAAGATGTGGCTCGGTGTGCGAGCCCACATTAAATGGAGGGACATGTCCTTGGACGTACCAGTAAGTCATAGGTCATGAAGAGGTTAACACAAGACCTCATAGAACCATGTTAGGAAAAAAAAAATAAAAGTTATGACTGATAAAACTTAGAAGTAAAAAGACAAAAAATAAGAAAACCCTGTAATATTTATGTTATACTAGTATAAATATTACTAGAAATAACTTTATTATTAAAAGACCTAAGAAAAAAGAAGAAACAAATACGATCAAGTGTCCTTTTGATGCAAAAAACAATTTTATTAGATCCGGTAAAGGGAGACGAACACCACAGTGTACATTAAAATCAATATGACCAATTACCTGTATAAGAACCTCCAATAGATTAATTAAATATACCATAGGTATACACTTATGGTATACACTTAGCAGGTTTTTAAGCTATTATATTCCCACTTAACAGATTCCCTTTTATATTAGTGGAGAGGTTTTCAAGATAACAAAATTGAATTATTAACATATACAATTACAGGAATAGATATTACAATAATATTCCCGAGATGTATCAGATAATGTCTCACAGGATATTTTCACACATGAGGCATATATAAGCTATCAATATAAAAGGAAATAACCCCATCATAAAGGTATATAAAACATTCAATTATTCTCTTAAAGCGAATTAATAATACAAAAATCCAAATGTATATTATTAATTACAGTGCCTAAAAATGAAACACTGTAAAAATTACCATGATACACCACAAAAAGCATTAGGCTGTTATCACCAATATAAATTATATGTTATCCATGTGCACATTCCAAAAGGTTGATGTAAAAAAGTTGTCTTAATACCTTCCCTATATCATGGAAAATACCCTGTTAAGATACCAAGGAGCAATGTATAAAATGTGCTTAAGGGGCAACAGAGCACATAGACTCCAACCATCAACTATATTTCCCATATACCCACAGCCAGCATCATTAGTACAGCATTTAAGACCGGGAATCCCCAAAGGAGGAATTCAAGTAAACATGGGCAAAGATGTTACCTGCAGTATACTGTAAGGTCAATCGGGTACAGAACACGCCCTACGCGCGTTTCGGCAACGCCTTCATCCAGGGGCAATGCTCAGGTGATGGACATAGCTTTGTATATTAGCGCACACCAATCGGAGTGAGGGTGACGCATGCGATGACGCATGCGTCACCATGACAATCTCTGACGCCCACCGGTGGTCTTTATATTACTTATAATACCCGCAACATAAAGACCACCACTATCACAGCTCCTGATCAGTGGATATCAATATTTAAACAGAATAATATGCATAGGTACAATAATCTCTGTATATACTAATTTTCTAAGGATTTTCAGCAATGAAAATATACTAATAAATATAATATTAATCCATAATAATTCTAATGGTCACTTGATCATATTTTTTTCTTCTTTTTTCTTATGTCATAAACGATTTGTCATCATATATGGTCCATGATTATCCACATGTTCATTGTTATGAGTATACTTCTAACATAATAATAAGATATATTGAGATTAGTCATGTGTATAATCGTTTACCATCTACCCTTATATGCTTATTAAAAGACCTAACATATTGGTCCTTGAAGTTAAATACATGCTGATAAAAGGCTAATCCATGTTTTACTTGTTTCTAGAAAAATCTTTGTTTCACATTTCTGCATTTTAGAAAGAAGAGAAACCTTTTTGGGTAATCAATATTGAATTGTGTCTTGGAGCTACGACAAATGTCAAAGAGAGTTCTGCTTAATTTCTTTTCCTTCATACTGTTACTTTTATTTCTCCACAGAAGCAGTTTCTCACTGAGCCATTGAGCGGTGTGTGTTCCCTTAGGGAGAATCATACTTTACTGTGCCCATCCTTCTGTTTGCCATTGTCAGTACGACTGTATTGTGTAAAATGATCTTCTCAGCTATTCTTAGTTAAAATGATGCTTTTGAAGTCCAATTTTAATCTTATAGAAAAGCCAATGATTGGAATAATGTGACAAAGTGAAATCAGTATGACTAAGCCATTTATAGGCAAGCGTTGAGGATTATTAAAATATATCTTCAGTAGCTAAGATTTTCAAAAGCCAACCCTCACAAGGCCCTGAATTGCTTAGGGTTATTAACACTCATCGGTAGTCTTCCATGGTCTACATACATTTCTAAAGACATTGCGAGTTGCGACCATTTTCAATGGAAATAGTACAATGGTGCTTTAATATACTGAATGCTGATTTAGTACAATGTATTAATGTTATAGTATATAAATGCATCAAAACACACAAATGTAAAGGAGTTGTCCGCTTTATCTCTATTATATCAAATGCCTTGACATGATTCATTTGCCATTACTAATATACTGTATAAGTAATTACAGGTTCTCCTCCTCCCCTTCTTAGTGAAGCTTTCCTCACAGACTGCATAGCATGCCTTTTCTCAATATTGCTGCTGATGGAACAAAATGGGACCAGACTTGAAACCAAAATACATGACCGCAAAAACATGTTTTATTCTTTTATACATTTTAAACAAGAGAAAGCCTTGTATTGGTTAATGTGGTTTGGATTCTTTTGAGTTGGTCACTTTGTGGTTTCTCTTTGTGTGCTTCTTGTTTGGATCTCAACATCTTTATACCTGGTACAGTAGGGCAACTTGACTTACATACATGCTATTTTGTAATTATGTTTTTATGCATTCTTAATGTTTTTAATCCTTGTTTTCTTTCTTGCCGTTTTCATTCATATTTTCTTGTTAACTCCCCCATGTGCCACACTCTCTCTCTAATGCCTCATTCAGATCTCCATGAGTCGCGTAGTGCTCTATATGTGTTCACATGTCCATGTTTTATGTCTAAATACATTACATTATCCTCAAGTTGGCATAGGGGCACACATTTTACTTATTGTTTAAATATATATATATATATATATATATATATATATATACAGCGAGTGAAATAAATATTGAACATGTCACTAATTTTCTAAGTATATCTATTTCAAAAGGTGCTGTTGACATGAGTTTCTCATCAGATGTTGATGACAACCCATCCAATCCATACAGGCAAAGAATTCAAACCATAGACATCCGTAAATTTAGTGATGTATAATAATGAGAAATATATTTGGTAACACTGCACACTCTAAATTGCGTATGATTGAACAAAAATGTTTTTTATTTTTTAAAAAACAAAAGCCTAGCAAAGGAAGTGAACTTATTATAACTGATAATTTTATCTGACGTTTCGGCCTACGGCCTTGTTCACAGAATTTTACTGTCAGGGTGGTTCAATGTCCTTAGGGAAGGCTAACTGTCAAAGTAGTAGTAAAGGGATAAGAGCATGGGTAGTCTGTCCCAGATGTATAGGATGTATGAGCTGAGTCATGTAATTGCCGGCGCTCCCGCACCTTGGCTCCGTGTGAACCACCCTGACAGGAAAATTCTTTGAACAAGGCCATAGGCCGAAACGTCAGCCAAAAAAAAAATATCTGTCATAATAAGTTCACTTCCTTTACTTGGCGTTTGTTTTTTAAACAAATAAAAAACATTTTTGTTCAATCATACGCAATTTAGAGTGTGCAGTGTTACTAAATATATTACTAGGGTGTTTACCCAACTACTTGCACCTCGTATCTTTCAGAATGCACGCATTTTCCCTCAATAATTAATAATGAGAAATGACAGGAAAAGGTATTGAACACACTTATTGAAATTTATTTAATACTTCGAACTCTGTAATTTAGTTCCTTCCATAAATCTTCTATTGCATTCAGGTCAGATGTTTGGCTCAGCCATTTTAGCAGCTTTGTTTTCTTTCTCTAAATCCAAGTAACCGTTTCCTTGGCTGTGTGTTTGGGATCATTGTTTTGCTGAAATGTAAACCCTCCTTTCACCTTCATCGTTCTTGTAGATGTCAGCAGATTTTTTTCAAGAATGTCTCAGTACATTTATCTACTCATCCTTCCTTCAATCATAGAAGGTTTGCAGTGTGCTGCATGCTAAAAAACAACCTCAAACTATGATGTTCCCACCTCCAAAATTTTTTGTTGGTGGAGTGTCTTTGGAGTGATAAGCAGTGCCTTTTGGCCTTCAAATATGGTGTATATTATGGAATCCAAAGAGTTCAATTCTCGACTTTATTTCGGAGACTTGTCTAAATTATGTTAAGCAAACTTTAAATGCCCTTGAACATGCTTTTTGTTAAGCAAAGGAGTTTTGTGTGGTGAGCACGCATACCGGCATGTGGTTGAGTGCATTACTTATTGTTTTCTTTGAAACCATTGTACCTGCTGATTCCAGGCCTTTCTGTAGTTCTCCACAGGTGGTTATTGACTCTTTGAAGCCTCTTCTGATAATTATTTTTGCTCCTCTGTCTGAAATCTTTTTGTGGGCATCTGTTCATGGCTGGTTTATGGTGAAAGTATGTTTTTTCTTCTTCCTGATTATAGCAGTGCTCATGGGAACCTTCAGTAGTTTTGAAATTCTTCTGTGACCAATACTATAAGTATGTTTTGCAACATAAGGTTGTGAAGGTTTTGAGACAGGTCACTGGTTTTACCCATCATGAGACGCCTCTTTACAGGCCAGCAGTTGACCTGCTGAGATAATTTTTTCCACTAAGTAGCAGGTTTGCTTATAATTATTCATATATATCATCTGATGTCATAATGTTCCATGGCTTTTTGCACTTCTCATTTTTCATGTGTTCAATACTTTTTCAGTGTGTCTTTTCTCTTTATTATGTCACTAAATGTATGGACATCTATGGTTTGATTTCCTTGCCTGTGTGAATTGGATGGGTTGTTACTGACATTGGGTTAGAAATTCATGTCAACAGCACCTTTTAGAAATACAGTTACTAATAAAATTGGTGACGGGTTTAATACTTATTTCATCTACATCTACTATACATTTTTTTCTTTTATCTTTCTATGTTTATGCTTGTCCTGAATTTTCCCAATGAGCAATTGTGCCGCCCCCGCGACAGCCGACAGGATACTCGGACCCGGATCCGCAGTGGCTCGAGGGGTCTCCAGATACGAGGTGGGGTCGCGCGGCTACCTCGGAAATAAAAAGTGGGAAATGTCTTTTGGGTGGTGAATGGGATAATGTTCGTGACGCCTCCCACGGTGTGTGGTAATGGGAGAGCCCACCGCTGCTGTTGGGGAGCCCGGTGATGATGTTGAAGCAGCAGGATGTTTAACCCCTCCGTGGGTAGGGGCCTGGTGTCCCAAGGCCCGGTGATGCAATGGAGTGGGGAACCCGTCGGGGGTGAAGGGATATCAGGTACTCACACAGTCCAAAGACACTGACGCTGACACCAGGTAAACCAAACTCTTGAATGCTCTGTTTCTCTTGGTTGATCACGCTGGATCTATGCCCCTTTGGTGTTGCTGGTTGGTCTGAAGCCTTGTCCCTTGGCACTGTGTGTAACATGGTGGATCCCTTTCACCTAAGACTACTCGGGTCCCACTCACCTGCGTGGCTAGCAAGGTGAGCCTGCTCTCAGGGTTCACGCTTGGGATTTTCTGGACGATTTTGGGAAGTCCTATCCCCCTTGTTGTGCTAGTACCCCGAGTCTGGAGCGAGTGGGGAACGGTTCCTGAAGACTCCGTTCCCATCGGGTGAATTACTGGGCTGCATGAAGCTACTTCCCAGCCTAGAGTCCGCGTACCCCGTCATGCCCTGGCCTCTGCCCGGTTGTAGCACAAGGCAGCCGGCCTGCTCTCTGTAGCGGCACCGTACCCCCTGTCACTACCCTGTTATGATCCGGAACCATGGAAAACAATCATAAATCATTGGTAAAAGGTGACAAGAGCATGACAACTAATCTGGCCGCCATCCCCTTACTAACCATCACAACTAGAAGTAGCCGAGGGGTGAACTAACATCCTGTGCACCGCGAACCCAGCCGGAGAACTAGCTATCCTAAAGGAAGGAAAGATAAATAACTCTCTGCCTCAGAAAATAGATAAAGAATAGCAAGCCCCCCACATTCAAAGACTGGGGTGATATAGTAAAACACAATACACAGATAGATGATAGGATTAGGAAAAGGTGAGGCCCTACTGACTAAATAGGACAGGGCAGGAAAGGGACTGGTGGTGGCCAGAGAAAAACCCTGCAAAAATCCAACAACCTGATAGTACAAAAAAGCCCTCAGATCGCTAGATCTGAACTCCGTCCTATACCAGGCGCTCTTGTCATACCAATGAACAGAAAGCAGGAACTATTACAAATTCAAAAAGCAACAAACACATGGACTTATAGGAGCAATACTCCAAACATAGCTGCAGGGTGCTTTCCAGCTAAGCAACTGAGAGGGAAGATCCCTGCATGCAAATAAACTGAAAACAACCACAGCAAATGACAAACTCAGATACGAACAAAAAGAACCAAACAAAAATAAAGAGCCAAGCTTATCTGGGATAGATGTGGTCTGGAGCAGGATGAAGCAGGCTGGTGAACAAAGAACAACTGACATCCGGCATAGCCTGCTATCAGACCAGGGTTTAAATAAGCAGAGCGTTAGCAATGGAAACGCCCATTGCTCAACACACCTGGTCTCTGTCCAAATCATTTCTGGCCACAAGAGGGAGCCTCACAGCAGCCAAAGCATAACTGACAGTAACAACACTACCCCCTGCAACCGGGGTTCCAGCTCATTCTGGCCAGGCACACGTCTGGCGCCTGGGACGGGTACAGGAGCCCAGCTCCACAGCATGACCTACACTGTCACCGCTGTCTCACTGCTCAGCTCTACTCAACTCAACTACTGACATCTCTGCCCTCCCTCTTCCATCCCCCCACCTGGGTGACCCTATTCCCTTCAGGCTGCCCAATGGGTGGTTGGTGGGTGTGGTGCAGAGTGTTCCTCAGGATTTATGTACACCTGTTGGTAGGAACACCAAATTGACAGGACCCGTAACCAAGGAGGAGCGGATACCATGCAGAAGGGCAGATTGCACAACACCCTTGTGACGACCTGATAGGCCAGGGCGTCACACAATTATTGTAGCTATTTATTTATACATATTTTTAATTTCTTGGGACACTGTATATTTGTTTCTTCCCATTATTTCTCATTATTTCTGTATATTTGCATCTGATTCTGCTTCATCTTTTTCTTTCCATCTGTTTAAAAAATGCTATGTTCTTCCAAGCATATGATCAATTTTTGTAATACATATAGTTAGATTTTTTTTCATACTTCCTTAATAAATTAGCATATTTGTTCCTTTTAAGATGTTTCTTTCTTTTTTTTATAGCATTTTTTTTATCTAATCAACAAATTAATACTATCAACTACTGAAGTTGTATTTCTATGTAGTTTTATGCATTTGTAATCTTACTAATCAATGGAGTTGCCCTTTCATTATGCTTCAATTGTATTCCAGCTCTGTAACAGCACTTGCACTGCTGCAATATTGCTGCCAAAGGAACACGTGACGTGCACTTGCTGGCTTCACCAGCAACACCTGCACAGGTATTCTGCCCCACTTCCAGATGCTGGAATCTGGTGTTTGGGCATACGTGTGGCATGGGTAAATATGCAATATAATATCTGACAGTGTCTCCTTTATCATTATGCCAGTGTAGTATTTTCTGTTTTATCACATTTCTAATGCGTGATTGGCAGAGAAATACATCCATTTAATCTAAGCTGTCGGCCCTTTAGTTTGAGTGTCCCTTCCTACATGTACAGTTGAAACCAGAAGTTTACATACACTATCTAAAAAGACACATATGCATGTTTTCTCACTATCTGACAAGAAATCAGAATAAACCTTTCCAATTTTAGGTCAATTAGGATTACCAAAATTATTTATACTTGCCAAATGGCAGAATAATCAGAGAGAGACAATGTTTTAGAGCATTTTTATTACTTTATTTTTATTATTGCAAAGTCAAACTTAAGTTTACATACACTTAGGGTACGTGCACACACTGCGTTTTTTTGACGCTGCGTTTTTGTGCGTTTTTGGCCGCTAAAAACGCACAAAAACGGACCTGCGTCGAAAAAACGCGGCAAAAAACGCACGCGTTTTGCCGCGATTTGGTGTGTTTTTTTGCTGCGTTTTGCTGCGTTTTTGCTCACTGCGTCCTTATGCATTTTTTATCAGTGAACAAAAAAAAAAGGTCTGATGTCATTTCCTTCAATGTGTTCTTCATTCTCCACTAGTGTATGCAGAAGAGCAGACAGCTGCAGAACTACAAGGCTCAGCATCCTCCATCCAATAGTGTATGCAGGAGAGCAGACAGCAGCTGTCGAACTACAAGGCTCAGCATCCTCCTTCCAGGACTGTATGCAGGATTTCTTTGCCCCCCAAACAAAAAAATGACGTGGGCTTCGCCATATTTTTGTATGCTAGCCGGGTACAGCAGGCAGGTACGGGCTGCCCCCAACCCCCAGCTGCCTATTTGTACCCGGCTGGGAACCAAAAATATAGGGAAGCCCTTTTTTTTAAATTATTTCATGAATTTCATGAAATAATTTAAAAAAAAAAAATGACGTGAGCTTCGCCCAATTTTTAAGTCCAGCCGGGTACAACTAGGCAGCTGGGGATTGGAATCCACAGTGCAGGGTACCCATGCTTTCTGGGCACCCCCGCTGTGAATTGCAGTCCCGCAGCCACCCCAGAAAATGGCGCTTTCATAGAATCCTGGGTCAGGGTCCCGCGCCGTCCAATCCGGATCCAATATCATCTGATCGGTTTGCTGGAAGGCAAAGTGATCAGATGATGTGTCAGGATCAAGTGCCTGAATCCCATCACACATCAGCTGATTGTATAAAAGCCGATTATACAATCAGCTGATGCATCGGTGCAAAAAAAAAAAATACTCACTTATGTGCTGATTACCGGCAGCTCCTGCAGCGATGGGGCGGGAGTCTGATCCTGTCCGATCGCTGCTGCAGCAGCTGCCGGTAATCGGGGATGAAGTCTCCTGATGCATCCGCTGATACCGGCCGGGTGCCCGCGTCACCGCGATACTTACGATCACCTGATGCGTCAGGTGACTGCATCAGGTGATCCATCGCCAGGTCCTGCATCCATCGGAGCTTTCCCGGCCGTCTGCACACAGCTGGAGCGGCGATACCGTGAGTGGAGATGGGAGCGGGCATAGCACCGGGAGTCTGCAGACAGGTGAGTACAACTTTTTTTTTTTCTACTGTTAACTTTTGTTTTCGTAGCCGCTTCCACCTCCCGCCCAGACATGGCGCCGCACGGCAGCATACATGCACAGGACGGGAGATGGAAGCGACGGTGACGGTACCGGGAGGATTCATGCTTCTGTATATACTGACAGAAGGAATCCTCTTCCTGTACACGTCACTTTACTACCCACCTCCTGCGTTTATAGCTGCGTTTTTGGTCTTAGAAACGCACCAAAACGCACCAAAACGCAGCTATTTGCGTTTCTCATTGCGTCTTTCAACATCCCATTGAACTCAATGGATGAAAAGCGCAGTGAAAAACGCGGGAATAATTGACATGCTGCGCTTTTGTGGTCACCACAAAAACGCAGCTGAAAAAAAAACGCTGTGTGGGGACAGCAAAAATGAAAACTCATAGACTTTGCTGGGGAAGCAAAGTCATGCAGTTTTGAGGCCAAAAATGCACCCGAAAAACGCGCAAAAACGCCGAGAAAAACGCACTGTGTGCACATAGCCTAAGAGTACTATGCCTTTAAACAGTATGGAACAGCTAATATGATGATGTCATGTTTTTTCAAGCTTCTGATTTATTTGCAACATTTGAGTTAAGATGTCGGCAGGGCCACGGTTTCCGTGACGCACATCCGGCATCTTTAGCGACGCCGTTGCGTGTGACACCTACGAGCGACTCCGAACGATCGCAAATAAGTTGAAAATCGTTGATCGTTGACACGACATTAATTTTCAAAATATTGCTCGTCATTTGGATTGCAACAGACATATTGGTACGTTTGAAACCCTGCCAACGACGAACAACATCAAACCGACCTCCTTGGTCTAACAATATATCGCTGAGCGATGTTGCTTTGTTTTTGAGATCGTTACGTGTGACCGCTAATAAACGACCTATGTGCGATCTCGGCAAATCGTAACTAGAATCTGGGCAAGTCATGTCGCTCATGAGATCGTTAGATAAATCATAGCGTGTAAAGCGGCCTTTAATTAGAGACACACCAGTGGATGTATTTTAATGCACACTGAAACACACTGCTTCTTTGTGTAGCATCATGGGAAAGTGAAAAGAAATCAGCCAAGATCTCAGGAAGAGAATTGTGAACTTGCAAAAGTCTGGTTAATCTTTGGCTGCAATTTCCAGGTACCTGAAGGTGCCTCGTTCATCTGTACAAACCATTATACGCAAGTACAAACAAGATGGGAATGTCCAACCATCATACCGCTCAGGAAGGAGACAGGTTCTGTGTACCAGAGATGAACGTGCTTTGGTGGGACATGTGCATATCAATCCAAGAACAAAAGCAAATGACCTTGTGAAGATGCCGGAGGAAGCTGGTAAGATTATGTCATTATCCACAGTTAAAGGAGTACTGTATCAACATGGGCTGAAAAGCCACACTGCCCGGAAGAAGCCATTACTCCAAAAGAAAGAAAAGCCATATTAATGTTTGTGAGTGCACACTTAGACCTTAATTTTTGGAGACATATCCTGTGGTCTGCCGAAACTAAAATTGAACTGTTTGGCCATAATGACTATCGTTATGTTTGGTGGAAAAAGGGAGACGTTTTGAAGTCTAAGAACACCATCCAAACTGTGAATCACGGGGGTGGTAGCATCATGTTGTGGAGTTGTTTTGCTGCAGTAGGGACTGGTGCACTTCACAAAATAGATGACATAATGAGGAAAGAAGATTCTGTGGCAATACTGAAGCAACATCTCAAGAAATCAGCCAGGAACTTAAAACTTGAACGGAAATGGGTCTTCCAAATGGACAATGACCTAAAGCATACTGCCATACTGGTTACAAAGTGGCTTAAGGATAACAGGGTTATTGTTTTGGAGAGGCCATCACAAAACCCTGAACTCAATCCCATTGAAAATTTATGGCCAAAACTGAAAAGACAGGTGCAAGAAAGGTGACCTACCGAGAATGGTGACCTAGAAACATAGCTCAGTTGCACCAGTTCTGTCAGGAGGAATGGAGCCACATTCCTACCAAATATTGCGAGACGCTTGGGGAAGGATATGCAAAAAGTTTGATCCAAGTCATACAGTTTCAAAGCAAGAGTACCAAATACTAATGAAATGTATGTAAACGTCTGACTTTGCAGAAAGTAATAAAATGCCTGAAAAAATTCACTGTGTCATTATTGTGGCATTTGGCAAATATAAATAATTTTAGTTCCTGATTGACCTAAAACAGGAAAGGTTTATTCTGATTTCATGTCAGATAGTGATAAAACATGCGTGTGTCTATTTAGAGAGTGTATGTAAACGTCCGGTTTCAACTATATATTCATTTAGGTCCAGAAGTATTTGCACAGTAGTACAAGTTTTGGCATTTTAGCTTTTCCAAAATATATTCAAGATACAGGTATATAGTGAATGCTGCAGACTTTCAGCTTTAATTTGAGTATATTTTTATCCTAATTGGAGTAAAGGTTTAGGAAATATAACTTCAATATGAAGCTGCCTCTTTTTCAAGGAACTAAATGTAATTGACAACTATCATTGACAACTATCATCAACAGCTCATTAATAGGCTGCATGGGCTATTCCCTTGTTAATCCATCACCAAGTATGCAGGTAAAGATCTGGAGCTAATTTCAGGTGTGATATTTGCATTTGGAAGCTGTTGCTGTGAACCCACAAGATGCAATCAAAGGAGCTCGAATAAAAGAGAAACAGACCGTAATTAAGCTGAAAATAAAAAAGAAATCCATCAGAGAGATAGTAGAAATGTTAGGAGTGGCCAAATCAAGAGTTTTGTACATTCTGCAAATAAGAAAGCGCAATATTGAGCTTGGAAACTCAAGAGGCCTGGAGACAAAAGGAAGACAACAGTGGATTATTACAGAATTATTATTAATATTTATTTATACACTGTGCAGAAATATTAGGCAAATGAGTATTTTGATCACATGATACTTTTTATACATGTTGTCCTACTCTAATCTGTATAGGCTTGAGAGTCAACTACCAATTAAGTAAATCAGGTGATGTGCATCTCTGTAATGAGGAGGGGTATGGTGTAATGACATCAACACCCTATATAAGGTGTGCTTAATTATTAGGCAACTTCCTTTCCTTTGGCAAAATGGGTCAGAAGAAATATTTGTCAGGCTCTGAAAAGTCCAAAATTGGGAGACGTCTTGCAGAGAGATGCAGCAGTCTTGAAATTGCCAAACTTTTGAAGCGTGATCACCGGACAATCAAGCGTTTCATGGCAAATAGCCAACAGGGTCGCAAGAAGCATGTTGGGGAAAAAGGCGCAAAATAACTGCTCATGAATTGAGGAAAATCAAGCATGAAGCTGCCAAAATGCTATTTGCCACCAGTTTGGCCATATTTCAGAGCTGCAACGTTACTGGAGTATCAAAAAGCACAAGGTATACCATACTCAGGGACATGGCCAAGGTAAGGAAGGCTGAAAAATGACCTCCTTTGAACAAGAAACATAAGATAAAACGTCAAGACTGGGCCAAGAATTATCTTAAGTCTGATTTTTCAAAGGTTTTATGGACTGATGAAATGAGAGTGACTCTTGATGGGCCAGATGGATGGACCAGAGGCTGGATCAGTAAAGGGCAGAGAGCTCCACTCCGACTCAGATACCAGCAAGGTTGAGGTGGGGTACTGGTATGGGCTGGTATCATCAAAGATGAACTTGTGGGACCTTTTCGGGTTGCGGATGGAGTGAAGCTAAACTCCCAGACCTACTGCCAGTTTCTGGGAGACAACTTCTTCAAGCAGTGGTACAGAAAGAAGTCGGTATCGTTCAAGAAAAACATGATTTTCATGCAGGACAATGCTCCATCATATGCATCCAACTACTCCACAGCGTGGCTGGCCAGTAAAGGTCTAAAAGATGAAAAAATAATGACATGGCCCCCTTGTTCACCTGATCTGAACCCCATAGAGAACCTGTGGTCCCTCATAAATGTGAGATCTACAGGGAGGGAAACCAGTACACCACTCTTAACAGTGTCTGGGAGGCTGTGGTGGCTGCTGCATGCAATGTTGGTTGTAAACAGATCAAGCAACTGACAGAATCTATGGATGGAAGGCTGTTGAATATCATTATAAAGAAAGGTGCCTATATTGGTCACTAATTTTTTGGGGTTTTGTTTTTGCATGTCAGAAATATTTATTTGTAAATTTTGTGCAGTTATATTGGTTTACCTGGTGAAAATAAACTAGTGAGATGGGAATATATTTGTTTTTTATTAAGTTGTCTAATAATTCTGCACAGTAATAGTTACCTGCACAAACAGATATCCTCCTAAGATAGCCAAATCTAAAAAAAAAACACTCCAACTTCCAAAAATATTAAGCTTTGATATTTATGAGTCTTTTGGGTTGATTGGGAACATAGTTGTTGATCAATAAAAAAAATCCTCTAAAATGCAACTTGCCTAATAATTCTGCACACAGTGTAGAGCACCATTAATTCCATGGTGCTGTACATGAGAAGGGGGTTATATTCAGAATACATATACAAGTGACAGAAAAAACAATCAAAAACAGTGTTTACTAAGTACCCTATGTTTATATGCACTATGCTTTCATTCAGTTACAGCAGGGTATACTTTCATAATTTTTCCCTTGGTTTTTCTTTGTTCTATGGCCAATGTGAACATGAGCTTACAAGCTGCATGTATACCATCTCATACTCCGGCTCACTTTTATGTTTTTATGTAGTCCCTTGTATTTAGTACAAATAGGGTGTGGCCCTCCCTCTCAGTGAGCTGGTCATTTCATTCTATGCATCCCATGGCTGTGTGTCCTGTTGGGACCCAGTCACTCTCAACCCTTATTCACATTGAGGCTTATTTTGACCCATGGTAAGGTTTTAATATTAGAGAGTGTAGGTACTGTCCCAACTGGGTACATCTTGTCGTTGTGGGATGGATTTATGCTTTTTTTTTATCAAAAACAGTGTTTACTAAGTACCTTATGTTTATATGCACTATGCTTTTATCCAGTCACAGCAGGGCATACGTTCATAATTTTTCCCTTGGCTTTTCTTTATTTTATGGCCAGTGTGAACATGAGCTTACGAGCTGCATGTATACCATCTCATACTCCGGCTCACTTTTTTGTTTTTATATACAAGTTACAATAGACAGACTACTACAGAGAGAAGAGGAGCCTGCCCTTGCGGGCTTACGTTCTATAGGATTTTGGGGAGGAGACAGTAGGTGGGGTGTATGTTGGGCGGCAGCTCCACATGGTGGTGAGATGGCAGCTACGCACGGTGGTGAGGCGGCAGCTGTGGTGGGGGTGAAGCAGTGAGGTCATTGAAGATTTTAGGCATTTCTGAAGAGATGAGTTTTCAAGTTCCGATTGAAGCTTGCAAGTGTAGCAGTTAGTCTGACGTGTGGAGGCAGAAAATTCCAGAAGACTGGGGATGCTCAGGAGAAGTCTTGGAGGCAGTTGGATGAAGCGCAAATGAGAGAGAAGGAGAGAAAGAGATTTTGGGAGGACCGGAGATTACGTTTTGGAGTGTAGAGAGAGATTAGTTCAGAGACATATGGAGGAGACAGATTATGGACGGCTTTGTATGTCAGTGTTAGCAGTTTGAATTGGATACGATGGAAGATTGGGAGCCAATGAAGGGATTTGCAGAGAGGAGAAGCAGGGTGATATTGAGGAGAGAGGTGGATCAGTCGGGCAGCAAAATTAAGGATGGACTGGAGAGGAGCGAGCGTGTTAGCAGGGAGGCCACAGAGGAGGATGTTGCAGTAATCGAGGTGCGAGATTATGAGGGCATGTACTAGCATTTTTGTAGATTGAGGATTGAGGAAAGGACGGATTCTAGAAATATTTTTGAGTTGAAGACGGCAGGAGGTGGAGAGGGATTGGATGTGTGGTATGAAGGACAAGGCAGAGTCAAATGTCACTCCGAGGAACCGAACTTTGGGTACTGGGGAGAGTGTGAGGTTATTTATTGCAATAGATAGATCTGGTAGAGAGTGTAGGTGAGTTGGAGGAAAGATGATTAGTTCAGTTTTGGCCACATTGAGCTTTAGGACACAAGAGGAGAAGAAGGAGTATATAGCCAATTGACACTCCGGGATTCCGGACAGCAGAAATGTGACATCTGGGCCAGAGAATCCTTTCTATGGTGAAGAAAAATCCCTTCACAATATCTGCCCAAGTGAAGAACACTCTCAAGGAAGTGGGTGTTTCAGTATTTAAGTCTAGCATAAACAGCCGACTTCATGAGAGCAAATACAAAGGGTTCATGACAAGATGCAAACCATTAATCAGCTTTAAATATAGAAAGGTGAGATTAGAGTTTGCCAAAAAACATCTAAAGAAGCCAGCCCAGATCTGGAAAATAATTCTTTGGACAGATGAAACTACAATCAACCTGTACCAGAACGATGGGAAGAAGTCTGGAGAAGGCTTGGAACAGCTCATGAACAAAAGCACACCACATCCTCTATAAAACATGATGGAGGCAGTATGGTGGCATGGGCATGCTTGGCCTCCAATGCCACTGGGTCACTAGTGGTTATTGATGACATGACTGAAGATAGAAGATGAATACTAAAGTGTACAGGGCTATACTTTCTGCCCAGATTCAACCCAATGCAGTTGACTGGATGGCTCTTCACCATAAGCGGGGTTTACATGCTACAATATCGTTAACGTATTATCGTCGGGGTCACGGTGTTTGTGATGCACATCCGGCAACGACATCGCAGCATGTGACACGTACGAGCGACCTTAGTCGATCGCAAAAGTGGCCAAAATCGTTCGCCACGGAGAGGTCGTCCTGAATCAAAAAATCGTTAATTTCACATTAGCAATGTTGTTCGTCGTTCCTGCGGCAGCACACATCACTATGTGTGACACTGCAGGAGCGACGAACATCTCCTTACCTGCCTCCACCGGAAATGCGGAAGGAAGGAGGTGGGCGGGATGTTACGTCCCGCTCATCTCCGCCCCTCCGCTTCTATTGGCCGGCCGCTTAGTGACGCCGCAGTGACGTCGCTATGACGCCGAACGCACCTCCCCCTTGAGGGAGGGATTGTTCGGCCGTCATAGCAACGTCGCTGCACAGGTATGTGCGTGTGACGCTGCCGTAGCAATAATGTTCGCAACGGGAGCGATCACACAATATCGCACGTACGACGGGGGCGGGTGCTATCTCGCTCGACATCGCTAGCAATGTCGCAGCGTGTAAACATCGCTATACAGAAGGACAATGACCCAAAACATACTGCAAATGCAACCTGGGAGTTTCTTTAGGGCAAAGAAGTGGAATATTCTGCAATAATAACTGAGTCAGTCACCAGATCTCAAGCCCATCGAGCATGCATTTCACATGCTTAAGGCAAAACTTATGGCAGAAAGACCCACAAACAAGAAACAACAGAATATACTAAGAATCCAGCACTCAATGGCAGGGAAAAGAGAATATTTAATTTGTGGCTCAAACGTCAAACGTGACGTTCGGTTTATTCTGACCTTTGTCAAACCAACAGAGAGCTATTGAGCCAGACCAAACAACGAGTACTGTAGGTGCTGGTAGTGGCAGAGAACAGGATGCATCAGTCCATTTGTTACATCCCTGTGACATGCGTTTTTAACATGGCGTTTTACATACAGTTAAAAGCTAGATAGATGAATGGATAGATAGATGAAAAACACAAATATAATGTCCCAACCCTTGCATATTGTAAGCTTGCACCCTTTAGTGCCTTTCATGTGGCACTTAAATGTGTTTAGCCTTGTTTTTAGCCATAAATTCAATATTTTCCCCCGAAAAATGTGGTTTCCCCATTATTTTTGTTAGCCAGCTTAGGTGAAGCAAACAACTGCAGCCTACAGACGGCAGCTGGCAGCTCTACCCTGGCTCGTAATCCAAAACAGAGGGCACCTCACACTGTTATTTTAAATTATTTATTTAAAATTCAATGAATAATTTAAAACAAAAAAGGTGCCCCCCCCCCCAAATTGGATCACCAGTCAAAGTAAAGCAGTTAGCTGTGGTCTAGTATTCTTAGACTGGGGAGCCCCATGGCTATTGGGTTCTTCCCAGTCTTGAAATAGAAGGCTGCAACCACCCCAAAAGTGATCTGGGGATCTAGAAGATGCTTTAAAAGAAAAATTTATCCCAGAAGTGGCGCATAAATTAGATGCGCCAATCCTGGTGCTTCTCATCAGCTCTTCCCATTGCCCTGGTGTGGTGGCAAATGGGGTAATAAATGGGGTTGATGTCAGCTCTAAATTGCCAGCTGGCATCAAGCACTGGTATTACTAATGGGGGGGCATCAATTAGCTACCCACCATTACTAATCCAGTAGTTGAAAAAAGGAAAATAAATTTTATTTCGACAAACACCCCGACTATGTTCCTTGTTCACCAATTTATTACAAATTTTAACAAAAAAGTCAGACGTAATCCATAGCGCCGTCATATGACTAGAGATGAGCGAACCGGTCGCGGTTCGGCTCGAGGTTGGTTCGCCGAACGGACCTCCCGTTCGAGTTCGGTTCGTCGAACGTTCGACGAACCGAACTCGAACTGCATAGGAAACAATGGCAGGCAATCACAAACACAGAAAAACACCTAGAAAACACCCTCAAAGGTGTCCAAAAGGTCACAAACAACTCACAACACATGGGAAAGTGACAAGGACATATACTCATGCGAAAACAAAAGAGCTGGACAAGGAAAAAGAGGAGGACACACAGATATATGAGTATATGCAAGGAAACATGCCATTATTGTGCAACTTGAGCCCTGCTCATTCTTGGCTTCCAATCTTGATAAATTGCCTGAGCTCGCCACGTACGTCTTGGGGATCTTGTCGTGTCCTGCAGCCAGCGTTCTCTCTGAACCTGTCTTCAGTGCTGCTGTGGGTCTGCTGGCAGATAAGCACACGTGTCTGTCCACTGACAATGTGGACATGGCTCTCAGAGGACTTTTCTTCCCCGGGGTCAGCCAGGGGACGGGAAAGGCACACGTATTTTTGAGAGTGCTTCATGCAAAGCATCTTTTTCTTTTTCAAAAGGGGGCTCAACCGATGCCAGTCAAGTGGGGTGTGTGTGGCCCAGTGAGTGGCAACGAGGGAGACTGTGGTTGGAGTCCCCTCGCTGTGTTTCTAAAAGAACCAAGATGAACAAGTCATGGCTCTCAGAGGACTTTTCTTCCCCGGGGTCAGCCAGGGGACGGGAAAGGCACGCGTATTTTTGAGAGTGCTTCATGCAAAGCATCTTTTTCTTTTTCAAAAGGGGGCTCAACCGATGCCAGTCAAGTGGGGTGTGTGTGGCCCAGTGAGTGGCAACGAGGGAGACTGTGGTTGGAGTCCCCTCGCTGTGTTTCTAAAAGAACCAAGATGAACAAGTCATGGCTCTCAGAGGACTTTTCTTCCCCGGGGTCAGCCAGGGGACGGGAAAGGCACGCGTATTTTTGAGAGTGCTTCATGCAAAGCATCTTTTTCTTTTTCAAAAGGGGGCTCAACCGATGCCAGTCAAGTGGGGTGTGTGTGGCCCAGTGAGTGGCAACGAGGGAGACTGTGGTTGGAGTCCCCTCGCTGTGTTTCTAAAAGAACCAAGATGAACAAGTCATGGCTCTCAGAGGACTTTTCTTCCCCGGGGTCAGCCAGGGGACGGGAAAGGCACGCGTATTTTTGAGAGTGCTTCATGCAAAGCATCTTTTTCTTTTTCAAAAGGGGGCTCAACCGATGCCAGTCAAGTGGGGTGTGTGTGGCCCAGTGAGTGGCAACGAGGGAGACTGTGGTTGGAGTCCCCTCGCTGTGTTTCTAAAAGAACCAAGATGAACAAGTCATGGCTCTCAGAGGACTTTTCTTCCCCGGGGTCAGCCAGGGGACGGGAAAGGCACGCGTATTTTTGAGAGTGCTTCATGCAAAGCATCTTTTTCTTTTTCAAAAGGGGGCTCAACCGATGCCAGTCAAGTGGGGTGTGTGTGGCCCAGTGAGTGGCAACGAGGGAGACTGTGGTTGGAGTCCCCTCGCTGTGTTTCTAAAAGAACCAAGATGAACAAGTCATGGCTCTCAGAGGACTTTTCTTCCCCGGGGTCAGCCAGGGGACGGGAAAGGCACGCGTATTTTTGAGAGTGCTTCATGCAAAGCATCTTTTTCTTTTTCAAAAGGGGGCTCAACCGATGCCAGTCAAGTGGGGTGTGTGTGGCCCAGTGAGTGGCAACGAGGGAGACTGTGGTTGGAGTCCCCTCGCTGTGTTTCTAAAAGAACCAAGATGAACAAGTCATGGCTCTCAGAGGACTTTTCTTCCCCGGGGTCAGCCAGGGGACGGGAAAGGCACGCGTATTTTTGAGAGTGCTTCATGCAAAGCATCTTTTTCTTTTTCAAAAGGGGGCTCAACCGATGCCAGTCAAGTGGGGTGTGTGTGGCCCAGTGAGTGGCAACGAGGGAGACTGTGGTTGGAGTCCCCTCGCTGTGTTATACATGCTTTTAGAAGGGCATGACATGGCTTGGAGGTTGACTTTCATAAAATGCAAACTGTTGGCTACCAAAATGCTGCCTTTCCAACAACTGTGGTTATAGGCAATGAGGAACATACTGATGAAGATGAGACGCAGATACCCGATTGGGATGACAACTTAAATATTCGGTCAGGGCAAGAAGAAACTCGGTCTGAGGGGGAGGGGAGTGCAAACACAACAATTGATGATGAAGTTCTAGATCCCACCTACTGTCAACCCACAGTCAGACACTCGAGGAGGTCAATAGAGGCGGTGGAGGAGGATGCAACCGACGTCGAAGTAACCTGGCGCCTTCCTGGACACAGTCGGAGCACTGGTAGCACGTCTACAACTGCATCCTCAGCCACCACTCTGCCTCTGAGCATTATTCGGGGTGGATCAACAGGTCGCATGGCCTCTAAGCCTTGCCTAGCCTGGTCCTTTTTTGACATAAAAAAAGATCGGCCAAATTATGTGATCTGTAACATTTGCCATGGTTATCTTAGTAGAGGTCAAAACCTCAGCAGTTTGACAACTTCTTCCATGAATCGTCACATGAATAAATATCATATGGCCTGGTGGGAAGCTCACCGTGCTGCAATGCGGCCTAGTGGAGCCAACCATCCACCGCCTGCCCCTTCCAGGGCATCCGCGCGCTCGTCATCTTCTAGGACTGTGGGGACAGCTGTCACACCTGTTTTTCCACCCACAACTTCCACCACTGTAACCGCAACAGGCAGTTTGCTTGGTAGGTCGTCAGTTGGTTTGGAAGGGGAAACAAGTGAGTGTGTACAGCTCTCTCAGACATCGATAGCACCAACTTTTGATGAAGGCAACATCATGTCTCCGCCTGCACTTTCCTCCCAAAGCTGCATTTTTCCAGGGACACCCTACTCAACACCGTCTACACACAGCAGCCAGATCTCTGTCCCTCAGATGTGGTCAAATAAAAGGCCACTTCCTTTGACCCATGACAAAGCGAAGAGGTTGACTCTATCCCTCTGTAAGCTGTTGGCTACAGAAATGCTGCCTTTCCGCCTAGTGGACACACAGGATTTTAGAGACCTTATATCTGTCGCTGTGCCCCAGTACCAGATGCCTAGTCGCCACTACTTCTCTAAGAAAGGTGTGCCCGCGCTACACCAGCATGTCGCACACAATATCACCGCTTCCTTGAGAAACTCTGTGTGTGAACGGGTGAATTTCAGCACCGATACTTGGACCAGTAAGCATGGACAGGGACGTTACATGTCGCTGACTGGGCACTGGGTAACTATTGTGATAGATGGTGAAGGGTCTGCTGCACAAGTCTTGCCGTCCCCACGACTTGTGTGTCAATCCTCTGTCTGTCCAAGTTCCGCCACTGCTTCTGCATCCTCCACCTCATCTGGGTCCTCCACCTCCGCCCCAAGCCTGCCTGGTCAGGCCACCAGCGTTCTCACTGCGCAGAAGGAATCACGCACCCCTCATTACTATGCTGGCAACAGAGCGCAACGGCATCAGGCGGTCTTTAGCTTGACATGTGTTGGGAATAAGAGTCACACAGCTGAGGAGTTGTGGTCAGCTCTGCGGTCCGAGTTTAATAAATGGTTGTCTCCACTCAACCTGCAGCCTGGTAAGGCCGTGTGCGACAATGCTGCAAACCTGGGTGCGGCCCTTCGCCTGGGCAAGGTGACACACGTGCCTTGTATGGCTCACGTGTTGAACCTTGTTGTCCAGCAATTTTTAACACACTATCCCGGCCTAGATGGCCTTCTGACCAGGGCACGGAAACTGTCTGCAGTGCTCACTTCCGCCGTTCAAGCGCCGCAGCTGAGCGACTTGCATCGCTCCAGAAGTCTTTCGGCCTGCCGGTTCATCGCCTGAAATGCGATGTGGCGACACGCTGGAATTCAACTCTCCACATGTTACAGCGACTGTGGCAGCACCGCAGAGCCCTGGTGCAATACGTCATGACGTATAGCCTGGGCCAACGAGATGCAGAGGTGGGGCAGATCACCCTGATGGAGTGATCTCAGATCACGGACCTATGCACCCTTCTGCACAGTTTCGACATGGCGACGAATATGTTTAGCGCTGACAATGCCATTATCAGCATGACGATTACAGTCATTTACATGCTGGAGCACACGCTAAACACTATTCGGAGTCAGGGGGTGGGACAACAGGAAGGGGAGGAACTACAGGAGGATTCATATGCGCAAGACACAACAACATCACCAAGGTCCAGACGTTCATCATCACCAACGCGGCAGGCATGGGACCATGGGGGACAGGGATCAACAAGGGCGCATGGTAGCAGGCGAGATGTTGAGGAAGGTGCAGGAGGACATGAAGATATGGAGGACGAACTGTCCATGGACATGGAAGACTCAGCTGATGAGGGGGACCTTGGTCAAATTTAAGTTGAAAGAGGTTGGGGGGAGATGACAGAGGAAGAAAGAACGGTTAGCACCTCTATGCCACAAACACAGCGTGGACTTGGTCCGCATGGCTGCGCAAGACACATGAGTGCCTTCTTGTTGCACTACCTCCAACATGACCCTCGTATTGTCAAAATTAGAAGTGATGATGACTACTGGCTTGCCACACTATTAGATCCCCGGGACAAGTCCAAATTTTGTGACATAATTCCACCCATAGAAAGGGACGCACGTATGCAGGAGTATCAGCAGAAGCTGTTACTCGATCTTAGCTCGGCTTTTCCACCAAACAACCGTGCAGGTGAAGGGAGTGATTCTCCCAGTTGTAACTTGACAAACATGGGACGGCCTCGTCATCTTCAACAGTCTACCCGTACCAGTAGGACCGTATCTGGTGCTGGTAACAGCAATTTTATGGAATCTTTTCATAATTTTTTTAGACCCTCCTTTGCAAGGCCACCAGAGACATCAAGTGTGTCACATAGTCAACGGATGGGGAGGATGATACAGGAGTATCTCCAAATGAACATCGATGCAATGACTTTGCAAATGGAGCCTTGCTCCTTTTGTGCTTCAAATCTAGAAAAATGTCAAGAGCTCTCCAGTTACGCCTTGAAGATTTTGTCGTGTCCAGCTGCCAGCGTTGTCTCTGAACGTGTCTTCAGTGCTGCTGGGTGTGTGCTGACAGATAAGCGCACGCGTCTGTCCAGTGACAATGTGGACAGACTGACGTTCATCAAAATGAACAAGTCATGGATCCAGAAGGAATTTACTACCCCTGTGTCATCCTGGGGAGAGTAAATGCTTGTGGATTTGGAATGTGCTTGATGCAAATCAAAACATCCTGTTTGCAACTAGGGCACAAGTCCTGCCACTGATGGGGTGTCTGTGTGCCCAATTTGGGGAAAAAAGGTAGACTCCGCTTGGAGTAACCCTTGCTTGCTGTGTTTTTTAAAAATGATACAAGATGAACAGATCTGAAGGCAAGATGAAGGCAACATCATGTCTCCGCCTGCACTTTTCTCACAAACCTGCATTTTTCCAGGGACACCCTACTCAACACCGTCTACAGACAGCAGCCAGATCTCTGTCCCTCAGATGTGGTCAAATAAAAGGCCACTTACTGCGACCCATGACAAAGCTAAGTGGTTGACTCTATCCCTCTGTAAGCTGTTGGCTACCGAAATGCTGCCTTTACGCGTAGTGGACACACAGGATATTACAGACCTTATGTCTGTCGCTGTGCCCCAGTACCAGATGCCCAATCACCACTGCTTCTCCAAGAAAAGCATGCCCGCGCTACACCAGCATGTCGCACACAACATCACCACTTCCTTGAGAAAATCTGTGTGCGACAGGGTGCATTTCAACACAGATACTTGGACCAGTAAGCATAGACAGGGTCATTACATGTCACTGACTGGGCACTGGCAAACTATGGTGAGAGATGGAGAAGGGTCTGCTGTACAAGTCTTGCCGTCCCCACGAGTTGTTTCAATCCTTGTTCTGTATGTAGAAGTTAATACACTGCTTCTGCCTCTTCAACCTCGTGTGGGTCCTCTACCTTGGCGCAAACCCTGTGTGGTCAGGCCACCCTTCCTTGCAACTGCGCACAAGGACTACCACACACCTCCTTACTATGCTGGCAGCAGAGCTCAATGCCATCAGGCGGTCAAAGTTTTACTTTGAAATGTATGGGAAATGTGAGTCACACCGCTATTACAGAGAATAGTAGTCAGGCAGGGTCAAAACATTAATTGAGGAACAGGAACAGAATGGGACGGCCAGGAAAGAATCAGAAAACAAGCAGAGGTGAAATGCGTATCGGCCAACAAGGTACATAAACAGCAAGCAGGAAAAGTAGTCAGGTAACAAGCACACAAAATCATAAAACTGAACTGGGGGTAAAATTAACCAGAGGTTCATAGCTATGTCTGGCAGTGGTCTGCAGACAGGATGGGCATAAAAAAGGGTGTGGTGTCTTCCCATTGGTTGTAGCTGAATGATGGTATTTCATCTGTGAGATACCCACCAGCTACATTCAGCCAGAGATTCTGCATCTGTCAAGGTAATGCAGCCCAGTGGGTGAGCCTAACCTGCGTCCACCTGCGCCGCTGGCATCGACTACTCTCCCATCATCAGCACTATTCATGAAAGGAACACGTTGTCACCTGGCGACCGGAGTACAAATTGACGGAGCGGACTCCGTTGGTGACTTAACAGCCGTGTGCGGCAATGATGCAAACCTGGCTGCGGGCCATCCTCAGGGCAATGTGACACACGTGCCTTTTAGGGCTCACGTGTTGAACCGAATTCGCCAGCAATTTTTAAAACACCATCACGGCCTACATGGCCTTGTGCAGTGGGCACACTCGCTATGTGCTCACTTCCATCGTGCGCACACAGCAGCTCAACAACTTTCATCACTCCGGAAGTCTTAGGGTCTGGCAGTTAAACGCCGTAAATGCGATGTTTCGACACGCAGGAATTGGAATCTGCACATGTTGCAGCGTGTGTGGCAGCACCGCAGAGCCCTGCTGAAATACGGTAAGACATATAGCCTTGGATAACTTGATCCAGAGGTGGTGCAGATCACGCTGCTGGAGTGGTGTCAGATCAAGGACCTATGCACCCTGCTACACAGTTTTGAAATGTCGACGAAGATGTTTAGCACTGGCAATGTCATTCTCAGCGTGACAATTCTGGTCATCTACATGATGGAGCACACTGTAATTATTATTCGGAGTCAGGTGTTGGGACAAGAGGAAGGGGAGGAAGTACAGGAGGAGTCATATGCGGAAGGGATAACAAGATCTACGAGGTCCAGATGGTCAGCGGCACCTATGCGGCAGTCATGGTGAGGGAGAGGGATTAACAAGGGCGCATAGTATCAGCAAAAAGTGTTGATGAAAGTGCAGGAGCCCATGAAGAAATGGAGGACGAACTGGCGATGGGCATGGAAGACTCAGCAGATGAGTGAGAGCTTGCTCACATTTCGGTTGTGCGAGGTTGGGGGGAGAGGGCAGAGGAAGGATGCACGATTCTCACCTCTCTGCCACCAACACACCAAGGACTTGGTCCTCCTGGATGCACAAGACACATGAGCGCCTTCTTGCTGCACTACCTACATGACCCTCGGATTGTATGAATTTGAACTAATCCTGAATACTGGGTTGCCACACTGTTAGATCCCCGGTACAAGACAAAATTTGGCGAACTAATTCCTGCCATAGAAATAGACGCACGTATACAGGAGTATCTGCAGAATGTGGTACGCAATCTTAGATCTACTTGTCCACTAAACACCAGTGCTGCACAGAGTGAATCTCAACGCTTTGTCATGGATAGGAGGAAATGGTCTTTTACTTGTCCACATCGGAGGGACCGAGGGATGGCTGCTGTGCTGAGATGGCGTTGAGTACGGTGTCCCTGCACAGTTGCACTTTTGGTCATATCCCAAAATGAGTTGAAAAAGGACAGATGCTGTTGGAAAGGGGAACAGGTGTGTTGGAAAGGGGAAAAAAGTTTTGGTCCGTGGATTTGGTGGTTAAGCAACTGTAACATTTGCTGAAGAAACAACATCTGTTACAGTGGGACTGGCAGATTTGGATAAAGTGGTATATAATCTGTGACCGCTATATAACGAAAATTAATAAGAAAAGAAAGAGAAAGGTATATATCCCCATCAGCAGTCAGTGTCCACCGTGCTCCCAGTTGGAAAAGGAGAGGTTGGCAACTTGAAGGTTTGGTGGAGGATACAGAGCTGTGTGGCTATGAAACTAATAGTAGCCTGAACCGAGTTAGACGCCATTCGGATCTGGAGACTGTGAGCCCTGTTAGCGTCACAGGGTCCACATGCCCACCCAGCCCAGGAACTCCCTGTTAACAACACAGGGGCCATTGAGTACGCTGACCGTGTGCGTAGGGGCCACACCTGTGGACAGCAGGCGCATCAGCAGCAGCAGGCCTGTTAATGCCACTGGGCTGCACAAGCAGGACTGTTAGGACAGGAGCTGGTCTTAACCGTTCTGCGTTACCAACTGTGGTGGTGGCCTGCATCCACCACCCGATCCCTGCCTACCTCTGGCCTAAAGCCGCAATGGGTTCAACACATGGAGGTGTGCTCTTTCGGAGCATAATAGAAGACTGCGCACCTCCTTGTTGGCTCCAGCCCCTTTTATAACCTGGGTCCGCCCCAAACCAGGGTGAACCACAATGCACCTCCTGGAGACAAAAGTAGAGTGACACGTCATGAGTGGCATAACTAGCGTCCTATTTGGAAACGCAACTTCAATGATGACCTCATGGCTGCCATGACCCAAACACCTCACCAGTCATCGTCTGAGCATCAATAATGCGGTGACAAGTCATAGGTGTGGGCCTCTGCAAGCCATTTGGGAGGACACCTGATGCCCTGTGGTCTATATGGGACCCCCACATCAGGGCCAGGGCCAAAGAGTTCATTACCGGACCTAGTCTCTGATGCAGGAAGTGCCTGAGCATGCTCAGTAGCATGAAATACAGTCTCTGAAAAAAGACTATCAGCTTTAGCATGGTGTCTATGCCCAAAACAGGACTTATACCCGGCACGGAATGCAAGCACCTGTGCAAAGAGGCTTTTCACACTTAGTGTGGGAGCATGCGCTGTATCCCGAAATGAAAACTTAGCGTCAGGAATGGCACAGTCAGGCTGAGCATACTCACTAGGCGAAACACTGTAATTATGCTGCAGCTGGGGTACATCGGCACACGCATGCGCACTAGCTGCCTCTCCACACTTAGACGTGGAGGGGAAATTTGTCTTGGAGATGCTGTCTATGAACAGAAGGAAAAGCTAAAGGAAGCCTGACTTTCTATCCCTCCGAATTATGAAATGCAGCAATGAATTCCATGAGTTTGCTATAACATTAGCGTAACAAAATGTGCATGAGGGTGTGATGTAGAGGTGCTAGAAATAGCTTGTCACCAGTGGGGCACTAATGGAATACAACAGCCAGTTCTATGATGCCACAAAATGGCAGTATTTTGTGCTATCATTATAGCTTATTAAAAACAGAGCACGAGGTTGTCATGCAGAGGTGCTGCACATAGATTTGCAGTAGTGTGAATTGACAAAAGTACAATAGCCACGTTTAGGATACAACTAGGTACAGTGAGTGTTTGCTAGTATAATGGCTGAGTTTAAAAAAGTTTGAGTGTGCAATGCAGGCAGATGTCCTGCAAATAACGTTCCAATACTGTGAATTGACAAAAGTACAATAGCCACGTTTAGGATACAACTAGGTACAGTGAGTGTTTGCTAGTATAATGGCTGAGTTTAAAAAAGTTTGAGTGTGCAATGCAGGCAGACGTGCTGCTAATAACGTTCCAATACTGTGAATTGACAAAAGTACAATAGCCACGTTTAGGATACAACTAGGTACAGTGAGTGTTTGCTAGTATAATGGCTGAGTTTAAAAAAGTTTGAGTGTGCAATGCAGGCAGACGTCCTGCAAATAACGTTCCAATACTGTGAATTGACAAAAGTACAATAGCCACGTTTAGGATACAACTAGGTACAGTGAGTGTTTGCTAGTATAATGGCTGAGTTTAAAAAAGTTTGAGTGTGCAATGCAGGCAGACGTGCTGCAAATAACGTTCCAATACTGTGAATTGACAAAAGTACAATAGCCACGTTTAGGATACAACTAGGTACAGTGAGTGTTTGCTAGTATAATGGCTGAGTTTAAAAAAGTTTGAGTGTGCAATGCAGGCAGACGTCCTGCAAATAACGTTCCAATACTGTGAATTGACAAAAGTACAATAGCCACGTTTAGGATACAACTAGGTACAGTGAGTGTTTGCTAGTATAATGGCTGAGTTTAAAAAAGTTTGAGTGTGCAATGCAGGCAGACGTCCTGCAAATAACGTTCCAATACTGTGAATTGACAAAAGTACAATAGCCACGTTTAGGATACAACTAGGTACAGTGAGTGTTTGCTAGTATAATGGCTGAGTTTAAAAAGGTTTGAGTGTGCAATGCAGGCAGACGTGCTGCAAATAACGTTCCAATACTGTGAATTGACAAAAGTACAATAGCCACGTTTAGGATACAACTAGGTACAGTGAGTGTTTGCTAGTATAATGGCTGAGTTTAAAAAAGTTTGAGTGTGCAATGCAGGCAGACGTCCTGCAAATAACGTTCCAATACTGTGAATTGACAAAAGTACAATAGCCACGTATAGGATGCCACTAGGTACACTGAGTGTTTGCTAGTATAATGGCTTCGTTATAATTAGTTGGAGTGTGCAACGCAGGCAGATGCGCTCTGCAAATGTCTTGGCACTAGTGGGACTATAGCAAAGTCCAATAGCCACGTATAGGATGCCACTAGGTACACTGAGTGTTTGCTAGTAAAATTGCTTAGTTTAAAAAAGTTGTAGTGTGCAATGCAGGCAGACGTGCTCTGCAAATGTCTTTGCACTAGTGGGACTATAGCAAAGTCCAATAGCCACGTATAGGATGCCACTAGGTACACTGAGTGTTTGCTAGTAAAATTGCTTAGTTTAAAAAACTTGGAGTGTGCAATGCAGGCAGATGTGCTCTGCTAATGTCTTTGCACTAGTGGGACTATAGCAAAGTCCAATAGCCACGTATAGGATGCCACTAGGTACACTGAGTGTTTGCTAGTATAATGGCTTCGTTATAATTAGTTGGAGTGTGCAACGCAGGCAGATGTGCTCTGCAAATGTCTTGGCACTAGTGGGACTATAGCAAAGTCCAATAGCCACGTATAGGATGCCACTAGGTACACTGAGTGTTTGCTAGTAAAATTGCTTAGTTTAAAAAAGTTGTAGTGTGCAATGCAGGCAGACGTGCTCTGCAAATGTCTTTGCACTAGTGGGACTATAGCAAAGTCCAATAGCCACGTATAGGATGCCACTAGGTACACTGAGTGTTTGCTAGTAAAATTGCTTAGTTTAAAAAAGTTGTAGTGTGCAATGCAGGCAGACGTGCTCTGCAAATGTATTTGCACTAGTGGGACTATAGCAAAGTCCAATAGCCACGTATAGGATGCCACTAGGTACACTGAGTGTTTGCTAGTAAAATTGCTTAGTTTAAAAAAGTTGGAGTGTGCAATGCAGGCAGATGTGCTCTGCTAATGTCTTTGCACTAGTGGGACTATAGCAAAGTCCAATAGCCACGTTTAGGATGCCACTAGGTACACTGAGTGTTTGCTAGTATAATGGCTTACTTAGAATGAGTTGGAGTGTGCAGAGGACAAGAGGGTACAGTGGCAGGATTGTGGTGCTCTAGGTAGAGGAATGGAAGCCTGCCTTTCTATTCCCTCCTAATGGTGAAATGCAGGGAGGAAATCCCTGACCTGGGCTACACAGACGCTGTTGCTGTTTGCAGGACCTGTCACTTATGGCTCTCTGACCCTGCCGCTTTGAGCCCTTAAAAGGACTGCTAGAATGTGCTCTCCCTAAGCTGTCTAACGCTGTGTATGCAGCGCATACAGCTGTATCGGCTATAGGACTCAGGAGGACGGAGCTGCGACACTGATGTCTGACACCAAAGACGCAGAAGGCAGATAATGGCGTTCGTGAAGAAAATGTCCGGTTTTATAATGCAGGGACATGTGACATGCAGATCCTATCACACATGCTGTTGCTTCTCTGGCTCAAAGTCCACTTAGGTGTGTGTGTGTCTGTGATTGGCTGACATGCTGGCCCGCCCCACAAGACGCGCGCGCTTAGGGAAGGAAGACAAGAAAAAAAAAAAAAAAAATGGCGATCGCCATTATAGAAACAGCAGTGATCTGAAGGCGCTGTTCACGCACACTATACACTGAAATGTGATAATAGTTTGATTCACAGAGTGACTTACACTATTACAGCAGAAACCAAGCTAGGATTTAGCTGTTTTTTGGCTGCTAGAACCGTTCTCGAACGTTTCTAGAACTATCGAGCTTTTGCAAAAAGCTCGAGTTCTAGTTCGATCTAGAACATGCCCCAAAATCACTCGAGCCGCGAACTGGAGAACCACGAACCACGAACCGTGCTCAACTCTACATATGACGTTCCGAAAAAATGAACCTGAAAGACATAAAAAGAGAAAACTATTAAAGAAATAAAGACAAGAAATACCCTCTTTAACCAATTTATTTCCCTGGCAAATCCCGAGCCTGAGAATTCCAGACCACAGCTGAAAGATTTAACTAGCTGGTGATCCATTTCGGGGGGACCCCACCTTTTTTTTTTTAAATTATTTATTTAATTTTAAATAAATAATTTAAAATAAAATTGTGGGGTGCCCTCTGTTTTGGATTACCAGCCAAGGTAGAGCTGCCAGCTGCAGTCTGTATAGGCTGCAGCTGTCTGTTTCACCTTAGCTGGCTAACAAAAATTGGAGGGACCCCACGTCATTTTTTTAATATTGCATTTGGGGTTAAAAACAAGACTAAACACCCTTTAGTGCCACATGACAGGCACTAAAATGTGCAAGCTTACAATATGCAGGGGTTGGGGCATTATATATGATTCACATCTATCACTATCTATCAATCTTTCTACCTATCCAGCTATTTATCTTTCAAGCTTTTGACCATATGTAAAATTTCATCTTAAAAACGCATGTCCATGTGTAAAACTTTCGATGAAACCCAATTGCAAAAATTATTTTTAGCCCAAACTGCATGAATTAAAGAAAGAAAATATTGTTCTGAAAGGTGGAGAACCCCTTTAAAAAGTGACATAAAAGCATAATATGTTAATGTGTAGTTATACACAAAAAATGTGAATGCCACAGAGCTTAGATTTTCATGTGACACAGTTTTCATCACTTTTACAAGACCTAATGCCTTTACTGCGCTAGTCAGTATAGAAGAGAGATGAGATTAAATAAAAAAGCCCTCCCAGAGAAAATGCTTCTAAAGGGCCAGTTGTTGCTTTCTGTGTACAACTGTCTTAGTTTAACTGAATAAATACTAAACTTAAATGAGTGAAATCACACAATAACAATTAGTTACGAGCTGTGGAGCATTTCTTATAAATGTCACATCTTAGTATATCTCTTATAGGCATATAATCCAGAGTATGGACGTGCCTGTTGCTAAGAAATTCAAATGGCAGGGAAAGCACTGGATTTTCTAAGGAAAACAGTTGGAATGGAGTCAACCATACTTATTCGCTTGGTATTCTATTGCTAAGTACGCTTAACTGTTTGTTTCTGTGCGGTCTTTCTGCCAAGAACAAATCTGTAAAAGGAGCTCTGATCCAGCTTGAAAGGTGCATTTTGTTCTTGGCTCTCTCTTTGATAGCCCTAGTCTGGACTTTTGTGCTCTTAAATAAAGCATATAAGCAGACAAAGTTACTCTTTAAATGGGATTTTAAAAGATAATAGTCGATGCAAATAATGGCATGAGAATAGCACGTCAGCGCTGCTCTTTACAACACAGAATAATAGAATACTTTCGGACATAAATACAAAAATATGGCACAGGTCAGAATGAAATGAATCTAGATAAAAACCAGTATAAATGTTTCTATTATTCAGCAATACTTATATTACTTAACTTCAACTTTTCCATTATTGTGTCTTAAATCCCTAGTCATTGTTAAGGCTGTCTAAGCATCATACAGCATTTAATCCTTCTATTATTCACTTCAGTGCTAAGTGTTACAGAATATTACTTACTGGGAATTTATTCGGTTGATACTAAGGAAGAGCAAACCTGAACAGTAAAGTTTGGGGTTTGTATTGGACACTTGGTGTCCAGGGCTTGAACTCGAGCATGTACTTTTAAAAAAATCTGTGTTCGAGTTCGGGTGCTGTTCGTATGAAACTGCATAGCCAATAAACAATTTTATTGCATTCAGAAGATGACTGTACGGCGTACGCTAATGTGAACAATAAAGACGAATTAAAATGATGGGGGATCCCACCTATTTTTGATAAGCAGACAACTACAGGCTGCACCCCTTAGTTGTCTGCAGTACCTTGGCTGGTTATTAAGAATAGAGGGGATCACAAGACATTTTTTTTAATAATTAAAAAAAACAAAATAACTTAGGACCTCCTCCTATTTTCTATAACCAGCCAAGGTAAAGCAGACAGCTGAGGGCTGTTAATATCAAATTGCAAAGGCCCATGGCTATTGGGCCCTTGCCAGCTTAAAAATAGCAGCCAGCAGACTCCCCTGAGGTTATGCATCCATTAGATGCACCAATCTGGTGCTTCGCCGGCTCTTCCAGATTTCCCTAGTGTGGTGACAATCGAGGTAATACTTTTGAACTTGATTACAGCTGTGAATTTACAGCTGGCATCAAGCCCAGGGGTTAGTAATGGAGAGGCATCTATCAGACACCCTCATTACTAACCTGGTAAGCGTACAATTAAAAAAAAAACAGGAACAAAATTGTTTATTTGAATAATGATTCCCCCACACTCTCTCGTTCACCAATTTATTAATTTAAAAAAATCCATGAAGTTCAAATGTGATCCCATCGTGTATTTTAATCATTTAAAAAACGGAGAAGGATCCCCACTATTTTTGTTAACCAGCCAAAGTAAAGCAGAAAGCTGAGGGTTGCAGCCTGCAGCTGTCTGCTTTACATGCGCTGTTATCAAAAATAGGGGGGGACCCTGGGTAATTTTTTTAATTTATTGCCTAATCCTTAGCCACATTTGTTTACAGGGCAATTGCTCCCATTTTACTTCCTTTTACAGCCCCCCAGCCCATACTATGACCATTTTACAGCACACAAGTTTGGGTGCCCATTGACTTGTATAGGGTTAGGGGTCAAGTTCAAGTCAAGTCCAGGTCCCGAATCAAACTTTTAACTAATGTTGGGCTGAACCTGGCAAACCCGAACTTTGACAAGTCTGTTCATTCCTAGTATTGATTAAAAACAATGATAGGGGTTTTCTGGAATTTTATGAAACATGCCTAAAATGTGCTAACATAATAAATAACTATAACTCCCCTTTCAAATCCATCTCTAATCCAATGTCACAGTTCTAATGCTCCTCGACAGTCCTGTAGTATTGAGATTATGTGCCGACTCATATGTGAAGATTGCAACCAACCTCTACCCTCTGCTGAGAAACTGGCATGTATAAGAAGTGACTGCAGAAATTATGTGAATGATGAGATGTGACCAGCTGAAGGAATGATGGGGACCTTTTACAAACAGAAGGGTATTTAACCCCTTAACGACAGGTGATATGCCTTTTAACAGCGATTGGTTAGGGTCCTTATTCCTCAGCACCGCTTTTTAACATGGTACAAAAAAAAAATCTCCAACTCGTCTCACAAAAAGTAAGCTCTCATACAGCCCAGTTTGCCAAAATCTAAAAAAAGTTACAGCTCTCAGAATATTGCGACAGAAAACTATTTATTGTAAAAAAAATGCATTTTCCCTGTGTGATAGAAGCAGAACATAAAAAACCCATATATAAATATAGTATTGCTGGAATCAAACCAACCCGCAGAATACATTTGTCCCATCACTAATCCTGCATGGTGAACAGCACAAAAATAAGATTAGGAACTATTCTTGTATTGCTGTCTATTTCTTCATTCTACTTCTCAAAAATCGGAATAAAGCTTGGCTGATATTTATCCTGCACTCTGCGCTGAGTACGTACGTCGGGGTTTCCATGTAGATCCCAAAAACTGCAATTCAGACAAAACCCCTGTTGGAACTGCTGACGCTAATGAGGCAATTGGAGACACTTTGGACTCTGGTCTCTGTTTCGGAGGTGTACCATAATTTTAGACATGTGATAAGCACAGTTCTTTGCATTCCTAAAAAGATGGACACCAGCAAAACAGAGTCCAAAGTGTCTTCATTTGTCTAATAGCCCTCAAAATGTTACCAATAAAACTCCTAACATACTCCCACTAACACACCCCTCAGTCCATCTGTCATCTGTCTTTGGAAATATAGAGGGGTCCCATGTTACTGGTAGAACAAAGACTCTGGAAAAACAATACAGCTCCTGACCACCAAATAAAGTCTAGTGAAATCTGGGCTCCAAAATCCAAATGCCTCTCTCCTTCTGAAGCGCCCTGTACCTAAACTGCAGTAAGCGGCCACGTGTATAGCATTATTGTAGGTGGGAGAATGCATTCATCAATTAACGGGGTACATGTCTCCAGAAGCACAAGCTAGGCACAATGTTTTGGGACGCAACAGTATAAGGGGCAAAATGTACGGACACTAAACCAGCATATTAGAAATTCTCTAGAAAAAGAGCTTGGATGTGTCGCGGGCGGGGAGGACGCCGCCGTTGCTGCGCGCTTGCTAACGCTCGGGTCTGGCGCTGCTGCGGCTGCTGCTGCCGCTCGGTGGCTCAAGCGGCGGGCCGGATTCGGGGACTCGAGCGGCGCTCCTCGCCCGTGAGTGAAAGGGGTGGTTGGTTTGGGGGATTTAGTCCGTGACGCCACCCACGGGTCGTGGTGAAGATGGGCACCACCGCTGCTGGTGACAGGGATCCCGGGAGCGATGGTAGGGAGCAGCTGGGATGTTGTTTTCCCCCTCCGTGGGTAGGAGTCGGTGGTCCCGGGGCCCGGTGATGTGACGAGGAAGCAGGGTTGGTGAGGTGCAGGGTTGCAGGGACAGCGCGGCGCGGATGCCGGATGGCACGGGTGTACTCACTCAGTAAGAGACGCACAAAGTCCTCGGTAAACCAAACGGCTGGATGGACGGGTCCCGCAGCCGGCTGCAGTATCTCTCCCCAGAAAGGTGATGGCGGCTGTCTTTCCCTGCACCTTGATGTTCTTGTTTGACTACTATGGATCCCCAACGGTAGTCCGCTCCCCGGTGTATGGATGCCGGAGGAGCCCGTTTGCCCGCAGGCGCTGGCCCTTGGGTCTCTAGCCTTAGGCGGTAGCTGTATACCCTCACGGTGTGGGCGGTTGCCTTCTATCAGGTCTTTGGTTGTTAGGAAACCCCTGGGGTTCCGGTCACATTCGGATTTGACTATTGTCGGCGGCTCCAAGTCTGGTCGGGGTCCGATGGCCCTGCCTGTGTGTGCTGGCTTCACTTCGCTCCCCGGTCGGTACCGGTGGGCCAACGCCCGACCCCGGTCCTACGGTTCCGCGTTGCTTCACCACCGTCTGCCAACCTTGCTGTCAGTGCCTGGGCCACAAACCCAGATACTCAAGTGTTTACGCCTCTCTCTTCCACCTTCTGGACTAAGCTCCTGAACTCAACTGACACTTTTCCCGCCTTCGGGCTGTAAACTCCTCGGTGGGTGGGGCCAACCGCTTGGCTCTGCCCCACCTGGTGTGGACATCAGACACTGGAGGGAGGCAACAAGGGTTTTTGTTTGGCTGGTGTCACTGTCTAATGGGGGTGGGGGTGTTTGTGTGTTATTTGTGATGACCTGGCTAGTCCAGGGCGCCACAGATGCTACAAAACAGTCACTGGAGCCATAGATAAATTATTTGAGAGGTGCAATTTCTACAATGGGGTCACTTTTTTTGTTGCAGGGGTTCTGCAAATGTCGCTCTGTGCTCTAAATGCAAAATTCATGAAATAATTAAAAAAAGGGCTTCCCTTTATTTTTGATTCCCAGCCGGGTACAAATAGGCAGCTGGGGGCTGGGGGCAGCCGTACCTGCCTGCTGTACCTGGCTAGCATACAAAAATATGTCGAAGCCTATGTCATTTTTTTGGGGGGGCAAAAAACTCCTGCATACAGTCCTGGATGGAGTATGCTGAGTCTTGTAGTTCTGCAGCTGCTATCTGCTCTCCTGCATAGACTAGTGAATGGAGCATGCTGAGCCTTGTAGTGCTGCTCCCCCTGTCTCTCCCTCCGGCATACAGTCCTGGATGCAGCATGCTGAGCCTTGTAGTTCTGCAGCTGCTGTCTGCTCTCCTGCATACAGTAGTGGATGAAGTATGCTGAGCCTTGCAGTTGTGCTCCCCCTGCCTTTCCCTCCAGCATAAAGTCCTGGAAGGAGGATGCTGAGCCTTGTTGTTCTGCAGCTGCTGTCTGCTCTCCTCCATACAGACAGACAGTAGACAGCAGCTGCAGAACTACAAGGCTCAGCATACTCCATCCAGGATTGTATGCAGGAGTTTTTTGCCCCCCCCCAAAAAATGACGTGCGCTTCACCATATTTTTGTATGATAGTAAGGTACCCCCAGCTGCCTATTTGTACCCGGATGGGAACCAAAAATATAGGGAAGCCCTTTTTTTAATTATTTCATGAATTTCATGAATTAATTAAAAAAAAACCCACATGGGCTTTGCCCCTTTTTTGTGTCCAGCCAGGTACAACTAGGCAGCTGGGGATTGGAATCCACAGTGCAGGGTGCCCAAACTTTCTGGGCACCCCTGCTGCGAATTGCAGTCCGCAGCCGCCCCAGAAAATGGTGCTTTCATAGAGGCGCCATCTTCTGGCAATGTATCCAACTCTTCCAGCTGCTCTGGTGACAGGTGGCTTGCTGGGTAATAATGGGGTTAGGGCTAGCTGTATATTATCAACTGGCCCTAAGCCTGAAATTCATGGTGTCACGCCAATATTAGACATGGCCACCTTGAATTTCTAGTACAGATTAAAAAAAAAACAACACACAGAAAAATATTTTTATTAGAAATAAAACACAAGACAATTGGTGACTCTATCTTTATTGAAATAAAGAACCCCCTCTGCAATAATCCTGGGTCAAGGGTGCTGCCCCGTCCAATCCGGATCCAATATCATCTGATCGGTTTGCTGGAAGGCAAAGCGATCAGATGATGTGTCAGGTTCAAGGGCCTGAATCACATGGCACAGCAGCTGATTGTATAAATGGCTTTTATACAATCAGCTGATGCATCAGTGCAAAAAAACCCCCAACAATTGGTGACTCCATCTTTATCGCGGTAAAAAGCCAGCCTCACCGCTCGACTTATAGTGTAAGCTGATTCCATCAGGTCACCGCATCAGCTGATCATCGCCAAGTCTGAGAGAGAGAGAGGAGAGAGAGAAGGCGAGAAAGAGGAGAGAGGAGAAAGAGGAGAGAGAGAAGGGAGAGAGAGGAGAGAGAGAGGAGAGAGAGAGGAGAGAGAGGAGAGAGAGAGGAGAGACAGAGGAGAGACAGAGGAGAGAGAGAGAAAAGATAGAGAGGAGAGAGAGAGGAGAGAGAGGAGAGAGGGAAGAGAGAGAAGAGAGAAAGGAGAGAGAGGGGAGAGAGGAGAGAGAGTAGAGAGAGAAGAGAGAAAAGAGAGAGGAGAAAGAAAAGAGAGAGAAGAGAGGAGAGAAAAGAAAGAGAGAGAGAAGAGAGAGAAAGGAGAGAGAGGGGAGAGAGGAGAGAGAGTAGAGAGAAGAGAGAAGAGGAGAGAGGAGAAAGAAAAGAGAGAGAAGAGAGGAGAGAAAAGAAAGAGAGAGAGAAGAGAGAGAAGAGAGAGAATAGAGAGAGAGGAGAGAGAGAAGAGAGAAGAGAGAGGAGAGAGAAGAGAGAGAGAGAAGAGAGGAGAGAAAGAAAGAGAGAGAGAGAGAGAGAGAAGAGAGAGAGAGAGAAGAGAGAGAGATATGATGAGAGAGAAGAGAGAGAAGAGAGAGAAGAGAGGTAGAGAGAGGTGAGAGAAGAGAAAGAAGAGAGAGAAGAGAGGGAGATGAGAGAGTAGAGAGGGAGAAGAGAGGAGAGAGAGAGAAAAGAGAGGAGAGAGAAAGAGAGAGAAGGGAGAGAAGAGAGAGATGAGAGAGAAGAGAGAGGAGAAAGACGAGAGAGGAGAGAGAGGATAGAGAGGAGAGAGAGAGAGAGGAGAGAGAGGAGAGAGAGGAGAGAGAGAAGAGAGGAGAGAAAAGAGAGAGAGAGAGAGAGGAGAGAGAGAAGAGAGGAGAGAGAGAGAAAATAGAGTACAGAGAAAGAGAGAGAAGAGTGAGAAGAGAGAGAAGAGAGAGAGAAGAGAGAGAAGAGAGAGAAGAGAGAGAGAAAAACAAGAACACCAAACATGGCCGCTGCTCAGGGGGCATACTAATATGGTACAAGGAGGAGATCCAAGAACATATCATGGCAATAAAAAGAGGAGAAAGCCATATCTGGATGCAGATAAGCAGCTCCATCCCTCACCTCTCACCAGGACATCTACCTCTGCGCAACCTACATCCCTCCATCAGAATCCCCATACTATAAGCCGGACATCTACGAGGAACTTCAGAGGGAGGCTGCCCAATTCCAGTCCAAAGGTAAGGTGCTCATCTGTGGAGACCTGAACGCCAGGACAGGTACAGAGAAGGACTACCTGTCACCTGACGGAAACACATACGTCCTGGGAGATGAGCCCTTCTACAGAGACTCAGTACAGACAACAAGAAACAGCTATGACAGAGTGGTGAATAAAAGCGGCAGAAAACTGCTGAACCTGTGCCGGAGCTTGGGGCTGCATATACTGAACGGGCGCACCAGGGGGGACTCATTAGGGAGATTTACACTAAACTCCCACACGGGCAGTAGTGTAGTGGATTATGCCATAACAGACATGGACCCAGCAAACATGAATGCCTTCATAGTCACCCCCGACACCCACATGTCAGACCACAACCAGACACTGCTGTACCTGAGATCCACGGACAAGTCACCCACACAAAAGCCCCACTTGAGCGGTCTCCACAATTTGCCACCATCCTTCAAGTGGTCCAAACAGTTAGCCATTGAATACACCAACACGACCAACAGAACAGAGATTAAAGAGCTGCTTGTAAACTTTCACACAAAATCCTATACATCAAACCAGCAAGGGGTCAACCTGGCAGTAAACGACTTTAATAACATCCTATATACCATGGCAGAGCTAGCAGGCCTCAGAAGGACCAACTCCAAGAGACCTACAAATAAACAAGGCCAAAAATGGTTTGATAAAGAATGCAAGACACTGCGCAACTCCCTAAGGATAGCCTCAAATCAAAAACACAGAGACCCGGACAACAAGGAGCTAAGAGTGGTCCATGACACCCTACAGAGGCAATACAAGCGAACCCTCAAGGAGAAAAAACAAAAGCACATCTCCCACAAACTGCAGCAGCTCGAAGACTCCCTCCAGGATAACTCATTCTGGGAGACATGGAGCCATATCGGTACAAGTCCCAAGCAAAGTACCCTCCACATTCAAAATGGCAACATCTGGCACAGCTACTTCAAGGGCCTCTACAAGAATATCCCAGAAGACGACCTAACCCCAGAACAAGAGCATATAATGACTAAACTGAGGGACATGGAGGAGACAATCAAGGACTTTCAAAATCCTCTGGACATACCAATCAGTGTGCTGGAAATAAAAGACAGAATCAAACTGCTAAAATGTAAGAAGGCCGCGGGCAGTGACGGCATCCTGCCAGAGATGATCAAATACAGTTCCCCAGATATTCATGCAGCACTGGCTAAACTATTCACCCACGTCCTGAGTGCCGGCTACTTCCCTCAAAGCTGGAATCAAGGTCTCATAACGCCCATCTACAAGGATGGAGACCGATATGACCCAGCAAACTACAGAGGGATCTGTGTCAACAGCATTCTGGGAAAACTGTTTAACAGCATCATTAATAAAAGGATTATCGCCTTCCTCACCCAGGGTGACGTCCTTAGCAGAAGCCAAGCTGGGTTCATGCCAAACCACCGCACCACGGACCACATTTACACCCTGCAAAGCCTCATCAAGACCCACGTCCACGACAAAAAACAGGGGAAAATATTTGCATGTTTCGTGGACTTCAAAAAGGCCTTTGACTCAGTGTGGCATCCAGGCCTGTTCCTGAAACTCCTGGAGAGCGGAATAGGTGGCAGGACCTACGACGTGATCAAGAGCTCATACACTGAGAACCGGTGCAGCGTGAAGGTGAACGGAAAGAGGACGGCTTTCTTCCGACAGGGCCGTGGGGTCAGACAGGGCTGCAGCCTGAGTCCAACTCTATTCAACATCTATATAAATGGACTAGCAACAGCTCTAGAGTCCTCCCCCACTCCAGGCCTCAGTCTGCATGACCGAGAGGTGAAGTTCCTGCTGTACGCAGATGACCTCCTGCTACTCTCCCCAACTGAAAGAGGCCTCCAAGATAGCCTGGCAGTACTGGAAACATTCAGCACCACATGGGCGCTTCCCATCAACCAAAAGAAGACCAAAGTCATGGTGTTTCAGAAGAGGAACCAGAACAAAATAAACACTCCCTCCTTCACATTAAATGGCTCCACGCTGGAGAACACCAGCAGCTACACCTACCTCGGTCTGGAGCTAAGCAATAACGGGAGCCTCAAGCAAGCAGCAGAAGCCCTGAAAGGAAAAGCATGCAGAACCTTCTATGCCATCAGAAGACAACTGTACCACCTCAAACCACCTGTGAGAGTCTGGCTCAAGATATTTGACAGCGTCATCACCCCTATACTGCTATATGGCAGCGAGGTATGGGGCCCAGTGACCTACCCAGACCACACAAAGTGGGATTCCAGCCATACCGAAGTCTTCCACATGGAGTTCTGTAAATATCTCCTCCAAGTCCATCGCAGCACCTCAAACATAGCCTGTAGGGCAGAGCTGGGCCGATTCCCCTTATGGTTCACTATACACAAGAGGGCGCTATCACACCAGGCACACACACAGAACAGCAACCCCAGCTCCTACCATCATAAAGCCCTGCTGAGCCGGAGCCCAGAGCAAGCCAGGAACCCCGGCAGCCAGTCCAGCCAAAGTCAGCAACACCCCCTGACAAAAGCCCAAATAAAAGATCTCAGAGAGCTGCAAGATGCAATACATAGAGGACTGGAAGAGTGAATTAGAGAACTCCCAGAAACTCACCATCTACCGGTCACTGCGGAGGGACTACACTCTGGCCCCATATCTGGAAAGGCTACGCCACCCCAAAGACAGGCAGACCCTGAGCCTGTACAGACTGAGTGCCCACAGCCTAGAGGTGGAAACAGGGCGGCACCGACAGACATACAAGCCGCGAGAGAACAGACTGTGCCAGCACTGCCAGCAGGGGGCTCTGGAGGACGAGACGCATTTCCTACTGCACTGTGACAAATACTCAGCAGTGAGGGGCTCCCACTTCCAGAAATTTACCACCCATAGCCCGGGCTTTCCATCCATGGATGAGGACATGAAACTCCGCTTCCTACTGGGGGAAGAGGAATCAATGGTGGAGATCGCCGCCCAATATGTCACCACATGTCATAAGCTGAGGGGAACCTAAGACCCCTAAATGGACTGTCAGAGCCCAAATTGTGCCCCCCAACTCCCCATAACCCTGATCCCCTCCCACCACACTTACTGTATTTCTCTTGCTTTGGCAACACTAATTGTATTTTGGTCCTGCCAATAAAGCATATTTGAATTTGAATTTGAATTTGAATTTGAGAAGAGAGAGAAGAGAGAGAGGAGAGAGAGAATAGAAAGAAGAGAGAGAAGAGAGAGAGAAGAGAGAGAGGAGAGAGAAAAGAGAGAGAAGAGAGAGAAAAGAGAGAGAGAAGAGAGAGAGAAGAGAGAGAGGAGAGAGAGGAGAGAGGAGAGATAGGAGAGGGAGATGAGAGAGAAGAGAGGGAGAAGAGAGGAGAGAGAGAGAAAATAGAGGACAGAGAAAGAGAGAGAAGAGTGAGAAGAGAGAGGAGAGAGAGAAGAGAGAGAAGAGAGAGAGAAGGGAGAGAGGAGAGAGAGAATAGAAAGAAGAGAGAGAAGAGAGAGAGAGGAGAGAGAGGAGAGAGAGGAGAGAGAGAAGAGATAGAGAAGAGAGAGAGAAGAGAGAGAGAGAGACACGCAGGCACTACCGCCCCCATCACCATCCCCGCACACACCCCGGCACTACCATCTTCATCATCTTCCCCGCTAACACCCCGACACTACCGCCCCCATCGTCATCCCCGCACACACCCCGGCACTACCGCACTCATCATCATCACTGCACACACACCAACACTACAGCACTCATCATCATCCTTGCACCCCCCCGACACTACCTCACTCATCATCATCACCGCACACCCCCCGACACTACTGCACTCATCATCTTCCCAGCACACACCCCGGCAGTACCGCATCCATCACCATCATCGCACACACCCCGGCACTACCGCACACATCATTATCTCCGCACACACGCAGGCACTACCTGAGTGAAGTCTCCGGTGACAGCGCGGCTCACTTCAGTTGCTGCGTGGAGCTGACACAGAGCGGTCGTGCTCTACAGCGCTCCCTGTCAGCTTCATGTAGCAGAGCTGAAAGCGTCATGTGGATTACCTCGGACCGGGAGGGGTATTTGGGGATTAATAAAGTGGTAAATGAGGGTTTTTTTTTGTCTTTTATTCCAAATAAAGGATTTATCGTTGTGTTTGTTTATTTACTTTCACTTATAGGTTAATCATGGAAGGTATCTCGGGGAGACGCCTGCCATGATTAATTTTGGACTTACTGGCAGCTATAAGCTGCCATTTAACTCCTTATTACCCCGATTGCCACCGCACCAGGGCAATTCGGGATGAGCCGGATGGAGTCTTGGGATTATCGCATATAATGGATGCGGCAATTCTGGGCGGCTGCTGGCTGATATTGTTAGGGTGGTATGCTTCCCATAACGTGGCGCTCCCCATCCTGACAATACCAGCCTCGAGCCGTGTGGCTTTAGCTGGCTGGTATCAAAATTGGGGGATCACAGATTTTTTTTTAAATATTTATTTATTTTACTGCACGATATAGACCCTCCCACTAGCGCATGTGATTGGTTGCAGTGAGACAGCTGTCACTCAGCGTGGGGGCGTGTCTGACTGCAACCAATCATGGGCGCCAGTGGGTGGGGAAAGCAGGGAATACCAGATTGAATAATGAGCGGCAGCCATTTTCAAAAGAGGAAAAGCCGCCGGAGCTTTGTGACAGCCGTGCAGCTGATCAGTGAGAAGGAAAGAGGGAGGCCTGCTGGGGATGCAGGACGCATGCAAATACACAACATGCGCTGTGAAAAGCCACGGTTTTGGTGATCGAACCGTTATTGAATGGTAACTCGAACTGTCGAACGTGAAGCAAATTGTTCGAGTTCGTTAACGACTCGAACATCGCCCAAAACCACTTGAATTTGAAATTGGCGAACGGTTCGCTTCGAACATCGCTCATCTCTACACATGACACATCAACTGATTGTATAAATGGCTTTTATACAATCAGCTATTGCATCAGAGCAAAAAAAAAAAAACAACTACACACTTCTCTGCAGACTCCTGTCCGACGGCATTAGCTGATAGTTTAGCCGGCCGGGCGGTAAACAGCCGGTCTCACCGCTCAACTTATAGTGTCAGCTGATCCCGTCAGGTGACCGCATCAGCTGATCATCACCAGGTCTGAGAAAGAGAGAGAGAAGAGAGAGAGAAGAGAGAGAGAGAAGAGAGGAGAGAGAGAGGAGAGAGAGTGGGGAGAGAGAGAGGAGAGAGAGGAGAGAGAAGGGAGAGAGGGAGGAGAGAGAGGAGATAGAGATGAGAGAGGAGAGAGAGAGAAAGAGAGAGAGAAGAGAGAGAGGAGAGAGGAGAGAAAAGAGAGAAGAAAGAGTGGAGACAGAAGAGATATGAGAGAGAGGAGAGAGAAAGATGAGAGAGGAGAGAGAGAGGAGAGAGAGAGGGGAGAGAGAGAGGGGAGAGAGAGGGGGAGAGAGAGGAGATAGAGAAGAGAGATAGAGACACTGGACACTGAAGGAGCAGGACACTGTAAGATGAGCTCCTGATTCAACCAGAGTTTATACCTTATAATGAGCAGATTGGAGGACATAATACGGAAATCTACAGATATGACGGAGTACTGAGCACACTGGGCAAACTTTTTAAGGATTTTAAGCAATGACAAGAAAAATCACAAGAAAAATTAATACACAGATGGAAAAGGAGGACAAGATTGCCTAGTGGAAACCCAGCAAACAGACCACCATCAAACCCTACCAGCACTGCGCATCCCCAAGGTAAGGGCTCCATGCCAATACACTGCTAAAATAAGAATTGATCGTATATTACGCATTAGAAAATATAAAAGAAAGCCCTTTAAAATGAAACAACACGGGGATAGCACTGTAGTCAATGCAGGAGACCTGGAGAAGGCAACTGGAGCTAGCAGGGGGTCTGACACATTAGAGATAACCTTCCCTGAGAATGCCAAATCCAAGGAAGCTAGAAAAGCCATAAAACTGGACTCTATGAAGAAAAACCCAGAGACACTACTAATAGACTTGAATGAACAGGGGGAAAAAACAAATCTGTTATTCTACTCAGGGCACCATGAAGCCTGGGACCAGACTCTCAGCAAACATTACAAGAACATCAAAAAACGGGGCATTAGCAGGGGCAAACAAATTAGAGTACAGGATGAGGAGGACCCTGAAACCTTTAATCTCTCCATAAATATGTATAGCAATGGAACTATCATGGTCCAAGGAACGGAACAAAAAATGGAGGAATTTCATCAACAATTCCTGCACATTAAAAACCAAGTGAAAACCCTAATGAAGGAAGGAAGCATATCCACAAGTGACCAGACCATAGCAGACAGAATCTCCATCCACCCCCCAGCCCCATCTACATCCCAATCATCACAACCCCCCAGGGATATACTCAGAGACTGCTTGGCCCAATTAGAATGCGAGTTTATTCAATTCAAAGAAGAATTTCAAAGAATCCAAGGTGAGAAAAATGCAAATGACCAACTGAGGGGGGAAATATCAAGGGTGAAAACAGACCTGTGGGAATTGCAAAGGTCACTTCAAGGGCTGCAGGAAGAAAATGCATACCTCAAAGAAGAAATAACCCAGCTAAAATCCTCAATCCTACAACAAAAACTAGAGAGGGCACCTCAAAGTATAAGCACTCCCCCAAAACAAATGCCTGCACCAACTACCCTGGTGCCAGATATATTACAGACCTGCGACAACCTCAGCCAGACGGACTCTATACATAACCCCAGCAATAACAATACAGCCCCACCAGCACAGCAAATCAGGGTGTCCAACACCCCTGGACCCAACAACACGAAGGAAACCCCTACCATCAACCCCAGCAATGACAATACAGCCCCACCAGCACAGCAAATCAGGGTGTCCAACACCCCTGGACCCAACAACACGAAGGAAACCCCTACCATCAACCCCAGCAATGACAATACAGCCCCACCAGCACAGCAAATCAGGGGGTCCAACACCCCTGGACCCAACAACACGAAGGAAACCCCTACCATCAACCCCAGCAATGAAAATGCATCATCACAACAAACAAGGGCAACCAACACTCAGAGACCCAACACACAGAAAACAAATGGCCCAAATAAAACACTGGATCCTGATATAGTCCTAATAATAGACTCAAATGGGAAATACCTGGACACTCAGAGACTGTTTCCGATGGCTCGGGTTACAAAAATTCACTGCTCAACGATCCCACAAGCAGAGGAGGTGATCAGCAACCCATATTTCACCGAGCCCACACACCTCATACTACACACCGGTACAAACGATATCCACCAAGAGACAGTCACAAAGGACCTATCAAAACTCGCAATAGCAGCCCAGCAAAAATTCCCAAGAACCAAAATAATCCTGTCTGCCCTGCTTCCAAAGAAAGATGTACACCAACAAATAACCCAGCAAATCAACTCAGAGCTGGCCACCAGTATCACCTCAGCACCAAACATACAGCTGGCAAGACACCCTGAAATAAAGCTTCATCACCTCTATGACGACAAACACCTCAATAAACAAGGAGTCAGCCATCTAGCAAGAGAGCTAAAGGACATGGTTCTAAACAGACCTCCAAGACCACAAGCAAGACACCCACCAAACAGATGGCAGCCCACAGAGACCCCCGGAGAGAGTCCACAGAGATGGCAGAAATACTCAAGACCACATGCCCCAAAATGGCAATACAAAGCAACAGAGGGCAGCAACATGGCAGAAATAAGGACATTGCTCAACACATTGTGCAGCAAACTCTTAGGACACTACTAAAATATGCCACCCAAACCCACCACTAAATCCGGTTATGTCCTACGAAAATCTATCCTTCCTCATTATAAGGTATATGAATTAAATATGACATCCTTAGTTATCAGCAGCTGGAACATTCAAGGACTGAATGCCTCAGCTTTTGGGTCCAAGACAAATGACCCAGACTTCAAACAAAGGCTAAAGAACATTGACATCCAGATCCTCCTGGAGACATGGGCCCGGGCAGAGGAGGAATCTCTCGCACCCATGGGATACAAGGAATTTTCTGTCTCCGCCCAGAAAAACAAGAACACCAAACACGGCCGCTGCTCAGGGGGCATACTAATATGGTACAAGGAGGAGATCCAAGAACATATCAAGGCAATAAAAAGAGGAGAAAGCCACATCTGGATGAAGATAACTAGCTCCATCCTCACCTCTAAGCAGGACATCTACCTCTGCGCAGCCTACATCCCTCCATCAGAATCCAGATACTATAAGCCGGACATCTATGAGGAACTGCAGAGGGAGGCTGCCCAATTCCAGTCCAAAGGTAAGGTGCTCATCTGTGGAGACCTGAACGCCAGGACAGGTACAGAGAAGGACTACCTGTCACCTGACGGAAACACATACGTCCTGGGAGATGAGCCCTTCTACAGAGACTCAGTACAGACAACAAGAAACAGCTATGACAGAGTGGTGAATAAAAGCGGCAGAAAACTGCTGAACCTGTGCCGGAGCTTGGGGCTGCATATACTGAACGGGCGCACCAGGGGTGACTCATTAGGGAGATTTACACTAAACTCCCACACGGGCAGTAGTGTAGTGGATTATGCCATAACAGACATAGACCCAGCAAACATAAATGCCTTCATAGTCACCCCCGACACCCACATGTCAGACCACAACCAGACACTGCTGTACCTGAGATCCACGGACAAGTCACCCACACAAAAGCCCCACTTGAGTGGTCTCCACAATTTGCCACCATCCTTCAAGTGGTCCAAACAGTTAGCCATTGAATACACCAACACGACCAACAGAACAGAGATTAAAGAGCTGCTTGTAAACTTTCACACAAAACCCTATACATCAAACCAGCAAGGGGTCAACCTGGCAGTAAACGACTTTAATAACATCCTATATACCATGGCAGAGCTAGCAGGCGTCAGAAGGACCAACTCCAAGAGACCTACAAATAAACAAGGCCAAAAATGGTTTGATAAAGAATGCAAGTCACTACGCAACTCCCTAAGGATAGCCTCAAATCAAAAACACAGAGACCCGGACAACAAGGAGCTAAGAGTGGTCCATGACACCCTACAGAGGCAATACAAGCGAACCCTCAAGGAGAAAAAACAAAAGCACATCTCCCACAAACTGCAGCAGCTCGAAGACTCCCTCCAGGATAACTCATTCTGGGAGACATGGAGCCATATCGGTACAAGTCCCAAGCAAAGCACCCTCCACATTCAAAATGGCAACATCTGGCACAGCTACTTCAAGGGCCTCTACAAGAATATCCCAGAAGACGACCTAACCCCAGAACAAGAGCATATAAGGACTAAACTGAGGGACATGGAGGAGACAATCAAGGACTTCCAAAATCCTCTGGACATACCAATCAGTGTGCTGGAAATAAAAGACAGAATCAAACTGCTAAAATGTAAGAAGGCCGCGGGCAGTGATGGCATCCTGCCTGAGATGATCAAATACAGTTCCCCAGAAATACATGCAGCACTGGCTAAACTATTCACCCATGTCCTGAGTGCCGGCTACTTCCCTCAAAGCTGGAATCAAGGTCTCATAACGCCCATCTACAAGAATGGAGACCGATATGATCCAGCAAACTACAGAGGGATCTGTGTCAACAGCATTCTGGGAAAACTGTTTAACAGCATCATTAATAAAAGGATTATCGCCTTCCTCACCCAGGGTGACGTCCTCAGCAGAAGCCAAGCTGGGTTCATGCCAAACCACCGCACCACGGACCACATTTACACCCTGCAAAGCCTCATCAAGACCCACGTCCACGACAAAAAACAGGGGAAAATATTTGCATGTTTCGTGGACTTCAAAAAGGCCTTTGACTCAGTGTGGCATCCAGGCCTGTTCCTGAAACTCCTGGAGAGCGGAATAGGTGGCAGAACCTACGACGTGATCAAGAGCTCATACACTGAGAACCGGTGCAGCGTGAAGGTGAACGGAAAGAGGACGGCTTTCTTCCGACAGGGCCGTGGGGTCAGACAGGGCTGCAGCCTGAGTCCAACTCTATTCAACATCTATATAAATGGACTAGCAACAGCTCTAGAGTCCTCCCCCACTCCAGGCCTCAGTCTGCATGACCGAGAGGTGAAGATCCTGCTGTACGCAGATGACCTCCTGCTACTCTCCCCAACCGAGAAAGGCCTCCAAGATAGCCTGGCAGTACTGGAAACATTCAGCACCACATGGGCGCTTCCCATCAACCAAAAGAAGACCAAAGTCATGGTGTTTCAGAAGAGGAACCAGAACAAAATAAACACTCCCTCCTTCACATTAAATGGCTCCACGCTGGAGAAAACCAGCAGCTATACCTACCTCGGTCTGGAGCTAAGCAATAACGGGAGCCTCAAGCAAGCAGCAGAAGCCCTGAAAGGAAAAGCATGCAGAACTTTCTATGCCATTAGAAGACAACTGTACCACCTCAAACCACCTGTGAGAGTCTGGCTCAAGATATTTGACAGCATCATCACCCCTATACTGTTATATGGCAGCGAGGTATGGGGCCCAGTGACCTACCCAGACCACACAAAGTGGGATTCCAGCCCTACCGAAGTCTTCCACATGGAGTTCTGCAAATATCTCCTCCAAGTCCATCGCAGCACCTCAAACATAGCCTGTCGGGCAGAGCTGGGCCGATTCCCCTTATGGTTCACTATACACAAGAGGGCGCTATCACACCAGGCGCACATACAGAACAGCAACCCCAGCTCCTACCATCATAAAGCCCTGCTGAGCCGGAGCCCAGAGCAAGCCAAGAACTGCGGCAGCCAAAGTCAGCAACACACCCTGACAAAATCCCAAATAAAAGAGATCTCTGAGAGCTGCAAGATGCAATACATAGAGGACTGGAAGAGTGAATTAGAGAACTCCCAGAAACTCAGCATCTACCGGTCACTGCGGAGGGACTACACTCTGGCCCCGTATCTGGAAAGGCTATGCCACCCCAAAGACAGGCAGACCCTGAGCCTGTACAGACTGAGTGCCCACAGCCTAGAGGTGGAAACAGGGCGCCACCGACAGACATACAAGCCGCGGGAGAACAGACTGTGCCACCACTGCCAGCAGGGGGCTCTGGAGGACGAGACGCATTTCCTACTGCACTGTGACAAATACTCAGCAGTGAGGGCCTCCCACTTCCAGAAATTTACCACCCATACCCCGGGCTTTCCATCCATGGATGAGGACATGAAACTCCGCTTCCTACTGGGGGAAGAGGAATCAATGGTGGAGATCGCCGCCCAATATGTCACCACATGTCATAAGCTGAGGGGAACCTAAGACCCCTAAATGGACTGTCAGAGCCCAAATTGTGCCCCCCAACTCCCCATAACCCTGATCCCCTCCCACCACACTTACTGTATTTCTCTTGCTTTGGCAACACTAATTGTATTTTGGTCCTGCCAATAAAGCATATTTGAATTTGAATTTGAATTAGAGAAGAGAGAGAGAAGAGAGAGGAGAAAGAGAGAAGAGAGAGAGAAGAGAGAGAGAGGAGACAGAAGAGAGAAGAGAGAGAGGAGAGAGAAAGATGAGAGAGGAGAGAGGAGAGAGAGGGGTGAGAGAGAGGGGAGAGAGAGAGGGGCGAGAGAGAGGGGGGCGAGAAAGGAGATAGAGAAGAGAGAGAAGAGAAGAGAGAAAGAGAGGAGAGAGAGGAGAGAGAGAGAGAGAGGTGAGAAAGAGAGAGAGGAGAGAGAAGAGAGAGATGAGAGAGAAAAGAAAGAGAGAGAAGAGAGAGAGGACAGAGAGAAAGAAGAGTGGAGAGAGGAGAGAGAGAGAAGAGAGAGAAGGGAGAGAAGAGAGAGAAGAGAGAGAAGAGAGAGAGGAGAGAGAGAAGTGAGAGGAGAGAGAGAGGAGAGAGAAAGGGGAGAGAGAAGAGAGAGAAAGAAGAGAGAGAGGAGAGAGAATACAGAGAGGAGAGAGAACAGAGAGAGAGAGAAGAGAGAGGAGAGAGAAGAGAGAGAGAGGAAAGAGAGAAGAGAGATAGAAGAGAGAGAGAGAAGAGAGAGAGAGAGAAGAGAGAGAGGAGAGAGGAGAGAGAAGAGAGAAGAGAGATAGGAGACAGAAGAGAGAGGAGAGACAAAGATGAGAGAGGAGAGAGAGAGGAGAGAGAGAGAGGGGAGAGAGAGGGGAGAGAGAGGGAGGAGAGAGAGGAGATAGAGAAGAGAGATAGAGAAGAGAGAGAAGAGAGAGAGAAGAGAGGAGAGATAGAGGAGAGAGAGAGGAGAGAGTGAAGTGAGAAAGAGAGAGAGGAGAGAGAAGACAGAGATGAGACCGATTCCCTGGGCCGATTCCCCTTATGGTTCACTATACACAAGAGGGCGCTATCACACCAGGCACACACACAGAACAGCAACCCCAGCTCCTACCATCATAAAGCCCTGCTGAGCCGGAGCCCAGAGCAAGCCAGGAACCCCGGCAGCCAGTCCAGCCAAAGTCAGCAACACCCCCTGACAAAAGCCCAAATAAAAGAGATCTCAGAGAGCTGCAAGATGCAATACATAGAGGACTGGAAGAGTGAATTAGAGAACTCCCAGAAACTCACCATCTACCGGTCACTGCGGAGGGACTACACTCTGGCCCCATATCTGGAAAGGCTACGCCACCCCAAAGACAGGCAGACCCTGAGCCTGTACAGACTGAGTGCCCACAGCCTAGAGGTGGAAACAGGGCGGCACCGACAGACATACAAGCCGCGAGAGAACAGACTGTGCCAGCACTGCCAGCAGGGGGCTCTGGAGGACGAGACGCATTTCCTACTGCACTGTGACAAATACTCAGCAGTGAGGGGCTCCCACTTCCAGAAATTTACCACCCATAGCCCGGGCTTTCCATCCATGGATGAGGACATGAAACTCCGCTTCCTACTGGGGGAAGAGGAATCAATGGTGGAGATCGCCGCCCAATATGTCACCACATGTCATAAGCTGAGGGGAACCTAAGACCCCTAAATGGACTGTCAGAGCTTAAATTGTGCCCCCCAACTCCCCATAACCCTGATCCCCTCCCACCACACTTATTATTATTATTATTATTTATTATTATAGCGCCATTTATTCCATGGCGCTTTACAAGTGAAAGAGGGTATACGTACAACAAATCATTAACAGTACAAGACAGACTGGTATAGGAGGAGAGAGGACCCTGCCCGCGAGGGCTCACAGTCTACAGGGAATGGGTGATGGTACAATAGGTGAGGACAGAGCTGGTTGCGCAGTGGTCTACTGGGCTGAGGGCTATTGTAGGTTGTAGGCTTGTTGGAAGAGGTGGGTCTTGAGGTTCCTCTTGAAGCTTTCCACGGTAGGGGAGAGTCTGATGTGCTGAGGTAGAGCGTTCCAGAGTATGGGGGATGCACGGGAGAAATCTTGTACACGATTGTGGGAAGAGGAAATAAGAGAGGAGCAGAGAAGGAGATCTTGTGAGGATCTAAGGTTGCGTGCAGGTAGGTACTGGGAGACTAGGTCACAGATGTAGGGAGGAGACAGGTTGTGCATGGCTTTGTATGTCATGGTTAATGTTTTGAACTGGAGTCGTTGGGCGATGGGAAGCCAGTGAAGGGATTGGCAGAGTGGCGAGGCTGGGGAGTAGCGAGGGGAGAGGTGGATTAAGCGGGCTGCAGAGTTTAGGATAGATTGGAGGGGTGCAAGAGTGTTGGAAGGGAGGCCAGAGAGCAGGAGGTTGCAGTAGTCGAGGCGGGAGATGATGAGGGCATGCACTAATGTTTTTGAAGATTCTTGGTTAAGAAAAGCACGGATCCGGGAGATATTTTTGAGTTGTAATCGGCATGAGTTGAAGAGGGCTTGGATGTGTGGCTTGAAGGATAGAGCAGAGTCGAGGGTCACTCCAAGGCAATACTTACTGTATTTCTCTTGCTTTGGCAACACTAATTGTATTTTGGTCCTGCCAATAAAGCATATTTGAATTTGAATTTGAATTTGAATTTGAGAAAAGAGAGAGAGAGAAGAGAGAGAGAAGAGAGAGAAAAGAGAGAGCGAAAGAGAGGAAAGAGAGGAGAGAGAGAGAAGAGAGAGGAGAGAGGAAAGAGAAGACAGAGGAGGGAGAAAAAAGAGAGAGAAGAGAGAGAAGAGAGAGAGAGGAAAGAGAGAAGAGAGAGAAGAGAGAGAGAAGAGAGAGGAGAAAGAGAGAAGAGAAAGAGAGAAAGAGAGAGAGAAGAGAGAGGAGAGAGAAGAGAGAAGAAAGAGAGGAGACAGAAGAGAGAAGAGAGAAAGATGAGAGAGGAGAGAGAGGAGAGAGAGAGGGGTGAGAGAGAGGGGAGAGAGAGAGGGGGGAGAGAGAGGAGGGAGAGAGAGGAGATAGAGAAGAGAGATAAAGAAGAGAGAGAAGAGAGGAGAGAGAGGAGAGAGAGGTGAGAAAGAGAGAGAGGAGAGAGAAGAGAGAGATGAGACAGAGAAGAGAGAGAGAGGAGAGAGAGGAGAGAGAAGCAAGAGAGGAGAGAGGAGAGATAGAAGAGAGAGAAGGGAGAGAAGAGAGAGAGAAGAGAGAGAGGAGAGAGAGAAGTGAGAGGAGAGAGAGGAGAGAGAGAGGAGAGAGAGAAGAGAGAGAGGAGAGAGAAAGGGAGAGAGAGAAAAGAGAGGAGAGAGGAGAGAGAGGAGAGAGAGAAGAGAGAGAGAGAGAAGAGAGGAGAGAGAGTTGGAGAGAGAGAGGGGAGAGAGAAGAGAGAGTGGGGAGAGAGAGAGAAGAGAGAGGAGAGAGAAGGGAGAGAGGGAGGAGAGAGGAGAGAGAGAAGAGAGAGAGGGGAGAGGAGAGAGAGAGAAGAGAGAGAGGGGAGAGGAGAGAGAGAGGAGAGAGAGGAGAGAGAGAGGAGATAGAGAGAGGAGAGAGGAGAGAGAAGAGAGAGGGGAGGGAGAAAGGGGAGAGAGAAGAGAGAGAAAGAAGAGAGAGAAGAGAGGAGAGAGAATACAGAGAAAAGAGAGAGAAGAGAGAGGATAGAGAGGAGAGAGAGAAGAGAGAGGAAAGAGAGAAGAGAGAGAGAAGAGAGAAGAGAGAGAAGAGAGAGGAGAAAGAGAGAAGAGAGAGAAAGAAAGAGAGAAGAGAGAGAGGAGACAGAAAAGAGAAGAGAGAGGAGAGAGAAAGATGAGAGAGGAGAGAGAGAGGAGAGAGAGGGGGGAGTTAGAGGGGGGGAGAGAGAGGAGATAGAGAAGAGACATAGAGAAGAGAGAGAGAAGAGAGAGAAGAGAGGAGAGAGAGAGGAGAGAGAGGAGAGAGAGGAGAGAGAGAGGTGAGAAAGAGAGAGAGAGGAGAGAGAAGAGAGGGATGAGAGAGAAAAGAGAGAGAGGAGAGAGAGGAGAGAGAGAAGGAAGAGTGGTGAGAGGAGAGAGAGAGACATGAAACTCCGCTTCCTACTGGGGGAAGAGGAATCAATGGTGGAGATCGCCGCCCAATATGTCACCACATGTCATAAGCTGAGGGGAACCTAAGACCCCTAAATGGACTGTCAGAGCCCAAATTGTGCCCCCCAACTCCCCATAACCCTGATCCCCTCCCACCACACTTACTGTATTTCTTTTGCTTTGGCAACACTAATTGTATTTTGGTCCTGCCAATAAAGCATATTTGAATTTGAATTTGAATTTGAGAAGAGAGAGAGGAGAGAGAGAAGTGAGAGGAGAGAGAGAGGAGAGAGGAGAGAGAGGAGAGAGGAGAGAGAGAAGAGAGAGAGAGGAGACAGAAAGGGAGAGAGAGAGAAGAGAGAGGAGAGAGAGGAGAGAGAGAATAGAGAGAGGGGAGAGAGAAAGGGGAGAGAGAGAAAAAAGAGAGAGAGGAGAGAGAAGACAGAGAGGAGAGAGAACAGAGAGAGAGAAGAGAGAGGAGAGAGAAGAGAGAGAGAAGAGAGAGAGAGGAAAGAGAGAAGAGAGAGAGAAGAGAGAGAAGAGAGAAGAGAGAGAAGAGAGAGGAGAGAGAGAGAAGAGAGAGAGAAAGAGAGAGAATAGAGAGAGGAGAGAGGAGAGAGAAGAGAGAAGAGAGAGAGGAGACAGAAGAGAGAGGAGAGAGAGGAGAGAGAAAGATGAGAGAGGAGAGAGAGAGAGAGGGGAGAGAGAGGGGGGAGAGAGAGGAGATAGAGAAGAGAGATAGAGAAGAGAGAGAAGAGAGAGAGAAGAGAGAGGAGAAAGAGAGAAGAGAGAGAAAGAGAGAGAGAAGAGAGAGAGGAGACAGAAGAGAGAAAAGAGAGAGGAGAGAGAAAGATGAGAGAGGAGAGAGAGAGGAGAGAGGGGTGAGAGAGAGGGGAGAGAGAGAGGTGGGGGAGAGAGGGGGGAGAGAGAGGAGATAGAGAAGAGAGATAGAGAAGACAGAGAGAAGAGAGGAGAGAGAGGAGAGAGAGGAGAGAGAGGTGAGAAAGAGAGAGAGAAGAGAGAGATGAGAGAGAAAAGAGAGAGAGAGGAGAGAGAGGAAATAGAGAAGTGAGAGGAGAGAGGAGAGAGAGAGGAGAGAGGAGAGAGAGACCCTCAAGGAGAAAAAACAAAAGCACATCTCCCACAAACTGCAGCAGCTCGAAGACTCCCTCCAGGATAACTCATTCTGGGAGACATGGAGCCATATCGGTACAAGTCCCAAGCAAAGTACCCTCCACATTCAAAATGGCAACATCTGGCACAGCTACTTCAAGGGCCTCTACAAGAATATCCCAGAAGACGACCTAACCCCAGAACAAGAGCATATAAGGACTAAACTGAGGGACATGGAGGAGACAATCAAGGACTTTCAAAATCCTCTGGACATACCAATCAGTGTGCTGGAAATAAAAGACAGAATCAAACTGCTAAAATCTAAGAAGGCCGCGGGCAGTGACGGCATCCTGCCAGAGATGATCAAATACAGTTCCCCAGATATTCATGCAGCACTGGCTAAACTATTCACCCACGTCCTGAGTGCCGGCTACTTCCCTCAAAGCTGGAATCAAGGTCTCATAACGCCCATCTACAAGGATGGAGACCGATATGACCCAGCAAACTACAGAGGGATCTGTGTCAACAGCATTCTGGGAAAACTGTTTAACAGCATCATTAATAAAAGGATTATCGCCTTCCTCACCCAGGGTGACGTCCTCAGCAGAAGCCAAGCTGGGTTCATGCCAAACCACCGCACCACGGACCACATTTACACCCTGCAAAGCCTCATCAAGACCCACGTCCACGACAAAAAACAGGGGAAAATATTTGCATGTTTCGTGGACTTCAAAAAGGCCTTTGACTCAGTGTGGCATCCAGGCCTGTTCCTGAAACTCCTGGAGAGCGGAATAGGTGGCAGGACCTACGACGTGATCAAGAGCTCATACACTGAGAACCGGTGCAGCGTGAAGGTGAACGGAAAGAGGACGGCTTTCTTCCGACAGGGCCGTGGGGTCAGACAGGGCTGCAGCCTGAGTCCAACTCTATTCAACATCAATATAAATGGACTAGCAACAGCTCTAGAGTCCTCCCCCACTCCAGGCCTCAGTCTGCATGACCGAGAGGTGAAGTTCCTGCTGTACGCAGATGACCTCCTGCTACTCTCCCCAACTGAAAGAGGCCTCCAAGATAGCCTGGCAGTACTGGAAACATTCAGCACCACATGGGCGCTTCCCATCAACCAAAAGAAGACCAAAGTCATGGTGTTTCAGAAGAGGAACCAGAACAAAATAAACACTCCCTCCTTCACATTAAATGGCTCCACGCTGGAGAACACCAGCAGCTACACCTACCTCGGTCTGGAGCTAAGCAATAACGGGAGCCTCAAGCAAGCAGCAGAAGCCCTGAAAGGAAAAGCATGCAGAACCTTCTATGCCATCAGAAGACAACTGTACCACCTCAAACCACCTGTGAGAGTCTGGCTCAAGATATTTGACAGCGTCATCACCCCTATACTGCTATATGGCAGCGAGGTATGGGGCCCAGTGACCTACCCAGACCACACAAAGTGGGATTCCAGCCCTACCGAAGTCTTCCACATGGAGTTCTGTAAATATCTCCTCCAAGTCCATCGCAGCACCTCAAACATAGCCTGTAGGGCAGAGCTGGGCCGATTCCCCTTATGGTTCACTATACACAAGAGGGCGCTATCACACCAGGCACACACACAGAACAGCAACCCCAGCTCCTACCATCATAAAGCCCTGCTGAGCCGGAGCCCAGAGCAAGCCAGGAACCCCGGCAGCCAGTCCAGCCAAAGTCAGCAACACCCCCTGACAAAAGCCCAAATAAAAGAGATCTCAGAGAGCTGCAAGATGCAATACATAGAGGACTGGAAGAGTGAATTAGAGAACTCCCAGAAACTCACCATCTACCGGTCACTGCGGAGGGACTACACTCTGGCCCCATATCTGGAAAGGCTACGCCACCCCAAAGACAGGCAGACCCTGAGCCTGTACAGACTGAGTGCCCGCAGCCTAGAGGTGGAAACAGGGCGGCACCGACAGACATACAAGCCGCGGGAGAACAGACTGTGCCAGCACTGCCAGCAGGGGGCTCTGGAGGACGAGACGCATTTCCTACTGCACTGTGACAAATACTCAGCAGTGAGGGGCTCCCACTTCCAGAAATGTACCACCCATAGCCCGGACTTTCCATCCATGGATGAGGACATGAAACTCCGCTTCCTACTGGGGGAAGAGGAATCAATGGTGGAGATCGCCGCCCAATATGTCACCACATGTCATAAGCTGAGGGGAACCTAAGACCCCTAAATGGACTGTCAGAGCCCAAATTGTGCCCCCCAACTCCCCATAACCCCGATCCCCTCCCACCACACTTACTGTATTTCTCTTGCTTTGGCAACACTAATTGTATTTTGGTCCTGCCAATAAAGCATATTTGAATTTGAATTTGAATTTGAATTTGAGAAGAGAGAGAGGAGAGAGAAAGGGAGAGAGAGAAGAGAGAGGAGAGAGAGGATAGAGAGAGGAGAGAGAGAAGAGAGAGAGAGGAGAGAGAAAGGGGAGAGAGAAGAGAGAGAAAGAAGAGAGAGAAGAGAGAGGAGAGGAGAGAAGACAGAGAGGAGAGAGAACAGAGAGAGAGAGAAGAGAGAGGAGAGAGAAGAGAGAGAGGCAAGAGAGGAAAGAGAGAGAAGAGAGAGAGAAGAGAGAGAAGAGAGAAGACAGAGAGAAGAGAGAGGAGAGAGAGAGAAGAGAGAGAGAGAGAAGAGAGAGAGGAGAGAGGAGAGAGAAGAGAGAGAGGAGACAGAAGAGAGAGCAGAGAGAGGAGAGAGAAAGATGAGAGAGGAGAGAGGGAGGAGAGAGAGAGGGGAGAGAGAGAGAGAGGGGAGAGAGGGGGGAGAGAGAGGAGATAGAGAAGAGAGATAGAGAAGAGAGAGAAGAGAGAGAGAGAGAAGAGAGGAGAGATAGAGGAGAGAGAAAGGAGAGAGTGAGGTGAGAAAGAGAGAGAGGAGAGAGAAGAGAGAGAGGAGAGGAGAATGAAGAGAGAGAAGAGAGAGAGCAATACATTGAGGACTGGAAGAGTGAATTAGAGAACTCCCAGAAACTCACCATCTACCGGTCACTGCGGAGGGACTGCACTCTGGCCCCATATCTGGAAATGCTACGCCACCCCAAAGACAGGCAGACCCTGAGCCTGTACAGACTGAGTGCCCACAGCCTAGAGGTGGAAACAGGGCGGCACCGACAGACATACAAGCCGCGAGAGAACAGACTGTGCCAGCACTGCCAGCAGGGGGCTCTGGAGGACGAGACGCATTTCCTACTGCACTGTGACAAATACTCAGCAGTGAGGGGCTCCCACTTCCAGAAATTTACCACCCATAGCCCGGGCTTTCCATCCATGGATGAGGACATGAAACTCCGCTTCCTACTGGGGGAAGAGGAATCAATGGTGGAGATCGCCGCCCAATATGTCACCACATGTCATAAGCTGAGGGGAACCTAAGACCCCTAAATGGACTGTCAGAGCCCAAATTGTGCCCCCCAACTCCCCATAACCCTGATCCCCTCCCACCACACTTACTGTATTTCTCTTGCTTTGGCAACACTAATTGTATTTTGGTCCTGCCAATAAAGCATATTTGAATTTGAATTTGAATTTGAATTTTGAGAAGAGAGAGAGAAGAGGGAGAGAGAAGAGAGAGAGAGGCAAGAGAGAAGAGAGAGAGAAGAGAGAGAGAAGAGAGAGAGAGAAGAGAGAAGAGAGAGAGAAGAGAGAGGAGAGAGAGAAGGGAGAGAGAGAGAAAGAGAGAGAGAAGAGAGAGAGGAGAGAGGAGAGAGAAGAGAGAAGAGAGAGAGGAGACAGAAGAGAGAGGAGAGAGAGGAGAGAGAAAGATGAGAGAGGAGAGAGAGAGAGAGAGAGAGGGGAGAGAGAGAGGGGAGAGAGAGGGGGGAGAGAGAGGAGATAGAGAAGAGAGATAAAGAAGAGAGGAGAGATAGAAGAGAGAGACAGGAGAGAGTGAGGTGAGAAAGAGAGAGAGGAGAGAGAAGAGAGAGATGAGAGAGAGAAAAGAGAGAGAGAAGAGAGAGAGAAGAGAGAGAAGGGAGAGAGGAGAGAGAGAGGAAAGAGAGGAGAGAGACAGAGAAGAGAGAGAGGAGAGAGGAGAGGAGAATGAAGAGAGAGAAGAGAGCGAGAAGAGAGAGAGAAGAGGGAGAGAGGAGAGAGAGAGAAAAGAGAGAGAGAAAAAAGAGAAGAGAGGAGAGAGAGAGAGAAAGAGAGAGAAAGAGAGAAAAGAGAGAAAGAGAGAGACGCAGGCACTACTGCCCCATCATCATCCCTGCACACCCTGACACTATCGCACTCATCAACACCGCACACACCCCGGCACTACCTCACCCATCATCCCCGGACACACCCCGGCACTACTGCACTCATCATCATCCCCGCACACACCCCGACACTACCACACATATCATCATCCCCGCCCACACCCCGGCACTACTGCACTCATCATCATCCCCGCACACACCCCGGGACTACCGCACTCATCATCATCCCCGCACACCCCCCGACACTACAGCAACCATCCTCATCCCTGCACACACCCCGACAATACCGTCCTCATCGTCATCCCCGCACACACCCCAACACTACCGCACACATCACCATCCCCACACACACCCCGACACTACCGCTCTCATCATCATCCCCGCACACACCCCGGCACTACCGCACTCATCATCATCGCTGCACACATCCCGGCACTACTGCACCCATCATCATCACTGCACACACGCAAGCATTACCGCACACATCATCGTCCCCGCACACGCCCTGCCACTAACGCCCCCATCGTCATCCCCGCACACACCCCGGCACTACCGCACACATCAGCATCACCACATACACACCGGCACTACCGCACTCATCATCATCCCCACACACACCCCGGCAGTACCGCACCCATCATTATCACCGCACACACCCCGGCACTACCGCACACATCATCATCCCCGCACACACGCAGGCACTACCTTAGTGAAATCTCCTGTGACAGCGCGGCTCACTTCAGTTGCTGCATGGAGCTGACACAGAGCGGTCGTGTTCTACGGCGCTCCCTGTCAGCTTCATGTAGTAGAGCTGAAAGCATCGTGTGGATTACATCGGACCTGGATGGGTGTTTGGGGATTAATAAAGTGGTAAAAGGGGGGGGGGTTGTCTTTTATTCCAAATAAAGGATTTATCATTGTGTGTGTTTATTTTCTTTCACTTACAGGTTAATCGTGGAAGGTATCTCGGGGAAACGCTTGGATGATTAACTTAGGATGTGGTGGCAGCTATAAGCTGCCATTTAACTCCTTATTACCCCGATTGCCACCGCACCAGGGCAATTTGGGATGAGCCGGGTAGAGTCCCGGGACTGTCACATCTAATGGATGCGGCAATTCCGGGTGGCTGCTGGCTGATATTGTTAGGGTGGTGGGCTCCCCATAACATGGCGCTCCCCATCCTGACAATACTAGCCTCTAGCCATGTGGCTTTATCTTGGCTGGTATCAAAATTGGCGGGAACCGCAGGTTTTGTTTTTTTTTAAATTATTTATTTATTTATTTTACTGCACGATATAGACCCGACTGCCGGCGGCTGTGATTGGTTGTAGTAAGACAGCTGTCACTCAGTGTGGGGGCGTTTCTGACTGCAACCAATCATGGGTGCCGGTGGGTGGGGAAAACAGGGAATACCAGATTGAATAATGAGCGGCAGCCATTTTCAAAAGAGGAAAAGCCGCCGGAGCTTTGTGTTTGCCGTGCAGCTGATCGGTGAGTAGGAAAGAGAGAGGGTTTGTGCTGGGGACACAGGACGCATGCAGATACACAACGTGTGCACATAGCCTTACTGTGAAAAGCCCCGCTTTTGGTAATCGAACCATTATTGAACGTTAACTGGAACTGTCGAACATGAAGCAAATCGTTCGAGTTAGTCAAACGACTTGAACATCGCCCAAAACAACTCGAATTTGAAATTGGCGAATCGTTCGCTTCGAACACCGCTCATCTCTAGTCATTAAGGTCAAAATTGGCTCCATCACTAAGGGATTATAAGGTGAGTTATGTTTTTTGTATTATATTATCACTGTTACAAGAAGAGAGCACACCAGGTGGGGTGGATCCTCTTATCCCATAGGCCAGGTGGGCATATGGGCGTTTGTGCAGCAGGTGGGTCTTGCACGTGGGAAAAAAATAGCAGAGTTACTGGAGGCAAACTAAAAGTCTTAAAAGGGATCTGGAAGCCACAAGAGGACAAATGACTTCTTCGAAGCTGCAGGCAGAAACGCAGAGACAAACTGAAAGTCTTAAATTGGTCCTGGAAACAGGAAGCGTCAGGGAAGCTGCAGGCAGACATTTAGAGACAAACTGAAAGTCTTTTAGTGTACCTGGAAACAGCAAGTGAATTGGAGACATCCTGGAAGCCGCAGGCAGACACATAGAGACAAACTAAGGGGTACTTTGCACACTACGACATCGCAGGTGAATTGTCGGTGGGGTCATGTCGAAAGTGACGCACTTCCTGCGTCACTCTCGACATTGTAGTGTGTAAAGCCTAGCTGATACAATTAACGAGTGCAAAAGCGTTGTAATCGTATCATCGGTGTAGCGTCGGCGGAAACCATAATTACCGTGCTGCGACGGTCCGATGTTGTTCCTCGTTCCTGCAGCAGCACTCATCGCTGTGTGTGAAGTCGCAGGAGAGAGGAACATCTCCTACCTGCTTCACCGCTGCTCCTGTCGGCTATGCGGAAGGAAGGAGGTGGGCGGGATGTTTACGTCCTGCTCATCTCCGCCCCTCCGCTTCTATTGGTCGCCTGCCGTGTGATGTCGCTATGACGCCGCACAGCCCGCCCCCTTAATAAGGAGGCGGGTCGCTGGCCAGAGTGATGTCGCAGGGCAAGGTGAGTGCATGTGAAGCTGGCGTAGTGATAATTTTCGCTACGCCAGCTATCACCACATATCGCTGCTGCGACAGGGGCGGGGACTATCGCACTCGGTATCGCAGCATCGGCTTCCGATGTTGTAGTGTGCAAAGTACCCCTAAAATTTTTAAAGGGAATCTGTCACCCTATTGCATTTTTTTAGGTATTAATAAGGGCGTTAAGCCAGAAACGCGTTAACGTTGATTGTGCACTGTTTGCTCATGCATGAATAAAGAAACACTGTTTGCACCCAGCTGGATTACTCTCCTCATTGTTTGCTACGCGGCCAGGGCAGGGCTGACATCTGAGTCTGGGCATCGGTCAGGTCAGGTAGCGGTGAGCTGGACTTTCAAGGATGAAATAAGCCACACCTGTATGCCTACTGGATGAGCGGTCGTCTGGCAAAAATCCTCTTTTATATATTTTATCTTCTGGGGTTATGAGGTGTGTGCTGCCCTGAAGATAATCCAGCCTCCGGTTTTAATTATACAGGATTTCTGCTCCTCTTCTCTCCCCTGGTGTCCCTGTGACATCAGGTGCACAGCCGGTAAACCTACACCTGTGCAATCTGCCTGCCATTCCTCCCTGCACTGTTTGGCTTTTCTGTGGGCCCAGGCTTCAATTTTGCTGTGTGCACACACTGGGGAGTTACTGCTGCTTCATAGTGCAGGGGAGATATGGCAGGTAGTGATGGGCGATCCTGATCTGTAAAGATCGGGCATCATACCGATCACATAGTGATTGTGTACACGATCGCAATCACGACCATTCCTGGGAAGCTCATGTTACAGATTTCAGTCCATATCGGGTCCAGGGGCTGTAAAAAAAAAGCACATTATTAAAAAACATTATGATCATATACTTATGTAGCACCCCTGAGGTACCAGGTGCCACAAATGTAACCCGTGGAAATCGAAACCCCGGAATATATTTGCCAGAGTAAACACACCAGCACCTTCAGGCCACACACACAACCACAACACCAACTTGGGAGACTACCTAGTAACAGGTAAATGGGGAGGGCACTGATTGGATAGTACCACCCAGTCTGTAGGGAGAGACCCAGCGAGGGTGAGGGGTCAGTGGTCAGTTGGAAAAAGAAGTGGAGTGCAGTCTGTAGAAAGTCAGTCAGAATGAGGTAAAGAAGTAAGCAATTTCTGTCTGGAGAGTCTGTTTGAAAGTCAGAGGAAGTGAAGGAAAGAGGAGGAGAGGAGTAGTAGTCTAAAGTAGTAGAAAGTGGAAAGTACTGAAAAGACATGCAGTGAGAACGGAGTGCTGTAAAAGGAGTGAGAACTGGGGAGTACGGAACAGGACTCCAGGCACCGTGGGTTACCTGAGGAAGCAGCAGACGCCAGGTACCACGGAGGGCCTGTGGAGGTTTGGAACCAAGGCTCATGGGACTCAGCACAAGGCGGGGTGCAGACCCTAGGACACTTTGACACCTTATGGTCAGCTGTTAACTCTGCCAGGCGAAAAGATCTCCAGGGTCCATCGCCAACCCAAAAAGTCTGAAGCACAAGCAGCAAAGAGGGGACCGGGGACTTAACCCCTTAAATAGTCCTGGCTACCTGCAATAGGACCAATACAGAAACAGAGGCGTTCCCAAGTAGCTCTAGGCCACGGGAGCCCATCAACAACACACCAGCACCATCAGGTACACACCTACACCCCAACACCAGGCTGGGAGACTGCTTAGCAACAGATGACAGGGATGGGCACTCATTGGTTAAATGGGGCATCCAATCTATGGGGGAGACCCAGCAGGGGGAGGGGACAGTGGTGTGGTAGATGGATGCTGGCAGGAAGTGAGGTCAGTTAAGTCTGTGACAGGAAAAAGTTGAGTCAGGAGTGAGGTGTGAGAAGAACGAGAAGTTGAAGAAAGAGTTCTGTGGGACCCGCAGTCTGGGCGATGAGAGGACTGGGGTCTGGCCTGGCCACTGGTTTCGGGTGGACCAGAGGAACGGGTAGAGAGGAGCAGAGGAAAAGAAGGAAAAGGAAAAGCGGTGAGGGGCCAGAGAGGCCAGTTGGACTGGTGGTCCGGCAGCCCCAGAGCTGGCAGGAGCCGAAGCTGCTTGAGTACCTGTGTGTAGCCTGGGGTTGATAACTGAGTTCAGCCCAGGTTCTGTTTGTTAACCGCTGGTGAAACTGAAGGTGCAGGAAGGGTTCATCTGACACGGTACCGGCACGTGAGTCTGAGAAGAAGGGATTCCCTGGTGTCAACCTTGGTAGAAGACAGTACCAGGCGGCTGCACCTTTTACTGTGAGTAAAGTGACATCAACTGCAGCACTTGTGTGGCCTGAATCATTGCCGTCACACTGCACAACAACACCAACTCCAAACACTACTACCACCATCATCCCCTGCTGGGCTGGCCCCACTTGTGGAGGGCCCAAATCATCAGAGCTGCATATTCCATCAACCCCAGCAAAACTTTCCAGCGGCGGCCCCCATATCTGGCCGCAAACCGCAAGTGGCGTAGTCACTACCATCCCCTTTTTATTTCATTCCCTTATTTTAGGACTAACCCCCCGGGGTCTGGGACCGGGCACCGGCCATAACCGCGACCATCCCCCTGAGTGTCGCATATGCCCGGTGTCAGTGTTCCGGGATTTCCAGTTTGCTTTTGAAGGATCTTGCCCTTTGTTAACATGGAGTTTTCTGTTCTGTTGCCCTACTTCCTGTTCATCTGTTTAAAAGCCCGCCCCTAAGCTTAGTCTAGTTGCTTGAGTATACTGCTTCCTGTCTACTCCTGCCCTGCTGCTCTTGGTTCCTGATTGTATTTGGATCCTGTTGAAAATACCCGACACCGGCTCTGGACTCCACCTGATCTCATCAAGGTGTGCCCTCGCTGGTCCCAGACTCCATCTGCAGTCACTGGTCGGCGCTTCTGCCCGGTCCCTTCCGGTTCATATCCGCTCTAGGACTCATGTTCCACATCACGTACGGACATTTTTGGACTATAACCTGTTGCCCTTTCGTGTCCCGGCTGCTGCACATTTAGGCCTTCTGGGGTGATCGCCAGACAGCCCCTGTATAGGAATTCGCTCCTGGTAGCCTCCCTGGGGGAGTCCGGTGCGCGGTCCCGGGAGTTCCCCTTTCTCTGAGCCTGGCAGGTATATACCGTGTTTATGTTCTTTTCTGTGTACATATTTATTGGTTGCATATTATAAAACTGGTTTGCACGAAGACCCTGTCTCTGGTTGTCATTGCCCTAACGCTATCGAAATTCTCAGTTCATACAATAGTATTACACCTGGAACCGAGTACCCCAAGCCCTAGGGCGTGTCACTTACGAGTCCCGCAATGCACCCTGCAGACTCTGTCTCTCAGCCGCTTCTGCTTCCGCGTCCGTGCCTCCCGGTAATCACCTCTGACTAAAAGGACCTTCCGTGACATCATAGCCATGTGACCAGTCAGGTGTGAATGTTGTTATTACCTCATTGGTAACTGAACTTCTTTTGCCACTAGCCGGTAAGTTTAACCTCTACAGTTGGTAAAATCCTTGAGGGTTTCTTGAGAGATGCTATACTGGAGTATCTCAAGAAAAATAACCTTATGACAGAGTATCAACATGGGTTTATGAGGGATCGATCCTGTCAAACTAATTTGTTCAGCTTCTATGAAGAGGTAAGTTCAAGCCTGGACCAGGGAAATGCAGTGGATGTTGTGTATATGGACTTTTCAAAAGCTTTTGATACGGTGCCACACAAAAGGTTGGTACTTAAAATGAGAATAATGGGGATAGGGGAAAATATGTGTAACTGGGTTAAAAACTGGCTCAGTGATAGGAAACAAAGGGTGGTTATTAATGGTACGTACTCGGACTGGGTCTCAGTTCATAGTGGGGTACCACAGGGGTCAGTATTGGGCCCGCTTCTTTTCAACATATTTATAAATGACCTTGTTGGGGGCATGCAGAGTAGAATTTCAATATTTGCAGATGATACTAAACTCTGCAGGGTAATCAATACAGAGGAGGATAATTTTATATTACAGGGAGATTTATGTAAATTGGAGGATTGGGCTGAGAAGTGGCAATTGAAGTTTAATGTAGATAAATGTAAGGTCATGCACTTGGGTAGAGGAAATAACATTTATGATTATGTACTTAATTGTAGAACACTGGGTAAAACAGACACAGAAAAAGACTTGGGTGTATGGGTGGATGGTAAACTTCACTTTAGTGGACAGTGTCAGGCAGCTGCTGCCAGGGCTAATAAAATAATGGGATGTATTAAAAGAGGTATAAGTGTTCATGAAAAAAATATAGTTCTACCTCTGTACAAGTCACTAGTGCGACCGCAATTAGAATACTGTGTACAATTCTGGTCACCGATATATAAGAAGGACATAGCTGAACTGGAGAGGGTGCAGAGAAGAGCGACCAAGATTATTAGAGGAATGGGTGGGCTGCAATACCAAGATAGGTTATTAAACTTGGGGTTATTTAGTCTGGAAAAACGAAGGCTTAGGGGGGATCTAATCACAATGTATAAATATATGAGGGGACAGTACAGAGACCTTTCCAAAGATCTATTTACACCTAGGGCTGCGACTGGAACACGGGGGCATCCGCTACGTCTTGAGGAAAGAAGGTTTAATCATAATCACAGACGAGGATTCTTTACTGTACGAGCAGTGAGACTATGGAACTCTCTGCCGCATGATGTTGTAATGAGTGATTCACTACTAACATTTAAGCAGAGCCTGGACGCCTTTCTTGAAAAATTTAATATAACCAGTTATGTATATTAGATTTTATGACAGGGTATTGATCCAGGGAACTAGTCTGATTGCCGAATGTGGAGTCAGGAAGGAAATTTTTTCCCCATTGGAACTTGTTTGCCACATTGGGGTTTTTTTGCCTTCCTCTGGATCAACATGTTAGGCTACGGGTTGAACTAGATGGACTTAGAGTCTCCCTTCAACCTTAAAAAACTATGAAACTATGAAACTATGCAAGTGTTGCATCGCGGCGCACAATCTCCCGACAGGAGCGGGTCATCTGCATGTGTTTACATGTGTTTCTCTTGGGGTTTTTTTCCAGGGTTTTTTTTGGCAGTAAACGTAAAAAAAAGGACTTCCCTGGATTTTCCATTGCCAGTGAAGGTAACACCAACCAGTTGGGGTTAGCAGCAAGTACCCTTAGCTAGCAATAGAAAATGCAGCGGGAGGCCACACATTTATTTTACCCCTAACTCTAGGGTTAAGGTTATGTGTTTGCTTTGTTTTTTATTGAATTTAAAATAAAAAAGAAATCGACTTGGGCTTTGCCATATTTTTTTATGCCAGTCAGGTACAGCAGGTAGGTACGGGCTGCCCCCAAACCCCCAGCTGCTTATTTGTACCCGGCTGGGAACCAAAAATATAGGGAAGCCCTTTTTTTAATAATTATTTCATGAATTTCATGAAATAATTAAAAAAAAAACGACGTGAGCTTCGCCCAATTTTTGTGTCCTGCCAGGTACAACTAGGCAGCTGGGAATTGGAATCCTCGGTGAAGGGTGGCCCAAGCTTTCTGGGCCCTCCTGCTGCGAATTGCAGTCCACAGCTGCCCCAGAAAATGGCGCTTTCATAGAAGTGCAGTCTTTTGGCGCTGTATCCAACTCATCCAGCGGCCCTGGTGCCGGGTGGCACGCTGGGTAATAAGGGGTTAATACCAACTTTGTTTTACCAGCTGATACTAAGATCGAGATTCTTAATGTCAGGCTAAGTTTGACCCGGCCATTAAGAATCTTCAATAAAGGGTTAAAAAAAACACCACACAGAGAAAAAAATACATTATTAGAAATAAATACACAGACACACTTAGGGACTCCATGTTTATTACTCCCTCTCACCCCTCCACGATCCTGGTCTTCTGTCACCAATCTAGCTCTGCAGTTTTATGCACCCCACTTCTAATGTCTTTATCAATCCTCAAGACTCCAAAGAGCACGCTCTTACCAACTACATTAATTGTAAGACCAAAAATATGATTTATTGCTTTCTTTGTCCCTGCAATAAGGTCTACGTGGGACAAACCACCCAGGAATGCAGAAAAAGGATTCAGAAGCACTTCTCCAAGATCAATTTGGTGGCTTCGGATCTCAAAAAAGGCAAGTTTATTACCTCTTTTGCAAATAATTTTTTGACCCACCATCAGGGGAGTACACGAGGCATTCGGGTGGTCAGTCTACAGAGGTTTGTTGGCAACGACCGTGGCGGCTTTTGTAAAAAGTGGCTTCTACAACAAGAATCCAAATGGATCTTGTTTCTCTGCACGGTTGCTCCTGCTGGTTTAAATGAGGAACTCCTGTTCACAGGTTACTTGGGTTACTACCCCTTGGGGTTTACTATTTTACCATCTAATAGTCTGTTTTTCACAATTTTTAGGTCCTTTGCCATCTTACAGTCTCAATATCTCATCCATATATGATGGGCTCCTGCGAAGAAATTTTGACCCTTTCCTGGATATCTCTCTTCTCTACATACGAACCACGTCGTGGGACCGATTACATAATTGACTTACGGTCGTTGGACCTTCTCTGTTCTCCCTCCTGGCCTCCTTTTCTTCAGAGACTATTACTCCTCATCCAGTTGGTGCTTCCCTTTTTGACACCGGTTTGGTCCTTTGTCTACTACAGCTACCCTGGTCATATACTTTTTTGCACTCCTTATGGCCTTCTTTTGTGTCAGTTCTTACCTGGGCCATGATTTTTGGTGCTCCTTGACCCCTGTCCCAGCCGGCAGGATATGGTCATCAACAACAATGCTCTCCATCCATTTAGACTGGCTCTCCCGCCGGTCTAGGGTTTTTTTTTTTGTTTTTTTTTTCGTTCCATCCATGGTCTTTGGTGTGTACATCCGCATATATTTGCCTCCCTTGCTCCCATAGGTATTATGCATGTATGTGTACATGTTTGTATGTGTGCATATGTATATATATTTATATCCAGCCATTATTACATCTTGCCCTCTTCACCAGCTGAATTGGCTCCATTTAGATGTCCATAATTATTATTTTTCCTGTGCCTTTGTGTGTCTGCTTTCTATATATGCATTTCCATGGTATTTCTCTATTCGACTGTTGTCAGTTACTATCCCTGGCACCTGTCTTTCTTAAATCTAAGGTCCAACCCTCCTGGTCTGGAATCCGCAGGGTTCCTTTATTTCCAATTATTATCTTGGTGTCTACTCACCATTAGAGTTGAACGCGGTTCGACGTTCTCCAGATCTAGGCTCGAGTGATTTTGGGGCCTGTTCTAGATCGAACTAGAACTCAAGCTTTTGCAAAAGCTCGATAGTTCTAGAAACGTTCGAGAACGGTTCTAGCAGCAAAAAAACTGCTAATTCCTAGCTGGCTTTCCGCTGTAATAGTGTAAGTCACTCTGTGACTCACACTATTATGAAATTTCAGTGTATAGTGTGCGGGAACAGCGCCTTCAGATCACTGCTGTTTGTATAATGGCGATCACCATTTTTTTTTTTTTTCCTTGTCTTCCTTCCCTAAGTGCGCGCGTGTAGTGGGGAGGGCCATTATGTCAGCCAATCCCAGACACACACACAGCTAAGTGGACTTTTAGCCAGAGAAGCAACGGCATGTGTGATAGGATGTCCATGTCACATGTTGTTAGGGCCAGGTGGACGGGCAGACCCAGGAGGTGGATCCACTGGGCTGAACACCTCACCGAGGGCAAGGTGCCCGGTAGCCGGAGCACTACAGGTAGCAGGACAGTCCGTTCAGAGGAGTGTAGAAGTCCCTGGGACCACGTAGTCACTGAAGGTAGTCCGGGTGACGGAGCTCAGGTTCGGAGGCCGAGATGACGTCAGGCAGAGTCCGGAACCGACGGAGCGAGAAGACGGGTCACCACAGGGATCGGAGATGGTATGAACTTGACAGGATGGCAGACCGTCACCGTTCGGGGTTCGGGTATCGTCAGAACCGGTTGGCGAGGCAGGAGCGGCTCTAGGAGAGAGATAGGTAAGTATACCACAAAACACAAGGAGACCTGACTCCTAGCTTAGCAAAACACGAAGAACAGGCCCCGCCCACTTGGAAAGGATCTCCCTATATACCCTGTACCTGATTCTTCAATATCCTGTTGGAGGACACTGGCCTTTAAGAGAGGATCAATGACCGCGCGCGCCCTAATGTGCATGCGCGAGGCTCGGGTGCCAGAAGCCAGAGCAGGGAACGGTGAACAGGAGGCAGGAGAGCCGGGCTGGAGCAGGGTTGCCGACGGGCGCCGGGAGCGGGGACCAGGCTGCCTGGGGACCGCAGGTGATGGGGCATGGAGGCTGTGGAGCGGGGTACGCCTGGCAGAGGAGTCGGGAAGCGAGGCAGGGGAGCCAGAGAGCGTGGCCGGGGAGCCGGGGAGCGTGACAGTACCCCCTCCCCCACGCCCCCCTCCCCGCAACCGGGACAGGAAGGCACGTATCAGGGGAGTACCCACATTCTCCCGGGGTTCCCAGGACCTATCCTCAGGACCATACCCTGCCCAGTCCACCAGGAAGAACTGTCGGCCCCGCACGGTTTTCATGGCCACGATATCCCTTACCCCATAGATGTCATCATCAGCAATAGGAGGAGGAGCAGAACTGGCAGCAGCGGAGAAGGGACCAAGGACAACCGGCTTGAGCAGGGAGACATGGAAGGAGTTGGGTATTCTCATCGTGGCCGGGAGCTGCAGCTTGTAGGAGACCTCATTTATTTTGCTGAGGACTTTAAACGGGCCGATGTAGCGAGGACCCAGCTTGTATGATGGTAGCTTCAGATCTCCTGGAGAGAAACACGGAGGATCCAGACGCCTCTTGTCTGCGTGTCTCTTCATCCGCAGGGAAGCACGTCCAAGGGACGTCTTGACAGAGTCCCAAATTGTCATAAAGTCACGGACTACAGCATCAGCAGCAGGGACATCCGAGGAAGAGGATACAGGTAAAGGGACGGAAGGCTGAAGTCCGTAAATGACGTGGAAGGGAGAGCTGGAGGAGGACTCACTGACGTGGTGGTTATGGGAGAATTCAGCCCAAGGAAGAAGCGTGGACCAGTCGTCGTGATGGGCGTTAACGTAGTGACGTAAGAAGGAGGTCAAGATCTGATTGACTCGTTCCACTTGGCCATTCGACTGAGGATGGTAGGCTGAAGAAAAGTCCAGAGTCACTCCCAGATGTTTGCAGAGGGCCCTCCAGAAGCGGGAGGTAAACCGAGTTCCTCTGTCGGACACAATGTGTGATGGAAAGCCATGCAACCGGAAGATGTGCTGTATGTAAGCGTCAGCGAGTTCCTGGGCAGAGGGCAGTCCAGCCATAGGGACGAAATGAGCCATTTTGGAGAACCGATCCACCACGACCCATATGACTGTGTGTCCGGAGGACAGGGGCAAGTCCGTAATAAAGTCCATTGCGATGTGTTGCCACGGAACGGAGGGTATAGGCAGAGGCAGAAGACGACCATATGGCAGGTGTTTGGGCGTCTTGTTCCTGGCACAAGAGGAGCAGGCTGAGACAAAAGAAGCGACGTCCGTGCGAAGGGATGGCCACCATTAGTGACGTACAATTATACTCCATGTTTTCTTCTGACCAGCATGGCCGGCTATTTTCGAGGCATGGCCCCAGTGCAACACTTTTTGCCTGTCAGTCTCAGAGACATAGGTCTTCCCAGGCGGTATCTGGGCCAGGGTGACAGGAGCCACCGGAATGATTTTACTAGGGCAGATGATGGGCTGGGATGTCTCCTCCTCCTGCTCCATGGGCACGAATGACCTGGACAAGGCATCTGCTTGTACATTCTTGTCCGCGGGTCGAAAATGGAGCTGAAAATCGAACCTGGCAAAGAACAAGGACCACCTGGCTTACTGTGGGTTCAGTCGCTGAGCGGACCGCAGGTATTCCAGGTTCTTGTGGTCCGTGTAAATGATCACGGGGTACACTGCTCCCTCCAGAAGGTAGCGCCATTCCTCCAGAGCCAGTTTGACTGCCAATAGCTCTCGGTCACCGATGGTGTAGTTGCGTTCAGGCGCTGAGAAGCTCTTGGAGTAGAAACCGCAAGTAACCATCTTCCCGGAGGAGGACTTCTGCATGAGCACTGCTCCGGCTCCCGAGGAGGAGGCATCCACCTCCAAGGTGAACTGTCGGTTTAACTCAGGACGGTGGAGCACAGGGGAAGAAGCAAATGCCTGTTTCAGGGAGCCAAACGCGGCTTCGGCCGCAGGTGACCAGTCCTTTGGATTAGCCCCCTTCTTGGTCAAGGCGGAGAGAGGTGCAGTCAGAGCAGAGACGTGAGGGATGAACTGACGGTAATAGTTTGCGAATCCCAGAAAGCGTTGGATTGCCTTCAGTCTGGAAGGAGGGGGCCAGTTGAGAATGGAAGAGACCTTCTCCGGGTCCATCTGCAGACCGGTATCGGAGATTACGTAACCCAGGAAGGGAAGAGAAGACTGCTCGAAGACACACTTCTCGTACTTGGCGTACAGACGATTCTCTCTCAGTCTTTGTAGTACCAGCTGCACGTTCTCTCTGTGGGTCTGGAGGTCCGGAAAGAAGATCAGGATATCATCAAGATACACCACCACACAGACGTAGAGAAGGTCCCGGAACACGTCGTTCACCAATTCCTGAAAGACTGCTGGTGCGTTACACAGGCCGAAGGGCATCACACAGTATTCATAGTGCCCATCGCGAGTATTGAATGCGGTCTTCCATTCGTCCCCAGAGCGGATGCGGACCAGGTTGTAGGCACCCCGAAGATCCAACTTGGTAAACACACGAGCTCCCCTAAGCCGATCAAACAATTCGGGGATGAGCGGCAGGGGGTATTTATTTTTCACGGTGATTTGGTTCAATCCCCGGTAGTCAATGCATGGGCGTAGGTCGCCCTCTTTCTTCTTAACGAAGAAGAAGCCTGCTCCCGCAGGAGAGGAGGATCTCCGAATGAATCCCCTTGCCAGGTTCTCCGTGATGTAGGCAGACATGGCCCTTGTTTCAGCAGGAGACAGCGGATATATCCGTCCTCGAGGTGGTGTAGTTCCCGGGAGTAGGTCGATGGCACAGTCATAAGGACGATGTGGCGGAAGTACCTCTGACTCCTTTTTATCAAAGACGTCCGCGAAGGACCAATAGGCCGAGGGCAGTCCCGGTAGGGACTCCGGAACCGGAGGTCGTCGGATGGGCTGTATGGTCTTCAGACAGTTCTCGTGGCAAGAGGAGCCTCATCGGGGGATTTCACCAGTACCCCAGCTGACTGACGGTTCGTGTGTCCGTAACCAGGGGAGTCCCAGCAGGATTTGATGAGACATGTGTGGGAGGACGTAAAGAGCGATGTTCTCGGTGTGCAGGGCACCGATACGTAGTTCCACCGGCTTGGTGATCCACGAGATGGTGTCAGAGAGGGGTCTCCCATCTACAGAGGCAATCAAGAGGGGTTTGTCGAGTGGAGTAACAGGCACCTGGTACTTGTCCACCATGGCCTGCTGGATGAAATTGGCTGTTCCCCCTGGAATCGAGGTACGCCTCGGCCGTGAACCGCGTCTCTCCCGTTGTCACTTGAACAGTCCACGTAACTGGGTCTGAGAGAGTCCCAGCACCTAGGGTGGCCTCTCCTACCAACCCTAGGCTTTGGAGTTTCCCGGCCTCTCTGGACAGGAGCGTAGAAGGTGTGTGCCCTCTCCGCAGTAGAAGCAGAGGCCCTTGGCGAGCCGTTCTGCTCGGCGTTGTTCGGACTGCCGCAAACGGTCAATCTGCATGGGCTCGTGGACAGAGACACCAGACGACGCTGACTGAAGTACGGCGGGCTTCTGCGGAGGAGAGGAATGCCGTATCGGACGTCTCTCACGGGACACCTCTTTGGATCGTTCCTGGAATCTGAGGTCCACGCGGGTGGCTAGTGCGATCAGGGCATTCAGGGTGGAATGAACATCGCGGCCTGCCAGGTCGTCCTTAATACGGCTGGAGAGTCGTTCCCAGAAGGCGGCGGTGAGGGCTTCATTGTTCCACCCCAATTCTGAGGCCAAAGTGCGGAAGCGGATGGCATACTGCCCCACCGTCATGGTCCCCTGACGTTGCCTGAGGAGTGATGAGGCGGATGCGGTGGCACGTCCGGGTTCGTCAAAGGTGTTTCTAAATGCCTGCAGGAAGTCCTGGATGTTAGTGGTCACAGGGTCCTCCTTCTCCCACAAGGGATTCATCCAGGCCAGTGCCTCACCCTCTAGATGGGACATCACAAACGCCACCTTGGCTTGGTCGGAGGCAAACAAGTGCGGAAGCAGCTTGAAATGGAGGGAGCACTGGTTTAGGAATCCTCTGCAGGTCTTGGGATCTCCGGCATATCGGGGTGGACAGGCCAAGCGGAGTTTAGAAGCTTCCGAGGTAGCCGCCACGGGAACCGTGGCCGTGGACTGTGCAGTAGTAACCTGAGATGCCAGGGACGTGGCAGATGCTTGCAGCGTGTGCAGGCGGGTATCCACCGAGGACATGAAGGCCAGCATGCGGGACTGGGTCTCGCGCTGTCGTACGAGGTCCTGCTGCAGGGTGCCCAGCTGGGCCGCTAGTGCTTCGGCGGGATCCATGGCCTGTTCTTACTGTTAAGGCCAGGTGGACGGGCAAACCCAGGAGGTGGATCCACTGGGCTGAACACCTCACCGAGGGCAAGGTGCCCGGTAGCCGGAGCACTACAGGTAGCAGGACAGTCCGTTCAGAGGAGTGTAGAAGTCCCTGGGACCATGTAGTCACTGAAGGTAGTCCGGGTGACGGAGCTCAGGTTCGGAGGCCGAGATGACGTCAGGCAGAGTCCGGAACCGACGGAGCGAGAAGACGGGTCACCACAGGGATCGGAGATGGTATGAACTTGACAGGATGGCAGACCGTCACCGTTCGGGGTTCGGGTATCGTCAGAACCGGTTGGCGAGGCAGGAGCGGCTCTAGGAGAGAGATAGGTAAGTATACCACAAAACACAAGGAGACCTGACTCCTAGCTTAGCAAAACATGAAGAACAGGCCCCGCCCACTGAGAAAGGATCTCCCTATATACCCTGTACCTGATTCTTCAATATCCTGTTGGAGGACACCGGCGCTTTAAGAGAGGGTCAATGACCGCGCGCGCGCCCTAATGTGCATGCGCGAGGCCCGGGTGCCAGAAGCCAGAGCAGGGAGCGGTGAACAGGAGGCAGGAGAGCCGGGCTGGAGCAGGGTTGCCGACGGGCGCCGGGAGCGGGGACCAGGCTGCCTGGGGACCGCAGGTGATGGGGCATGGAGGCTGTAGAGCGGGGGACGCCTGGCAGAGGAGCCGGGAAGCGAGACAGGGGAGCCGGAGAGCGTGGCTGGTGATCCGGGGAGCGTGACACATGTCCCTGAATTATAAAAACGAGTATCTGCCCGTCCGGACGCCATTATCTCTTCTGCGTCCTTGGTGTCAGACATCACTGGCGCAGCTCCGTCCTTTGTCCTATCGCCGATACTGCTGTATGCGCTCCATACACAGCGCTGGACAGCTTAGGGATAGCACTTTCTATCAGTCCTTTTAAGGGCTTGTACCGGCAGGGTCAGAGCCATAGGTGACAGGTCCTGAAAACAGAGACAGCGCCTGTGTAGTTAAGGTCAGGGATTTCCTCGCTGCATTTCCCCATTAGGAGGGAATAGAAAGGCAGGCTTCCTTTCCTCTACCCAGAGCCCCACAATCCTGGCACTGTACCCTCCTGTCCTCTGCACACTCCAACTCATTATAACTAAGCCATTATACTAGCAAACACTGAGTGTACCTAGTGGCATCCTAAACGTGGCTATTGGACTTCTGTATAGTCCCAGTAGTGCACAGATATTTTCAGCACGTCTGCCTGCATTGCACACTCAAACTGATAGTTACTAAGCCATTATACTAGCAAACACTGAGTGAACTTAGTGTCATCCTAAACGTGGCTGTTGGACTTCTGTATAGTCCCAGTAGTGCACAGATATTTGCAGCACGTCTGCCTGCATTGCACACTCAAACTGATAGTTACTAAGCCATTATACTAGCAAACACTGAGTGAACTTAGTGTCATCCTAAACGTGGCTGTTGGACTTCTGTATAGTCCCAGTAGTGCACAGATATTTGCAGCACGTCTGCCTGCATTGCACACTCAAACTGATAGTTACTAAGCCATTATACTAGCAAACACTGAGTGTACCTAGTGTCATCCTAAACGTGGCTGTTGGACTTCTGTATAGTCCCAGTAGTGCACAGATATTTGCAGCACGTCTGCCTGCATTGCACACTCCAACTCATTATAACTAAGCCATTATACTAGCAAACACTGAGTGAACTTAGTGTCATCCTAAACGTGGCTGTTGGACTTCTGTATAGTCCCAGTAGTGCACAGATATTTGCAGCACGTCTGCCTGCATTGCACACTCAAACTGATAGCTACTAAGCCATTATACTAGCAAACACTGAGTGAACTTAGTGTCATCCTAAACGTGGCTGTTGGACTTCTGTATAGTCCCAGTAGTGCACAGATATTTGCAGCACGTCTGCCTGCATTGCACACTCAAACTGATAGCTACTAAGCCATTATACTAGCAAACACTGAGTGAACTTAGTGTCATCCTAAACGTGGCTGTTGGACTTCTGTATAGTCCCAGTAGTGCACAGACATTTGCAGCACGTCTGCCTGAATTGTACACTCAAACTGATAGTTACTAAGCCATTATACTAGCAAACACTGAGTGAACCTAGTGGCATCCTAAACGTGGCTATTGGACTTCTGTATAGTCCCACTAGTGCAAAGATATTTGCAGCACGTCTGCCTGAATTGCACACTCCAACTCATTATAACTAAGCCATTATACTAGCAAACACTGAGTGAACTTAGTGGCATCCTAAACGTGGCTATTGGACTTCTGTATAGTCCCACTAGTGCAAAGATATTTGCAGCACGTCTGCCTGAATTGCACACTCCAACTCATTATAACTAAGCCATTATACTAGCAAACACTGAGTGAACTTAGTGTCATCCTAAACATGGCTGTTGGACTTCTGTATAGTCCCAGTAGTGCACAGATATTTGCAGCACGTCTGCCTGCATTGCACACTCCAACTCATTATAACTAAGCCATTATACTAGCAAACATTGAGTGTACCTAGTGGCATCCTAAACGTGGCTATTGGACTTCTGTATTGTCCCAGTAGTGCACAGATATTTGCAGCACGTCTGCCTGCATTGCACACTCAAACTGATAGCTACTAAGCCATTATACTAGCAAACACTGAGTGAACTTAGTGTCATCCTAAACGTGGCTGTTGGACTTCTGTATAGTCCCAGTAGTGCACAGATATTTGCAGCACGTCTGCCTGCATTGCACACTCAAACTGATAGTTACGAAGCCATTATACTAGCAAACACTGAGTGAACTTAGTGTCATCCTAAGCGTGGCTGTTGGACTTCTGTATAGTCCCAGTAGTGCACAGATATTTGCAGCACGTCTGCCTGAATTGCACACTCCAACTCATTATAACTAAGCCATTATACTAGCAAACACTGAGTGAACTTAGTGTCATCCTAAACGTGGCTGTTGGACTTCTGTATAGTCCCAGTAGTGCACAGATATTTGCAGCACGTCTGCCTGCATTGCACACTCAAACTGATAGTTACTAAGCCATTATACTAGCAAACACTGAGTGAACCTAGTGGCATCCTAAACGTGGCTATTGGACTTCTGTATAGTCCCACTAGTGCAAAGATATTTGCAGCACGTCTGCCTGAATTGCACACTCCAACTCATTATAACTAAGCCATTATACTAGCAAACACTGAGTGAACTTAGTGGCATCCTAAACGTGGCTATTGGACTTCTGTATAGTCCCACTAGTGCAAAGATATTTGCAGCACGTCTGCCTGCATTGCACACTCAAACTGATAGTTACTAAGCCATTATACTAGCAAAAACTGAGTGAACTTAGTGTCATCCTAAACGTGGCTGTTGGACTTCTGTATAGTCCCAGTAGTGCACAGATATTTGCAGCACGTCTGCCTGCATTGCACACTCCAACTCATTATAACTAAGCCATTATACTAGCAAACACTGAGTGTACCTAGTGGCATCCTAAACGTGGCTATTGGACTTCTGTATTGTCCCAGTAGTGCACAGATATTTGCAGCACGTCTGCCTGCATTGCACACTCAAACTGATAGCTACTAAGCCATTATACTAGCAAACACTGAGTGAACTTAGTGTCATCCTAAACGTGGCTGTTGGACTTCTGTATAGTCCCAGTAGTGCACAGATATTTGCAGCACGTCTGCCTGCATTGCACACTCCAACTCATTATAACTAAGCCATTATACTAGCAAACACTGAGTGAACTTAGTGTCATCCTAAACGTGGCTGTTGGACTTCTGTATAGTCCCAGTAGTGCACAGATATTTGCAGCACGTCTGCCTGCATTGCACACTCAAACTCATTATAACTAAGCCATTATACTAGCAAACACTGAGTGAACTTATTGTCATCCTAAACGTGGCTGTTGGACTTCTGTATAGTCCCAGTAGTGCACAGATATTTGCAGCACGTCTGCCTGCATTGCACACTCAAACTGATAGCTACTAAGCCATTATACTAGCAAACACTGAGTGAACTTAGTGTCATCCTAAACGTGGTTGTTGGACTTCTGTATTGTCCCACTAGTGCACAGATATTTGCAGCACGTCTGCCTGCATTGCACACTCAAACTGATAGTTACTAAGCCATTATACTAGCAATTTATGCTGCCAGTTTAAGGGCCGTAGTTGCATTGTCAGGGATATTTATTCTTTATTATTCTGCTGTTAATAAAGCTAGACCACCGCTGCAATCTACACCACCTCTCAATTTTTACTACCACATTTTTAGTGCACAATCTTGTCGCAATCAACATGAGTGGCAAAATGACAGATGCTGGTGGAAAGGGGAAGAGGCGTGGTGGAAAAGGAAAAAAAAGGTTTGTCCGTGAGGAAGGTGGCAAAGCTCCATTATCATCTGCTGAAGATAGACCATCTACCAGCAAAAGTAAGATGTCTACTACTTACCGTGGACAATCCGATGTGCTCCCTTTTTTACGGACACGAACAACAGGAAACAAAGGTAGATGATGGCCAAAAAAGGAAAATGCTTGAATGGATCTCAAGTGGTCCAACAAGTGCCCTCTCAGCCACTTCAAGTACCGCATCCAAAAAACACCAGTCCTCTGAGTTGTCATCCCAATCAAACTTGCTTTCTCCCAGCTCTGAAGTCTCCATCAGCCCTGCACAGTATGGTGGAACTGAGATGGCTGAGTCTGCAGAGCTGTTTAGTCACACTATAGCCTGGGAATCAGAGGTCTGCTCCCAAGCTACAGTGAGTACAGAACAGGAAATGGTCTGCAGTGATGCCCAGAACCTTTGTGACTCTGATTCAGGCCATGAGGACCAAGTTTCTGAGCATAATGTTGACCCTTTGTCACAAACTGTACCACCTGTGGTTATAGACAATGAGGAACATACTGATGAAGATGAGACGCAGATACCCGATTGTGATGACAACTTAAATATTCGGTCAGGGCAAGAAGAGGCTCGGTCTGAGGGGGAGGGGAGTGCAAACACAACAATTGATGATGAAGTTCTAGATCCCACCTACTGTCAACCCACAGTCAGGCACTCGAGGAGGTCAACAGAGGTGGTGGAGGAGGATGCAACTGATGACGAAGTTACCTTGCGCCTTCCTGGACAGAGTCAGAGTACTGGTAGCACGTCTACAACTGCATCCTCAGCCACCACTCTGCCTCTGAGCACTAGTCGGGGTGGATCAACAGGTCGCATGCCCTCTAAGCCTTGCCTAGCCTGGTCCTTTTTTGACATAGCAAAAGATCGCCCAAATTATGTGATCTGTAAAATTTGTCATGGTTCTCTTAGTAGAGGTCAAAACCTCAGCAGTTTGACAACTTCTTCCATGAATCGTCACATGAATAAATATCATATGTCCCGGTGGGAAGCTCACCGTGCTGCAATGCGGCCTAGCGGAGCGAACCATCCACCGCCTGCCCCTTCCAGTGCATCCACGCGCTCTTCATCTTCTAGGACTGTGGGGACAGCTGTCACACCTGTTTTTCCACGCACAACTTCCACCACTGTAACCGCAACAGGCAGTTTGCTTGGTAGGTCGTCAGTTGGTTTGGAAGGGGAAACAAATGAGTGTGTACAGCTCTCTCAGACATCGATAGCACCAACGTTGGATGAAGGCAACATCATGTCTCCGCCTGCACTTTCCTCACAAAGCTGCATTTTTCCAGGGACACCCTACTCAACACCGTCTACACACAGCAGCCAGATCTCTGTCCCTCAGATGTGGTCAAATAAAAGGCCACTTCCTGCGACCCATGACAAAGCTAAGAGGTTGACTCTATCCCTCTGTAACTCTTGGCTACCGAAATGCTGCCTTTCCGCCTAGTGGACACACAGGATTTTAGAGACCTTATGTCTGTCGCTGTGCCCCAGTACCAGATGCCTAGTCGCCACTACTTCTCTAAGAAAGGTGTGCCCGCGCTACACCAGCATGTCGCACACAACATCACCGCTTCCTTGAGAAACTCTGTGTGTGAACGGGTGCATTTCACCACCGATACTTGGACCAGTAAGCATAGACAGGGACGTTACATGTCGCTGACTGGGCACTGGGTAACTATGGTGATAGATGGTGAAGGGTCTGCTGCACAAGTCTTGCCGTCCCCACGACTTGTGTGTCAATCCTCTGTCTGTCCAAGTTCCGCCACTGCTTCTGCCTCCTCCACCTCATCTGGGTCCTCCACCTCTGCCCCAAGCCTGCCTGGTCAGGCCACCAGCGTTCTCACTGCGCAGAAGGAATCGCGCACCCCTCATTACTATGCTGGCAGCAGAGCGCAACGGCATCAGGCGGTCTTTAGCTTGACATGTCTTGGGAATAAAGCCTGCTTTACACGGTACGACCGATTGTGCGATTTCACAATCGATCGTACCCGCCCCCGTCCTTTTTGCGTCACGGGCAAATCGCTGCCCGTGTCGCACAAAGGTAGTAACCCCCGTCACACATACTTACCTCTCGTGCGACCTCGCTGTGGGCGGCGAACGTCCACTTCCTGGAGTGGGAGGGACGTTCGGCGTCACAGCGACGTCACACGGCCGCCGGCCAATAGAAGCGGAGGGGCGGAGATGAGCAGGATGTAAACATCCCGCCCACCTCCTTCCTTCCACATAGAGACGGCGGCGGCCGCGGGAGGCAGGTGAGCTGCTCATCGTTCCCGTGGTGTCACACGGAGCGACGTGTGCTACCACGGAAACGATGGTCAACTAAAGTAACCGATATTATGGAACCTAACGAGCAGTACCCAACTCACGATTTGTGAGCGATACTGCGTCGCTAGGAGGTGTCACACAGGCCGGCATCGCCAGCGATGCCGGATGTGCGTCACAAAAACCGTGACCCCGACGATCTATCCCACGATAGATTGCCTGGTGTAAAGCAGCCTTAAGAGTCACACAGCTGAGGAGTTGTGGTCAGCTCTGTGGTCCGAGTTTAATAAATGGCTTTCTCCACTCAACCTGCAGCCTGGTAAGGCCGTGTGCGACAATGCTGCAAACCTGGGTGCGGCCCTTCGCCTGGGCAAGGTGACACACGTACCTTGTATGGCTCACGTGTTGAACCTTGTCGTCCAGCAATTTTTAACACACTATCCCGGCCTAGATGGCCTTCTGAACAGGGCATGAAAACTGTCTGCTCACTTTCGCCGTTCAAGTGCCGCAGCTGAGCGACTTGCATCGCTCCAGAAGTCTTTCGGCCTGCCGGTTCATCGCCTGAAATGCGATGTGGCGACACGCTGGAATTCAACTCTCCACATGTTACAGCGACTGTGGCAGCACCGCCGAGCCCTGGTGCAATACGTCATGACGTATAGCCTGGGTCAACGAGATGCAGAGGTGGGGCAGATCACCCTGAAGGAGTGGTCTCAGATCAAGGACCTATGCACCCTTCTGCACAGTTTCGACATGGCGACGAATATGTTTAGCGCTGACAATGCCATTATCAGCATGACAATTCCAGTAATTTACATGCTGGAGCACACGCTAAACACTATTCGGAGTCAGGGGGTGGGACAACAGGAAGGAGAGGAACTACAGGAGGATTCATATGCGCAAGACACAACAACATCACCAAGGTCCAGACGTTCATCATCACCAACGCGGCAGGCATGGGACCATGGGGGACAGGGATCAACAAGGGCGCATGGTAGCAGGCTTAATGTTGAGGAAGGTGCAGGAGAACATGAAGAAATGGAGGACGAACTGTCCATGGACATGGAAGACTCAGCGGATGAGGGAGACCTTGGTCAAATTTCTGTTGAAAGAGGTTGGGGGGAGATGTCAGAGGAAGAAAGAATGGTTAGCACCTCTATGCCACAAACACAGCGTGGACTTGGTCCGCATGGCAGCGCAAGACACATGAGTGCCTTCTTGTTGCACTACCTCCAACATGACCCTCGTATTGTCAAAATTAGAAGTGATGATGACTACTGGATTGCCACACTATTAGATCCCCGGTATAAGTCCAAATTTTGTGACATAATTCCAGCCATAGAAAGGGACACACGTATGCAGGAGTATCAGCACAAGCTGTTACTCGATCTTAGCTCGGCTTTTCCACCAAACAACCGTGCAGGTGCAGGGAGTGATTCTCCCAGTTGTAACTTGACAAACATGGGACGGTCTCGTCATCTTCAACAGTCTACCCGTACCAGTAGGACCGTATCTGGTGCTGGTAACAGCAATTTTATGGAATCTTTTCATAATTTTTTTAGACCCTCCTTTGCAAGGCCACCAGAGACAACAAGTCTGACACATAGTCAACGGCTGGAGAGGATGATACAGGAGTATCTCCAAATGAACATCGATGCCATGACTTTGCAAATGGAGCCTTGCTCCTTTTGGGCTTCAAATCTAGAAAAATGGCCAGAGCTCTCCAGTTACGCCTTGGAGATTTTGTCATGTCCAGCTGCCAGCGTTGTCTCTGAACGTGTCTTCAGTGCTGCTGGGTGTGTGCTGACAGATAAGCGCACGCGTCTGTCCAGTGACAATGTGGACAGACTGACGTTCATCAAAATGAACAAGTCATGGATCCAGAAGGAATTTACTACCCCTGTGTCATCTGAGGGAGAGTAAATGCTTGTGGATTAGGAATGTGCTTGATGCAAATCAAAACATCCTGTTTGCAACTAGGGCACAAGTGCTGCCACTGATAAGGTGTCTGTGTGGGGCCCAATTTTTGGAAAAAAAGGGAGACTCCACTTGGACTAACCCTTGCTTGTTGTGTTTTTTAAAAATGATCCAAGATGAACAGAGCTGGGATCAGGAAAGACTTTGCTACCAACCCCGGTGTCATCCTGGGGACGGTTAAGAATAGCGTATTTTTGAATGTGCTTGATGCAAATCTAGCTGTGAATTGTACAACTGGGGCACAACTGCTGCCACTGAAGGGGTTGGTGTGTGTGGGGCACAATTTTTGGAAAAAAGGGAGGCTCCGCTTTGAGTAACCCTTGCTTACATTGTTTTTAAAAGAAGCCAAGATGAACAGAGCTGGGATCAGGAAAGACTTTGCTACCTACCCCGGTGTCATCCTGGGGACGGTTAAGAATAGCGTATTTTTGAATGTGCTTGATGCAAATCTAGCTGTGAATTGTACAACTGGGGCACAACTGCTGCCACTGAAGGGGTGGGTGTGTGTGTGGCACAATTTTTGGAAAAAAGGGAGGCTCCGCTTGGAGTAACCCTTGCTTACATTGTTTTTAAAAGAAGCCAAGATGAACAAGTCATGGTTCAGCAAAGACTTTGCTACCTACCCCGGTGTCATCCTGGGGACGGTTAAGAATAGCGTATTTTTGAATGTGCTTGATGCAAATCTAGCTGTGAATTGTACAACTGGGGCACAACTGCTGCCACTGAAGGGGTGGGTGTGTGTGGGGCACAATTTTTGGAAAAAAGGGAGGCTCCGCTTGGAGTAACCCTTGCTTACATTGTTTTTAAAAGAAGCCAAGATGAACAGAGCTGGGATCAGGAAAGACTTTGCTACCTACCCCGGTGTCATCCTGGGGACGGTTAAGAATAGTGTATTTTTGAATGTGCTTGATGCAAATCTAGCTGTGAATTGTACAACTGGGGCACAACTGCTGCCACTGAAAGGGTGGGTGTGTGTGGGGCACAATTTTTGGAAAAAAGGGAGGCTCCGCTTGGAGTAACCCTTGCTTACATTGTTTTTAAAAGAAGCCAAGATGAACAGAGCTGGGATCAGGAAAGACTTTGCTACCTACCCCGGTGTCATCCTGGGGACGGTTAAGAATAGTGTATTTTTGAATGTGCTTGATGCAAATCTAGCTGTGAATTGTACAACTGGGGCACAACTGCTGCCACTGAATGGGTGGGTGTGTGTGGGGCCCAATTTTTGGAAAAAAAGGGAGACTCCGCTTGGAGTAATCCTTGCTTGCTGTGTTTTTTAAAAATGATCCAAGATGAACAGAGCTGGGTTCAGGAAAGACTTTGCTACCAACCCCGGTGTCATCCTTGGGACGGTTAAGAATAGCATATTTTTGAAGGTGCTTGATGCAAATCTAGCTTTGAAGTGTACAACTAGGGCACAAGTGCTGCCACTGAATGGGTGGGTGTGTGTGGGGCCCAATTTTTGGAAAAAAAGGGAGACTCCGCTTGGAGTCACCTTGCGGTGTTTTACATGATTTTAGAAGGGCGTGCCATGCCTATATCTGTGTGTCCTCCTCTTTTTCCTTGTCCAGCTCTTTTGTTTTCGCATGAGTATATGTCCTTGTCACTTTCCCATGTGTTTGTGTTGTGTTGTGAGTTGTTTGTTACCTTTTGGACACCTTTGAGGGTGTTTTCTAGGTGTTTTTATGTGTTTGTGATTGCCTGCCATTGTTTCCTATGCATTTCGAGTTCGGTTCGTCAAACGTTCGACGAGCCGAACTCGAATGGGACGTCCGTTCGGCGAACCGACCTCGAGCCGAACCGCGACCGGTTCGCTCATCTCTACTCACCATCTGGTTGCCTTAATCCACTTGTTCCCATGCCCCAGGGCCTCCTGTGTGCATGTACCTGCTCATGTGGACATATGCTGTCCGCATGTGCGGTCTCATGTTGACACATCTCTCATTTACAGCTCACACTGATGTAAGCCTGTTAGCCTTACTGGCTGCATTCTTAGGCTGCTATGGCTTTGGCCCTTATGCTACCCCTTCTGCATCTTTGCAACTTTGATTATATGTGTGGCGCCCCTGAGGCTTTCGTCGCCACAGAGACATTGCACCTCAGCCAGAGGTGTGATGTCCCATCCTGGGTAAGGAAAGGAGTAAACGCCGGTCCACAGACAAATCTGCACTACACCCATTGTTGGGTACACACAGGGACCGGGGATAGTGGCAGCTACCCTCCCATGCTGCATGTTGGGAGGGGCCGTAAGACCCATCCCTTCTCCCATAGGGTGGGAGCTTAGCAACTGGGTGGGTGGGAGGAGCCAGCCGAGAGAAGAGTAGTTACAGGAAGGTCAAGTCAGAGAGTTTCAGTTTACCTCAGGGAGGAGAGGAGTGAGGAGTAGAGTTGAGCGTGGTTCGCGGTTCGAGGTTCTCCAGTTCAAGGCTCGAGTGATTTTGGGGCCTGTTCTAGATCGAACTAGAACTCGAGCTTTTTGCAAAAGCTCGATAGTTCTAGAAACGTTCGAGAACGGTTCTAGCAGCAAAAAACAGCTAATTCCTAACTGGCTTTCCGCTGTAATAGTGTAAGTCACTCTGTGACTCACACTATTATGACATTTCAGTGTATAGTGTGCGTGAACAGCGCCATCAGATCACTGCTGTTTGTATAACGGCGATCGCCATTTTTTTTTTGTCTTACTTCCCTATGCGCGCGCGTCTTGTGGGGCGGGCCAGCATGTCAGCCAATCCCAGACACACACACAGCTAATGGACTTTTAGCCAGAGAAGCAACGGCATGTGTGATAGGATGTCCATGTCACATGTCCCTGCATTATAAAACCGGACATTTTCCTCCAGGACGCCATTATCTCTTCTGCGTCCTTGGTGTCAGACATCACTTCGGCAGCTGCGTCCTGAGTCCTATCGCTGATACAGCTGTATGCGCTCCATACACAGCGCTGGACAGCATAGGGATAGCACTTTCCATCAGTCCTTTTAAGGGCTCGTACCGGCAGGGTCAGAGCCATAGGTGACAGGTCCTGAAAACAGCGACAGCGTCTGTGTAGCAAAGGTCAGGGATTTCCTCCCTGCATTTCCCTATTAGGAGGGAATAGAAAGGCAGGCTTCCTTTCCTCTAACCAGAGCCCCACAATCCTGGCACTGTACCCTCCTGTCATCTGCACACTCCAACTCATTATAACTAAGCCATTATACTAGCAAACACTCAGTGTACCTAGTGGCATCCTAAACGTGGCTATTGGACTTTGCTATAGTCCCACTAGTGCAAAGACATTTGCAGCATCTCTGCCTGCATTGCACACTCCAACTCATTATAACTAAGCCATTATACTAGCAAACACTCAGTGTACCTAGTGGCATCCTAAACGTGGCTATTGGACATTTGTCTAGTCACACTAGTGCAAAGACATTTGCAGCACCTCTGCCTGCATTGCACACTCCAACTCATTATAACTAAGCCATTATACTAGCAAACACTCAGTGTACCTAGTGGCATCCTAAACGTGGCTATTGGACTTTTGTCTAGTCACACTAGTGCAAAGACATTTGCAGCACCTCTGACTGCATTGCACACTCCTACTCATTATAACTAAGCCATTATACTAGCAAACACTCAGTGTACCTAGTGGCATCCTAAACGTGGCTATTGGACTTTGCTATAGTCCCACTAGTGCAAAGACATTTGCAGCACCTCTGCCTGCATTGCACACTCCAACTCATTATAACTAAGCCATTATACTAGCAAACACTCAGTGTACCTAGTGGCATCCTAAACGTGGCTATTGGACTGTTGTCTAGTCACACTAGTGCAAAGACATTTGCAGCACCTCTGCCTGCATTGCACACTCCAACTCATTATAACTAAGCCATTATACTAGCAAACACTCAGTGTACCTAGTGGCATCCTAAACGTGGCTATTGGACTTTTGTCTAGTCACACTAGTGCAAAGACATTTGCAGCACCTCTGCCTGCATTGCACACTCCAACTCATTATAACTAAGCCATTATACTAGCAAACACTCAGTGTACCTAGTGGCATCCTAAACGTGGCTATTGGACTTTTGTCTAGTCACACTAGTGCAAAGACATTTGCAGCACCTCTGCCTGCATTGCACACTCCAACTCATTATAACTAAGCCATTATACTAGCAAACACTCAGTGTACCTAGTGGCATCCTAAACGTGGCTATTGGACTTTTGTCTAGTCACACTAGTGCAAAGACATTTGCAGCACCTCTGCCTGCATTGCACACTCCAACTCATTATAACTAAGCCATTATACTAGCAAACACTCAGTGTACCTAGTGGCATCCTAAACGTGGCTATTGGACTTTTGTCTAGTCACACTAGTGCAAAGACATTTGCAGCACCTCTGCCTGCATTGCACACTCCAACTCATTATAAATAAGCCATTATACTAGCAAACACTCAGTGTACCTAGTGGCATCCTAAACGTGGCTATTGGACTTTGCTATAGTCCCACTAGTGCAAAGACATTTGCAGCACCTCTGCCTGCATTGCACACTCCAACTCATTATAACTAAGCCATTATACTAGCAAACACTCAGTGTACCTAGTGGCATCCTAAACGTGGCTATTGGACTTTGCTATAGTCCCACTAGTGCAAAGACATTTGCAGCACCTCTGCCTGCATTGCACACTCCAACTCATTATAACTAAGCCATTATACTAGCAAACACTCAGTGTACCTAGTGGCATCCTAAACGTGGCTATTGGACTTTGCTATAGTCCCACTAGTGCAAAGACATTTGCAGCACCTCTGCCTGCATTGCATACTCCAACTCATTATAACTAAGCCATTATACTAGCAAACACTCAGTGTACCTAGTGGCATCCTAAACGTGGCTATTGGACTGTTGTCTAGTCACACTAGTGCAAATACATTTGCAGCACCTCTGCCTGCATTGCACACTCCAACTCATTATAACTAAGCCATTATACTAGCAATTTTTGCTGCCAGTTTAAGGGCCGTAGTTGCATTGTCAGGGATATTTATTCTTTATTATTCTGCTGTTAGTAAAGCTAGACCACCGCTGCAATCTACACCACCTCTCAATTTTTACTACCACATTTTCAGTCCACAATCTTGTCGCAATCAACATGAGTGGCAAAATTACAGATGCTGGTGGAAAGGGGAAGAGGCGTGGTGGAAAAGGCAAAAAAGGTTTTGTCCGTGGGGAAGGTGGCAAAGCTCCATTATCATCTGCTGAAGATAGACCATCTACCAGCAAAAGTAAGATGTCTACTACTTACCGTGGACAATCCGATATGCTCCCTTTTTTACGGACACGAACAACAGGAACAAAGGTAGATGATGGCCAAAAAAGGAAAATGCTTGAATGGATCTCAAGTGGTCCAACAAGTGCCCTCTCAGCCACTTCAAGTACCGCATCCAAAAAACACCAGTCCTCTGAGTTGTCATCCCAATCAAACTTGATTTCTCCCAGCTCTGAAGTCTCCATCAGCCCTGCACAGTATGGTGGAACTGAGATGGCTGAGTCTGCAGAGCTGTTCAGTCACACTATAGCCTGGGAATCAGAGGTCTACTCCCAAGCTACAGTGAGTACAGAAGAGGAAATGGTCTGCAGTGATGCCCAGAACCTTTGTGACTCTGATTCAGGCCGTGAGGACCAAGTTTCTGAGCATAATGTTGACCCTTTGTCACAAACTGTAACACCTGTGGTTATAGACAATGAGGAACATACTGATGAAGATGAGACTCAGATACCCGATTGGGATGACAACTTAAATATTCGGTCAGGGCAAGAAGAGGCTCGGTCTGAGGGGGAGGGGAGTGCAAACACAACAATTGATGATGAAGTTCTAGATCCCACCTACTGTCAACCCACATTCAGGCACTCGAGGAGGTCAACAGAGGTGGTGGAGGAGGATGCAACTGATGACGAAGTTACCTTGCGCCTTCCTGGACACAGTCGGAGTACTGGTAGCACGTCTACAACTGCATCCTCAGCCACCACTCTGCCTCTGAGCACTATTCGGGGTGGATCAACAGGTCGCATGACCTCTAAGCCTTGCCTAGCCTGGTCCTTTTTTGACATAGCAAAAGATCGCCCAAATTATGTGATCTGTAAAATTTGTCATGGTTCTCTTAGTAGAGGTCAAAACCTCAGCAGTTTGACAACTTCTTCCATGAATCGTCACATGAATAAATATCATATGGCCCGGTGGGAAGCTCACCGTGCTGCAATGCGGCCTAGCGGAGCGAACCATCCACCGCCTGCCCCTTCCAGTGCATCCACGCGCTCTTCATCTTCTAGGACTGTGGGGACAGCTGTCACACCTGTTTTTCCACCCACAACTTCCACCACTGTAACCGCAACAGGCAGTTTGCTTGGTAGGTCGTCAGTTGGTTTGGAAGGGGAAACAAGTGAGTGTGTACAGCTCTCTCAGACATCGATATCACCAACGTTGGATGAAGGCAACATCATGTCTCCGCCTGCACTTTCCTCACAAAGCTGCATTTTTCCAGGGACACCCTACTCAACACCGTCTACACACAGCAGCCAGATCTCTGTCCCTCAGATGTGGTCAAATAAAAGGCCACTTCCTGCGACCCATGACAATGCTAAGAGGTTGACTCTATCCCTCTGTAAGCTGTTGGCTACCGAAATGCTGCCTTTCCGCCTAGTGGTCACACAGGATTTTAGAGACCTTATGTCTGTCGCTGTGCCCCAGTACCAGATGCCTAGTCGCCACTACTTCTCTAAGAAAGGTGTGCCCGCGCTACACCAGCATGTCGCACACAACATCACCGCTTCCTTGAGAAACTCTGTGTGTGAACGGGTGCATTTCACCACCGATACTTGGACCAGTAAGCATGGACAGGGACGTTACATGTCGCTCACTGGGCACTGGGTAACTATGGTGATAGATGGTGAAGGGTCTGCTGCACAAGTCTTGCCGTCCCCACGACTTGTGTGTCAATCCTCTGTCTGTCCAAGTTCCGCCACTGCTTCTGCATCCTCCACCTCATCTAGGTCCTCCACCTCCGCCCCAAGCCTGCCTGGTCAGGCCACCAGCGTTCTCACTGCGCAGAAGGAATCACGCACCCCTCATTACTATGCTGGCAGCAGAGCGCAACGGCATCAGGCGGTCTTTAGCTTGACATGTCTTGGGAATAAGAGTCACACAGCTGAGGAGTTGTGGTCAGCTCTGCGGTCCGAGTTTCAAAAATGGTTGTCTCCACTCAACCTGCAGCCTGGTAAGGCCATGTGCGACAATGCTGCAACCCTGGGTGCGGCCCTTCGCCTGGGCAAGGTGACACATGTACCTTGTATGGCTCACGTGTTGAACCTTGTCGTGCAGCAATTTTTAACACACTATCCCGGCCTAGATGGCCTTCTGAACAGGGCACGAAAACTGTCTGCTCACTTCCGCCGTTCAAGCGCCGCAGCTGAGCGACTTGCATCGCTCCAGAAGTCTTTCGGCCTGCCGGTTCATCGCCTGAAATGCGATGTGGCGACACGCTGGAATTCAACTCTCCACATGTTACAGCGACTGTGGCAGCACCGCTGAGCCCTGGTGCAATACGTCATGACGTATAGCCTGGGCCAACGAGATGCAGAGGTGGGGCAGATCACCCTGATGGAGTGGTCTCAGATCAAGGACCTATGCACCCTTCTGCACAGTTTCGACATGGCGACGAATATGTTTAGCGCTGACAATGCCATTATCAGCATGACAATTCCAGTCATTTACATGCTGGAGCACACGCTAAACACTATTCGGAGTCAGGGGGTGGGACAACAGGAAGGGGATGAACTACAGGAGGATTCATATGCGCAAGACACAACAACATCACCAAGGTCCAGACGTTCATCATCACCAAGGCGCCAGGCATGGGACCATGGGGGACAGGGATCAACAAGGGCGCATGGTAGCAGGCGAGATGTTGAGGAAGGTGCAGGAGGACATGAAGAAATGGAGGGCGAACTGTCCATGGACATGGAAGACTCAGCAGATGAGGGAGACCTTGGTCAAATTTCAGTTGAAAGAGGTTGGGGGGAGATGTCAGAGGAAGAAAGAATGGTTAGCACCTCTATGCCACAAACACAGCGTGGACTTGGTCCGCATGGCTGCGCAAGACACATGAGTGCCTTCTTGTTGCACTACCTCCAACATGACCCTCGTATTGTCAAAATTAGAAGTGATGATGACTACTGGCTTGCCACACTATTAGATCCCCGGTACAAGTCCAAATTTTGTGACATAATTCCAGCCATAGAAAGGGACGCACGTATGCAGGAGTATCAGCAGAAGCTGTTACTCGATCTTAGATCCGCTTTTCCACCAAACAACCGTGCAGGTGCAGGGAGTGAATCTCCCAGTTGTAACTTGACAAACATGGGACGGTCTCGTCATCTTCAACAGTCTACCCGTACCAGTAGGACCGTATCTGGTGCTGGTAACAGCAATTTTATGGAATCTTTTCATAATTTTTTTAGACCCTCCTTTGCAAGGCCACCAGAGACAACAAGTCTGACACATAGTCAACGGCTGGAGAGGATGATACAGGAGTATCTCCAAATGAACATCGATGCCATGACTTTGCAAATGGAGCCTTGCTCATTTTGGGCTTCAAATCTAGAAAAATGGCCAGAGCTATCCAGTTACGCCTTGGAGATTTTGTCGTGTCCAGCTGCCAGCGTTGTCTCTGAACGTGTCTTCAGTGCTGCTGGGTGTGTGCTGACAGATAAGCGCACGCGTCTGTCCAGTGACAATGTGGACAGACTGACGTTCATCAAAATGAACAAGTCATGGATCCAGAAGGAATTTACTACCCCTGTGTCATCCTGGGGAGAGTAAATGCTTGTGGATTTGGAATGTGCTTGATGCAAATCTAGCTGTCAAGTGTACAACTAGGGCACAAGTGCTGCCACTGAATGGGTGGGTGTGTGTGGGGCACAATTTTTGGAAAAAAGGGAGGCTCCGCTTGGAGTAACCCTTGCTTGATGTGTTTTTAAAAGAAGCCAAGATGAACAGAGCTGGGATCAGGAAAGACTTTGCTACCTACCCCGGTGTCATCCTGGGGACGGATAAGAATGGCGTATTTTGGAATGTGCTTGATGCAAATCTAGCTGTGAAGTGTACAACTAGGGCACAAGTGCTGCCACTGAATGGGTGGGTGTGTGTGGGGCACAATTTTTGGAAAAAAGGGAGGCTCCGCTTGGAGTAACCCTTGCTTGATGTGTTTTTAAAAGTAGCCAAGATGAACAGAGCTGGGATCAGGAAAGACTTTGCTACCTACCCCGGTGTCATCCTGGGGACGGATAAGAATGGCGTATTTTGGAATGTGCTTGATGCAAATCTAGCTGTGAAGTGTACAACTAGGGCACAAGTGCTGCCACTGAATGGGTGGATGTGTGTGTGGCACAATTTTTGGAAAAAAGGGAGGCTCCGCTTGGAGTAACCCTTGATTGATGTGTTTTTAAAAGAAGCCAAGATGAACAGAGCTGGGATCAGGAAAGACTTTGCTACCTACCCCGGTGTCATCCTGGGGACGGATAAGAATGGCGTATTTTGGAATGTGCTTGATGCAAATCTAGCTGTGAAGTGTACAACTAGGGCACAAGTGCTGCCACTGAATGGGTGGGTGTGTGTGGGGCACAATTTTTGGAAAAAGGGAGGCTCCGCTTGGAGTAACCCTTGCTTGATGTGTTTTTAAAAGAAGCCAAGATGAACAGAGCTGGGATCAGGAAAGACTTTGCTACCTACCCCGGTGTCATCCTGGGGACGGATAAGAATGACGTATTTTGGAATGTGCTTGATGCAAATCTAGCTGTGAAGTGTACAACTAGGGCACAAGTGCTGCCACTGAATGGGTGGGTGTGTGTGGGGCACAATTTTTGGAAAAAAGGGAGGCTCCGCTTGGAGTAACCCTTGCTTGATGTGTTTTTAAAAGTAGCCAAGATGAACAGAGCTGGGATCAGGAAAGACTTTGCTACCTACCCCGGTGTCATCCTGGGGACGGATAAGAATAGCGTATTTTGGAATGTGCTTGATGCAAATCTAGCTGTGAAGTGTACAACTAGGGCACAAGTGCTGCCACTGAATGGGTGGGTGTGTGTGTGGAACAATTTTTGGAAAAAAGGGAGGCTCCGCTTGGAGTAACCCTTGCTTGATGTGTTTTTAAAAGAAGCCAAGATGAACAGAGCTGGGATCAGGAAAGACTTTGCTACCTACCCCGGTGTCATCCTGGGGACGGATAAGAATGGCGTATTTTGGAATGTGTTTGATGCAAATCTAGCTGTGAAGTGTACAACTAGGGCACAATTGCTGCCACTGAATGGGTGGGTGTGTGTGTGGCACAATTTTTGGAAAAAAGGGAGGCTCCGCTTGGAGTAACCCTTGCTTGATGTGTTTTTAAAAGAAGCCAAGATGAACACAGCTGGGATCAGGAAAGACTTTGCTACCTACCCCGGTGTCATCCTGGGGACGGATAAGAATGGCGTATTTTGGAATGTGCTTGATCTAGCTGTGAAGTGTACAACTATGGCACAAGTGCTGCCACTGAATGGGTGGGTGTGTGTGTGGCACAATTTTTGGAAAAAAGGGAGGCTCCGCTTGGAGTAACCCTTGCTTGATGTGTTTTTAAAAGAAGCCAAGATGAACAGAGCTGGGATCAGGAAAGACTTTGCTACCTACCCCGGTGTCATCCTGGGGACGGATAAGAATGGCGTATTTTGGAATGTGCTTGATGCAAATCTAGCTGTGAAGTGTACAACTAGGGCACAAGTGCTGCCACTGAATGGGTGGGTGTGTGTGGGGCACAATTTTTGGAAAAAAAGGGAGACTACGCTTGGAGTCACCTTGTGGTGTTTTACATGATTTTAGAAGGGCGTGCCATGCCTATGTCTGTGTGTCCTCCTCTTTTTCCTTGTCCAGCTCTTTTGTTTTCGCATGAGTATATGTCGTTGTAACTTTCCCATGTGTTTGTGTTGTGTTGTGAGTTGTTTGTCACCTTTTGGACACCTTTGAGGGTGTTTTCTAGGTGTTTTTATGTGTTTGTGATTGCCTGCCATTGTTTCCTATGCAGTTCGAGTTCGGTTCGTCGAACGTTCGACGAGCCGAACTCGAACGGGACCTCCGTTCGGTGAACCGACCTCGAGCCGAACCAGGACCGGTTCGCTCATCTCTAGTGAGGAGGTCTGCGTGAGGCAGAGGAGTTAGAAGTTAGGAGGAGAGCCGAGATGAGTAAGAAGAGTAGTGCTCTAGTCAGTCAGGAGCAAGAATTAGAAAGTGACGCTTCCTGGTGAAGACCCTGGGGCCCGGCTAGGCCCAGGTGAGACCAAGCAGAACAGAGGGGATTCCAGGGCCACAGACAGCTTTCGGGCTAGTGGCCTGTTTCACAGAACAATCAGGTGGAGGGATCAAGCTGCACACAGGGGACGGTCCCTAGAAACTGGAGGAAAAGAAGTCAATTCCAAAGGTAAAAACCGAGGCCCAGGGTAGTTGCAAACACCTCGGGCCACAGCCCACAGCAGAACCTCTGGAAAGGGGGTAGAACACCCACTAAGAAATCCCCTGGCCCGGAGGCTGCAGTGGAGGCCAAGCCAGGTTCATCGAGTAAGGGCAAGGCTAAGAAATCAGCTGAAGAAAGGAACACAATAGAGGGGTGCACCGACTTTCGCCCCCAGAGCTAACCAGGATCGGCAGAGGTCCCTGACAGTGGGTTCCAGCAGTTCAACGACACCAGTGTGCACCAGCCAGAAACTGTGAGTAAAGACCTTGAATCTGCACCCCCTGGTGTTGTCTCCGTTATTTCACTGCATAGACTTCCATCACTACATCGACACTTACAAGCACCAACTGTTGCCCCGGGGTACCGCTCCACCTGTGGGCAGCAGGAGCATCCAAGCTGCCATTCCATCATCCCTGGATGCCCCATACAGCAGCGGCGGCTTAATAGCCGCAAACCACAGGTGGCATCACGAATAGTATAAACTTTAATCACCCCCACTGAAGCCATATTAATTGACTCCCGCCAGGGTCACAGAGTCGGGCCCCGCCACCACTGATGACCCCCGGACTAGTCCGGCCCGGCACCGGGTGTCCCATAGCTCTGGGGTGAGCGAGTCAACTTGTCTCTTTGTCTATCATGTTCACTGCATCGCAGTGAAAGGGCCTATATGTTACAATTGCCATTCCGTGTGTGTATAGAATTAAATACGTGCCTTGTTTCATTTTTGCACTCCACCATGCAATCATGTTGCTTTCCTGTTTTGCGCGACCAGCGCCCCCTGGGTGCAGTTCGCCTCTGTGCAATTCACACTATTGCACTTTATTTGGCCTGCCTCGCTATCCGTCCGCCCGCTAGTGCGCATGCGAGCGCACTTTCTGCATTTTAGATCCGGTGGCGCCTCCGTACTTCCACAGGTGATCGCTATATTATTAGCTTATAATTATGTATATATACCTTTCTGAACTCTCCATCCTTACACTTTCCCTGACGAAGCCGCCTGCGTGCGGCGATACGCGTGGGGTTGCTGCACACCCCGTGACCTGCCCCAGCTATTCCCATTACAGCCGCTTATTCCTGCAGGTATCCTGCCCCTGGCTATTGAGCGCTCCTTGCCTCTCCCTGCTCCATACTTATGTTGAGCCTTTTTGACATTAGATCTCCGTTGCAACCATCTGGTAGGGTCCTGCATCTACACCCCTCCCCTCCCAGCTTCACTGTTGACTATCAGTGTTCTCTTCTATGTCATTTTGAATGTATACCATATATTGCTATGATTGCATGCAGGATCACTTTTAGATACCTCTTATAGAGCTGATTGGGAATTTTTTCTGGTGAGTGTCTCCATTGCTCCTGCTATTGTTACAGGAATGTAATATTGTGTTCACTGTTCTGTGTACGAACCCTTTTTGGGGACCAAGGTGTTGTAGGTATTGGCTGTATTCATGTACTTCTGTGCTTATTATAACACTAGAAGGTGGCCCGATTCTACGCATCGGGTATTCTAGAATTTACGTATTGTGTAGTTCATGTATGATTTTTGTTATATATATATATATATATAGATGTTGTTGTGTGTAGTTACCAAGTGTTTGTGTAGGGCGCTGTACATGTTCTGGGTGTTGTCTGGGTGTGACGGGGGGTGAGAGCGGTGTTGTATGTGTGTTGCGTGTGTTGCGTTGTTTGTGGAGCGCTGTGTGTCTGTAGCGTTGTGTGTGTGTTGCGCGGTTTGTGTGTGTGTGGTGTGTTTTGGGGGGAGGTATGTTTTGTGCAATGTGTGTGTTGTGCGGTATGTGCGTATATTTGTGTGTGCCGCGGTGTTTGTGTGTTGGGTGTTGTGTGTGTGCAGCGTTGTCTGTGTGTGTGGGTGTCTGTGTAGGGCAGTTGTTTGTGGTTCCCAGTGTGTGTGTGTGTGTGTGTGGTGTGTTGTGCAGTGCGCGCGCGTGTGTGTGTGTGTGTGTGTGTGTGTGCATCAGCCTCTCTTCTCTCAGCCTACCTCTCCCAGCCTCCCTCCTCCGAGCCTCCCTCAGCATCAGCTTCCCTCTCCCAGCCTCCCTAAGCATCAGCCTCCACCAGCATCAGCCTCTCTCCTTCCAGCCTCTCCCAGCATCAGCCTCTCTCCTTCCAGCCTCCCTCAGCATCAGCCTCCTCTTCCCAGCCTTCCTCAGGATCAGCCTCTCTCCTCCCAGCCTCCTTCTTCCCAGCCTCATCCTCCCAGCCTCCCTCAGCATCAGCCTTCCGCTCCCAGTCTCCCCCAGCATCAGCCTCCCCAAGCATCAGCCTCCACCAGCATCAGCCTCTCTCCTTCCAGCCTCCCCCAACATCAGCCTCTCTCCTTCCAGCCTCCCTCAGCATCAGCCTCCCGTTCCCAGCCTTCCCCAGGATCAGCCTCTCTCCTCCCAGCCTCCTTCCTCCCAGCCTCCCTCAGCATCAGCCTTCCCCTCCCAGTCTCCCCCAGCATCAGCCTCCCCAAGCATCAGCCTCCACCAGCATTAGCCTCTCTCCTTCCAGCCTCCCCCAGCATCAGCCTCCCCAAGCATCAGCCTCCACCAGCATCAGCCTCCCTCGTCCCAGCCTCCCCCTCCCCCTCCCAGCCTCCCCCAGCATCAGCCTCTCTCCTCCCAGCCTTCCCCATGATCAGCCTCTCTGCTCCCAGCCTCCTCCAGCACGCCGTGCTCCTCTGCCGACACTCACACACCCGATCGCATCCACTCACACACACCCGATCGCATCCACTCACACACACCCGATCGCATCCACTCACACACACCCGATCGCATCCACTCACACACACCCGATCGCATACACTCACACACACCCGATCGCATACACTCACACACAAAGACACACACACTGACGATATTGCACATACGCGCTGATACTCACAACATCCGGGGATATCACATGCTTCTGGCCATGTGATCCCCCGGCAGGTCCTGGAAGCTCACAACAGCACAGTATCGCCGCCGAGAAGCAAGCGATATCCCAGGATGCTGTGAGTATGTGGATGCGATGTGATGTGTGAGGTGTGTGTGAGTGTGATCTGATTTGTGTGTGTGTGTATGTGTGTGTGTGTGTGCTGTTATGTGTGTGTATGTTCCACAGCTGCAGGACCTTGATGTGTGGATGCGATGTGATGTGTGTGTGAGGTGTGTGTGAGAGTGAGTGTGAGCCGGTGTACACTGGTAACTATGATACACATCGGGTAACTAAGGGACCTTAGTTACCCGATGTGTATAATGGTTACCAGCTTTCACGGCCTCCGTCAAGATCCCAGCATCGCAAGGTTATGTCTGGCGCTGCCGGGATCCTGACGGAGCCGGTGTAGAAGCAAGCGATATCCCAGCATGTTGTGATGTGTGAGGTGTGTGTGAGAGTGAGTGTGAGAGTGAGTGTGATCTGATGTGTGTGTGTACTCACCTGGGAATCGGAGCTCCGTGTCAGTTGGGCCAGAGCGAGCGTGCATTGCGTGAGGGGGGCGGGGCCTGCAGAGAGCCGGGGCGAGAGGCCAATCCGTGTGGGGGGGCGGGGCCATGGCGAGCCCAGCGGCCAATCAGCTTTGTGTCACCGTAAGGACATGTCACGGTGACACAATTTTGGAGCATGACAGACAGACAGACAGAATAAGGCAATTATATATATAGATGGGGTTACTATTTACTCTTGGTCACCGGTTGTGCAGCCTTGCTTTTTAATTGTTTTTAACCATTGTTCAATAAAGGTTTTTTCATCTATTCTTGTATTTTTCGGCTGTGCTCATTCATGTGCAACGTCTTCCCTCTTTTCCACATATTGCTCTTTTTGTTGACTTTTAGCACCCCTTCTTTGTTACTATTTTTCCAATTGTTGGTGCGCTCCCTTACTTTATTATCCCTGACCTAGGTTTCTGGCATCATTTATAGGTCACAGTTCAGACACTGTGCATCACACCTATCTATATGACGGGCTCCCAGTGCAAGCCTTATTAGTGTGCAAGTTTTTTTGCTGAGCAGCCGGTCCCCTCCTCTCTAGGTTGAATGGGTTGAGTGGCTGTGACATCAGCATCTTGTACCTGGGCTGCAGTCGCCTTGAAGAGGAAGGTCTACCACATTCTGTTTGTGCTTACATCATCTGGTCTGGCACCTTTGGTAGGTTTTTCTTTTTTGATATAGTTCTATGTGGTTTTTTCACCATACTCCGCACACTATCAAATTGGTCTGCATGTCTGTCATCCCATAAGGAAGCCTCTTTTAAACATGATGCACAAGAAAGTAAACAGTGTGCTGAAGACAAACTGACTAATGGCATGGATTGTTGGAAACCTGTCCTCTAGTCTGATGAGATTAAGATAAACGTATTTGTTTCATATAGTGTCAAGTGTGTGTGGTGGCAACCAGGTGAGGAGTACAAAGGCAAGTGTATGTTGCCTACAGTCAAGCATAGTGGTGAGAGTTTTATGGTTTAGGGCTGAATGAGTGCTGCTTGCTGAGGAGAGCTACAGTTCATTGAGGTAATCATGGATGGAAAAATGTACTGTGACATAATGAAGCAGAGCATGATGCCAGCCCTTCATGCCAAAGCGCAGTATTTCAACATGATAATGACCCAAAATACACCTCCTAGATGACCACTGCCTTGCTAAAGAAGCTGAAGGCAAAGATACTGGACTGGCCAAGCATGTCTCTAGACCAAAACTCTATTGAGTATCTGTGGGGCATCCTCAAATAAATGATGGAAAAATGCCAAGTCTCTAACGTTCACCAGCTCCGTGATGTCATCATGGAGGAATGGTTGAGGATTCCAATGGCTCTAGTGAAGTTGTAGTGAACTCCATGGTCAAGAGAGTTAAGGCAGTGCTTGAAAATAATGGTGTCTATTATTGATACTTTCTGCACAATATGAACATTTTCACTTAGGGGTGTACTCACTTTTGTTGCCAGCGGTTTAAACATTAATGGCTGTGTGTTGAGTTATTTAGAGGGCACAACAAATTTGCACTGTTATAGTAACTGTACACTCACACATTGTCAAAGTGTTGTATCTTCAGTGTTGTCCCATGAAAATGTATAATAAAATATCTTCAAAAATGTGAAGGGTGTACTCACTTTTTTATATACTATAGCTGCGATCCCATGCTTTCCTATGTTTATATCCTTTTGTTTCTTTCCTTGCCCAGAAGATGTGGTATGATCAGACTATATCCCTGTACATTCAGACACCACCATGACACAGTACTTAACAGGGCACATTTATGAGATTATCTCAGCACAGGAACATTTATCTTTAACACATCCAATTGTGAAACTTATTTTTACCCCAAGATCTAGTGATTAAAATGAATTTTGTTCATGGGAAAACCTATTTAATTCTTGCTATCACAGAAACGTGCAAGAACATATTGCACCAAAACTTGCTGGATATGGGGCTGTGTAATGGTCGACAGATCAGAGTTCCCCTGCTAATCTCTGCCCACTGCCGAAAGTGCAAACAATGGGCAAGTAAAAGCCAGAAGTTGGACCATGGAGCAATAGAAGAAGATGGATTGGTCAGATGAATAAATTGTTTGACACATATTACCTGCTGAAACACCACTCCTGCAATATATGTTATTTTTATTAAAGCAACATTGATGGCAATACATAAACCTGCCCAAGGGCCTCTTTATATTTGATCTGGGCAGGTGGCCTTTTTTCTGTTAATAGTGAATGATAAATGTAATTTGATTTTATAGAATGTATCATATATTACTATACAGTATGTATATTATACATAGTACGGAGGCAGTAAGCACATATTAGATTGTATCCCATTTGCTGTTCTGAGTATATTTTCAGTCAACAGGTGTCAGCCTTGCAGTGCAAGTTAATTTTGCAAATTTAATAACTGTACTACAATTCGTTTTTCTGTCTGTCTGTGAAGATTAATAATAAAGCGGATTTAATTAAAAAGTATTCAACCTCTCATATTTCGTTTTTCGACATCTTAAACATATTTAGTAGACTGTGATGAATTAAATTATTATATACTATAATCCCAAATGTAGTGCTAACCAAGAAATAAAATAAAAAAGATGCCTAATAATTAATTACCTAATGAATTTTCAGTATGATTAAAAACATAGAAAGGTCAAATTTTACATAGTCCCCCTATATTAGAATGTTTGAGATGACTCCCATGGCACGAAAATACTTGTGTCAGCCTGTCTGACATTATAGAATTATGGTAAAGTGCTGCAAGATTACACATGTTGCCAATTAATATGATATAATGTACTTATAAAACAGATATATGTGTGTAGAGAACCACATTCTCTGTTTTATCTAAACAAAAGAAACGTAAAAGTATCTCAAAAGGCAACTGTCTGTTCGTTTTACATATGAAAGAGGAGGTTTAGCTGGATACATGCTTGTGACTAGTGTTGAGTGAGTAGTTAGCTATTCGTACTCGCTATGCTGTTAGCGAGTACTGTCCGCAACTCGCATATTCGTTACGAGTAGCAGGCACAATGCAAGTCAATGGAAAATACTCACTAAGTAGTGAGTAACCCGAAAGCTGTACTACTTGCTACTCTCACGAAAATTACGACTTTCGGGTTACTCGCTACTTAGCAAGTATTTCCCATTGACTCGCATTGTGCCCACTACTCGTAATGAATATACTAGTAGCGGACAATACTCGCTAACAGCATAGAGAGTATGAATAGTTAACTACTCGCTCAACACTACTCGTGACCCAATAAGTCAAGAGAAATCTAATGTAAAACCCATATGTAAATAGCCACCGAGGACCGAGCCACACAGCACACTAGATGGACAGGCAGATCTCCGTGCCTGCTGCCTTGGAGTTACAGGTCTCTCCATATACATGCATGCAGGAAAAGACCTATCACTCCAGAGCAATGGGTGGGAAGAACTGCTTGTTCAAATAGGCTCCCGTGAAACTCGGTTCCCCACAGCTATTGAACTATATTTTTATCTCAAAAAAATGCAGCTTTTCAGAGTTAAACTTACAGGGCTGAAATCATAGAGCCAGTGTCTAATGTTTGGCAACATGTATGAGCTGTCAGGATCTCTTTAAGGGGGATTCAGAGTAGTATCCAACATAAGACTGTTATTTTTTGGGTCACCCGGATATTAAGGTGCTTAATAGGTTTGCATTTGCTACTTTTGTAACCCAGATTCCTGTATAAGTTCTCACTTTACTTTTACAGACAAATGTGGGGTAAGGATAATCACATGACTTACTAGTCTTATTGGCAATATCATTCACCATTTTTTTTAAACATTTCTGAATAGAAAGTGAAGTCCACCATTACACACATATAGATAACAGTTTTAAAGCACTTACACATTAGACCTACAGTTGAAACCAGAAGTTTACATACACTATCTAAAAAGACACATACGCATGTCAGACAATATCATGTCTGACATGAAATCAGAATAAACCTTTACCATTTTTGGTCAATTAGGAACCAAAATTATTTCTATTTGAGAAATGTCAGAATAATGAGAAAGAAAATATTTTAAGGCATTTTTATTACTTTCTGCAAAGTTAAAAGTTTACATACATTTCATTATTATTTGGTACCATTGCCCTTAAACTGTATGACTTGGGTCAAACATTTTGGATATCCTTCCATAAGCGTCTCACAATAGTTGGTAGGAATTTGGGCTCATAACTTCCATTTGTTTGTATTTGCATTTAATTGCTGGTATAGATGAACAAGGCACCTCCACGTATCTGGAAATTGCACATTCAAAAATCAGCCAAGATTTCAGAAACTGCTGTGTGAATACTGACATGAAAAATCCAATAGCTATATGTAAGAATGAAAATATGAAAATGGAATCTGTATTACTGCCATGAACATATGAATCAAGAGAAATTTAGCTATTGAATTGATCAATGCAATAGAGCCCCAACACTACGCCAAAGTATTTATCTTTCTGCTTTTCATATATTCCCCTTACATAGTGACTGGTGTGCATACTTTCTCTCCATATAGTGTAGATTTTTTAGGTTTTTGCACCCAGTTCAGACTCAGAACTGGTGTTCCAGACGTTATTTCTTAATTGATTTGTAGTCTTTCATTTGTGAACCTGGCCCCACCACACCTATTGCCAGTCCACATTATACGCATATATAGCCTGGGTCTCAGCTTCCCAACACGGTAAGTTTTTTAACTGCATGAGAGGACACACACAAGCTAGGGACCCCAACGTAGAGAAAGACTTTGGCGTAGTGTTGGGGCTCTATTGCATTGATCAATTCAGTAGCTAAATTTCTCTTTATTCATATGTTCATGGCAGTAATGCAGATTCCATTTTCATATTTTCATTCTTACATATAGCTATTGGATTTTTCATGTCAGTATTCACACAGCAGTTTCTGCTTTTCATATATTCCCTTTAAATAGTCACTGGTGTGCATACCTTCTCTCCATATAGTGTAGATTTTTTAGGTTTTTGCACCCAGTTCAGACTCAGAATTGGTGTTCCAGACGTTATTTCTTAATTGGTTACTAGATTAATCATGGCAGGCATCTCTGAGACACCTCTCATCATTAATCTGTAAGTGAAAGAAAATAAACACAAACACCAAAAAATCCTTTATTTGGAATAAAATACAAAAAAGACTCTCTTTTACCACTTTATTAACCCCCCATACGCACCTGCAGGTTCGACGTAATCCACATAAGATCCTGGCCACAACACTTCCAGCCCTACTACATCTGACGCTCACAGTGAATGTCATAGGACAATATTACTCGCTGTGAGGTTCAGGCCACAAGTGAAGTGAGTTGTGCAATCTGCTGGCATGTCACTCAGAATGAACGCCAGGGAACCCATGACGTCACTGCCACAAGACATGCCGTACTGCAGGGATCGGGTCATAGCGCCCTGCAGCATGTACGGACTTCAGTTCTTAGCAGCTCCTCCTGTCAGAGCTGTGTGTTCTGCCAGGAGGAGCTGCCAAGACACAACCGGATCACAGCAGATGGCAGACTGTGATTACCATCCGCTACATCGTGTACATACCTTGGTCCTCCACAGTTCCTCCTGGCAAAGATGTGTGCTCTGCTGAGGAGCTGCTGAGAGACACTGGCTCACAGCAGATGACAGGCTGTGATCACTACTCGCCACAGCATGTACTATCCTCGGTAGCTCCTCCTGTCAGAGCTGTGTGCTTTGCAAGGAGGAGCTGCCGAGACATCCCAGGCAGCTGAGAGCAGATGGCAGGCTGGGAAGCATGTACTGATCTCGGTAGCTTCTCCTGTTTAAGCTGTGTGCTTTGCAAGGAGGAGCTGCTGAAACACACCCAGCTCACAGCAGATGGCAGGCTGTGATCCCCACTCTCTCCAGACGCCATTGTGAATGTTGAAGTGCTGGCGGGGAGCGGGACCGTCCCAGCACTTTAACACTGACAATGCCATCCGGGGAGCCCGCACCTCCATGCCGGCACTATCACTGTTAAAGTACTCCCAAGGTGCTTCAGGTCACCAAAGGTCATACCATGGGAACCCGGGTATGACTGCCAATAAACTGAGTGATATCACTGCTTTCAGCCAGGTCCTCCTTGTTAGTGTTTTCCGGAGCCTGGAGAGATCTGACATGTTTTTGGTCTCTCCAGGCTCAGATGTAGCAGAGCCAGGACCGTTGTGGGACCTCATGTGGATTACCTTGGACTTGGGTGTTACTGGGGTTAATAAAGTGGTGAAAGGGGGTGGTTTTGTATTTTATTACAAATAAAGGATTTTTTGGTGTTTGTATTTATTTACTTTCACTTACAGATTAATGATGAGAGGTGTCTCAGAGATGCCTGCCATGATTAATCAAGGTCTTAGTGGCAGCTATGGGCTGTCATTAACGCCTTATTACCCCGATTGCCACTACACATGGGCATTCAGAATGAGCCGGGTAAAGTTCTGTCACATCTAATGGATGCGGCAATTCCGGGCGGCTGCTGGCTGATATTTTTAGGCTGGGGGCTACCAAAACGTGGGTCTCCCCAGCCTGAGAATACCAGCACCCCAGGGTGAGGCTTTATTTTGGCTGGGTATTAAAATTGGGTAGACCGCAAACCGTTTTTTTTTTATTATTTATTTATTTTACTCTATGATACAGACCCACCCACCAGCGGCTGTGATTGGTTGCAGTCACAGAGCTGTCACTCAGAATGGGGGCAGGTCTGAATGCAATTAATTACGGCCACCGGTGTACAGGGGAAGCAGTGAATATATAATGAGGCTAAAGAATGAGTAGGGAAAAAGAATGAGAAGGCAGCGGGAGCAGTGTGACAGCTGCACCTGTGATCAGTGACTATGAAGCACTTGGAGAGAGAGAGATGCTGGCAATGTAATCTGCAGAAAATGGCGGCGGCCAGCCAATCACAGTAATGCTACAGCCAAGATGGCTGCGGCTTTACTGTGATTGGTTAAAAGGTCCAGCATGTTTAGTGGCTGCAAATCAGGCACCAAACATGCTGGGCAGGACATCCAAATATATTGAGGCAAATACACCATTACTCGCTATATAACGAATACCTTAAGTTCTGTACTATTCTGCGATTAGCGAATAGTAACGAATACACTCGCTCATCACTAACCATGAGGTCTTTTTCAATCATACATAGCAACAATACCGGTCACTTTAAATAGGTAAACAACCAGAAGAGATGTGTGATTCATCACTTAGATCAAATTTTTCTTGCTTCGGAGTCCAGTGCTGGGGTGATTTACACTATTCCTTCCGATGTTTGACATTGTGTTTGGTCATGAAATGTTTGCATGCTGCTGCTTAGTCACGGAAACCCATGGCATGAAGTTTCCAGCACACCTTTTCATGCTGACATTAATGACAGAGGAGGTTTGGAGTTCTGTAGTTATAGAGTGCATAGAATGTTGGGACATTTATGCATTATATGTCTCAGCGCTCGGCAACCTCACCTGTAACTTTATGTGATCTGCCACTATGTGGCTGAATTGCTGTAATGGCTAAATGGAATAGAAGCATTTCACAAACATACTTATTGCAATGGTGACATCCTATCACAGAGATATGCTTAAATTCCATAAGCTCTTTAGTACAACCCCTGGCAAAAATTATGGAATCACCTGGCTCTGAGGATGTTCATTCAGTTGTTTACTTTTGTTTAAAAAAGGCAGATCACAGATATGGCACAAAACTAAAGTAATTTCAACTGCCAATTTTCTGGCTTTAAGAAACGCTAAAATAAATCATGAAAACATAATGTGCTACCTACTAACGATTACTTTTCAAGACCAAACAGGGGGAAAAATTATGGAATCACTCAATTATGAGGAAAAAATTATGGAATCACCCTGTAAATCTTTATTCCCAAAACTAACACCTGCATCAAATAAAATCTGCTTGTTAGTCTGCATCTAAAAAGGACTGATCACACCTGGGAGAGCTGTTGCACCAAGTGGACTGACATGAATCATGGCTCCAACACGAGAGAGATCAATTGAAACAAAGGAGAGGATTACCAAACTCTTAAAAGAGGGTAAATCATCACACAATGTTGCAAAAGATGTTGATTGTGCACAGTCAGATGTCTAAAATCTGGACCAAATACAAACAACATGGGAAGGTTGTTAAAGGCAAACATAGTGGTAGACCAGGGAAGACATCAAAGCGTCAAGACAGGAAACTTAAAGCACTATGTCTCCAAAACAGGAAATGCACAACAAAACAAATGAGGAACGAATGGGAGGAAACTGGTGTCAATGTATGTAAGAAACCGCCTAAAGGAAATGTAAGCTTTTCTCCATGTGTCTCCTGTTTGGAGTGATTACCTTGCTATTTAGCTGACTATCGGCTTTGGCTTAATGCCAAAGTAGGATGTAATCCCATTATTGGGCAGTATAAAAGACTTGGCACTCAGGTAGGTGAAGATAAATATTTTTAATATACAATAGCAATCCAAAAATACACAAACGTTTCAGTCAGCACTAGAGCTTCCTTAGTATGCTGAAAAATATATATAATCTTATATCAAAATACAACAATAATACAAAATATATCATCAATAGTGGTAGAATACAGAAGAAAAAACCAAACATCATATAACCCTAGAAAAAAGACAAAAATAAAGTAAAAAGAAGCAAAAAATAAACATTTTGTGGAGCATTTTATAGGGCCCATTGAGATCAGATATGTTAATGGCTTGCTCTTTTATAATAACACTAGAAGGTGGCCCGATTCTACGCATCGGGTATTCTAGAATTTACGTATTGTGTAGTTCATGTATGATTTTTGTTATATATATATATATAGAGAGATGTTGTTGTCTGTAGTTACTAAGTGTTTGTGTAGGCGCTGTACATGTTCTGGGTGTTGTCTGGGTGTGACGGGGGGTGAGAGCGGTGTTGTATGTGTGTTGCGTGTGTTGCGTTGTTTGTGGAGCGCTGTGTGTCTGTAGCATTGTGTGTGTGTTGCGCGGTTTGTGTGTGTGTGGTGTGTTTTGGGGGGAGGTATGTTTTGAGCAATGTGTGTGTTGTGCGGTATGTGCGTATATTTGTGTGTGCCGCGGTGTTTGTGTGTGCAGCGTTGTCTGTGTGTGCAGCGTTGTCTGTATGTGTGGGTGTCTGTGTAGGGCAGTTGTTTGTGGTTCCCAGTGTGTGTGTGTGTGTGTGTGTGTGTGTGTGTGTGTGCATCAGCCTCTCTTCTCTCAGCCTACCTCTCCCAGCCTCCCTCCTCCCAGCCTCCCTCAGCATCAGCCTCCCTCTCCCAGCCTCCCCAGCATCAGCCTCCGCCAGCATCAGCCTCTCTCTTTCCAGCCTCTTCCAGCATCAGCCTCCCTCTCCCAGCCTTCCCAGGATCAGCCTCTCTCCTCCCAGCCTCCGTCCTCCCAGCCTTCCCCAGCATCAGCTTTCCCCTCCCAGCCTCCCTCAGCATCAGCCTTCCCCAGCATCAGCCTCTCTCCTCCCAGCCTCAGCCTCTCTCCTTCCAGCCTCCCCCAGCATCAGCCTCTCTCCTTCCAGCTTCCCTCAGCATCAGCCTCCCCTTCCCAGCCTTCCCCAGGATCAGCCTCTCTCCTCCCAGCCTCCTTCCTCCCAGCCTCCCTCAGCATCAGCCTTCTGCTCCCAGTCTCCCCCAGCATCAGCCTCCCCATGCATCAGCCTCCACCAGCATCAGCCTCTCTCCTTCCAGCCTCCCCCAGCATCAGCCTCTCTCCTTCCAGCCTCCCTCAGCATCAGCCTCCCCTTCCCAGCCTTCCCCAGGATCAGCCTCTCTCCTCCCAGCGTCCTTCCTCCCAGCCTCCCTCTCCCAGCCTCCCTCAGCATCAGCCTTCCGCTCCCAGTCTCCCCCAGCATCAGCCTCCCCAAGCATCAGCCTCCACCAGCATCAGCCTCTCTCCTTCCAGCCTCCCCCAGCATCAGCCTCTCTCCTTCCAGCCTCCCTCAGCATCAGCCTCCCGTTCCCAGTCTTCCCCAGGATCAGCCTCTCTCCTCCCAGCCTCTTTCCTCCCAGCCTCCCTCAGCATCAGCCTTCCCCTCCCAGTCTCCCCCAGCATCAGCCTCCCCAAGCATCAGCCTCCACCAGCATTAGCCTCTCTCCTTCCAGCCTCCCCCAGCATCAGCCTCCCCATGCATCAGCCTCTCTCCTTCCAGCCTCTCTCCTTCCAGCCTCCCCTAGCATCAGCCTCCCTTTCCCAGCCTTCCCCAGGATCAGCCTCTCTCCTCCCAGCCTCCTTCCTCCCAGCCTCCCTCTCCCAGCCTCCCTCAGCATCAGCCTTCCGCTCCCAGCCTCCCCAAGCATCAGCCTCCACCAGCATCAGCCTCCCTCGTCCCAGCCTCCCCCACCATCAGCCTCTCTCCTCCCAGCCTTCCCCATGATCAGCCTCTCTGCTCCCAGCCTCCTCCAGCACGCCGTGCTCCTCTGCCGACACTCACACACCCGATCGCATCCACTCACACACACCCGATCGCATCCACTCACACACACCCGATCGCATCCACTCACACACACCCGATCGCATCCACTCACACACACCCGATCGCATCCACTCACACACACCCGATCGCATCCACTCACACACACCCGATCGCATCCACTCACACACACAGACACTGACGATATCACACATACGCGCTTATACTCACAACATCCGGGGATATCACATGCTTCTGGCCATGTGATCCTCCGGCAGGTCCTGGAAGATCACAACAGCACAGTATCGAGGCCGAGAAGCAAGCGATATCCCAGGATGTTGTGAGTATGTGGATGCGATGTGATGTGTGTGTGTGTGAGTGTGATCTGATTTGTGTGTGTGTATGTGTGTGCTGTTATGTGTGTGTGCTGTTATGTGTCTGTATTTTCCGGCGCTGCAGGACCTTGATGTGTGGATGCGATGTGATGTGTGTGTGATGTGTGTGTGAGGTGTGTGTGAGAGTGAGTGTGAGCCGCTGTACACTGTTAACTATGATACACATCGGGTAACTAAGGGACCTTAGTTACCCGATGTGTATAATGGTTACCAGCTTTCACGGCCTCCGTGAAGATCCCAGCATCGCAAGGTTATGTCTGGCGCTGCTGGGATCCTGACGGAGCCGGTGTAGAAGCAAGCGATATCCCAGCATGTTGTGATGTGTGAGGTGTGTGTGAGAGTGAGTGTGATCTGATGTGTGTGTGTGTACTCACCTGGGAATCGGGGCTCCGTGTCAGTTGGGCCAGAGCGAGCGTGGATTGCGTGAGGGGGGCGGGGCCTGCAGAGAGCCGGGGCGAGAGGCCAATCCGTGTGGGGGGGCGGGGCCATGGCGAGCCCAGCGGCCAATCAGCTTTGTGTCACCGTAAGGACACAATTTCGGAGCATGACAGACAGACAGATAGACAGACAGAATAAGGCAATTATATATATAGATTATTCATTTTCACTTACCTGAGTGGCAAGTCTCTTATTCTTATACTGTTCAATTACTGCCAGTCATAACTTTAGCTCAGTGGTGTCTGTGTGCCTGTTGTTCCTATGCTCAGTCTGATCTATTATTTACCCATCCTTTGACCTTGCTTCTGATGTTCCATTTACCTAGCCCCTTTGTCTTAATCCACTACCTTTCTGGAAATCTGACCTTGGACTGTGACCTGACTATGCCTCTGTATCACCCCTTTGTTTATTGCTATAAAGCTAACAAATGTACTCAGCTATCTTCAGCAGTCCCACAGACACTGAATGGAGTGGAGGTGTGCATGCTCGACCTGCACTACATATACAGTGCCTACAAGTAGTATTCAACCCCCTGCAGATTTAGCAGGTTTGATAAGATGCAAATAAGTTAGAGCCTGCAAACTTCAAACAAGAGCAGGATTTATTAACAGATGCATAAATCTTACAAACCAACAAGTTATGTTGCTCAGTTAAATTTTAATAAATTTTCAACATAAAAGTGTGGGTCAATTATTATTCAACCCCTAGGTTTAATATTTTGTGGAATAACCCTTGTTTGCAATTACAGCTAATAATCGTCTTTTATCAGACCTGATCAGGCCAGCATAGGTCTCGGGAGTTATCTTGGCCCACTCCTCCGTGCAGATCTCTCCAAGTTATCTAGGTTCTTTGGGTGTCTCATGTGGACTTTAATCTTGAGCTCCTTCCACAAGTTTTCAATTGGGTTAAGGTCAGGAGACTGACTAGGCCACTGCAACACCTTGATTTTTTCCCTCTTGAACCAGGCCTTGGTTTTCTTGGCTGTGTGCTTTGGGTCGTTGTCTTGTTGGAAGATGAAATGACGACCCATCTTAAGATCCTTGATGGAGGAGCTGAGGTTCTTGGCCAAAATCTCCAGGTAGGCCGTGCTATTCATCTTCCCATGGATGCGGACCAGATGGCCAGGCCCCTTGGCTGAGAAACAGCCCCACAGCATGATGCTGCCACCACCATGCTTGACTGTAGGGATGGTATTCTTGGGGTCGTATGCAGTGCCATCCAGTCTACAAACGTCACGTGTGTGGTTGGCACCAAAGATCTCGATCTTGGTCTCATCAGACCAGAGAACCTTGAACCAGTCTGTCTCAGAGTCCTCCAAGTGATCATGAGCAAACTGTAGACGAGCCTTGACATGACGCTTTGAAAGTAAAGGTACCTTACGGGCTCGTCTGTAACGGAGACCATTGCGGTGGAGTACGTTACTTATGGTATTGACTGAAACCAATGTCCCCACTGCCATGAGATCTTCCCGGAGCTCCTTCCTTGTTGTCCTTGGGTTAGCCTTGACTCTTTGGACAAGCCTGGCCTCGGCACAGGTGGAAACTTTCAAAGGCTGTCCAGGCCGTGGAAGGCTAACAGTAGTTCCATAAGCCTTCCACTTCCGGATGATGCTCCCAACAGTGGAGACAGGTAGGCCCAACTCCTTGGAAAGGGTTTTGTACCCCTTGCCAGCCTTGTGACTCTCCACGATCTTGTCTCTGATGGCCTTGGAATGCTCCTTTGTCTTTCCCATGTTGACCAAGTATGAGTGCTGTTCACAAGTTTGTGGAGGGTCTTAATTAGTCAGAAAAGGCTGGAAAAAGAGATAATTAATCCAAACATGTGAAGCTCATTGTTCTTTGTGCCTGAAATACTTCTTAATACTTTAGGGGAACCAAACAGAATTCTTGTGGTTTGAGGGGTTGAATAATAAATGACCCACTGAATAAACTTTTCACAATTTAAAAAAAAAAAAATAAAAAAAGAAATAACATTATTTTTTTCTGCAGTGCATTTCACACTTCCAGGCTGATCTACAGTCCAAATGTCACAATGCCAAGTTAATTCCGAATGTGTAAACCTGCTAAATCTGCAGGGGGTTGAATACTACTTGTAGGCACTGTAGATGAGGCTCTTCAAAGTCTCATTTTCAGAATCAATAGTAATCCACACTGTTTAGTAAATTATCCGTGATCTTATCAGTAGGAGATAACTTTAAAATATGGTGCAAATCCTTAAAGTAACTAACACTGGCGCTGGCATCCCCACGCTGTCATGCTTCCTCCATCCGGCAGGGACGCCGGCGTACTCACCTTTCTGACCACTCAGTGGTGGTTTCTGTCCTTGTCACTGTCTCCTGCTCCCAGGGTCTGTGCATACAGCATAGGTCTCCTTGGATAGTGCTTAGGGTGCAAGAGCTTCTTCCCCTCTTAACGTTCCAGCGCGCCTAACCAAAAGGTGCCTAAGCAATAATGTATCTTACCCCTTTGTGAGGTGGCTGAGCAATAGTCTGCAGGCTTGCTTGCTGTTAGGTCACAAGAACTTGTACCTGCCTTGAATACACTTACCAATAATCCTATCTATGTACCAGTGCAGTATTTCGACACCTTAGTTCCTGAATCTGTTCCAGTCCTGTATTTCTGTATCCAAGTCCCTGAATCCTGCCAGTTTCTGCTGTCCAGTCTGTACCAGCCCTCCTGCCAGTACCTGCCATCTGATCTGTTTCATCCGTCCTAGCTGTTCCTAAGTCCAAACCTGCTTGGTTGACTTCTGGGATCAGCTGCCGCAAAATCGGGGACTGCCCTGGAGTGGTACGTGGTGGCAATCTTCCAGTATTAGGCTACACTCACCATCAGGGGCTCTAATGAACGTGAGATAATCGCTTAGTTACGCCCCTCCAAGGTAAGCCCGAACCCATGGTGCAGTGGGTCCACACCCACCAGCGTGACACTAACAGATTAAAATTTGGCCATAACTCATTATATATGTTACAATAAAACAACACAGAGTGTCTTCCTACTTGCATCTACATTATCAGTTTATGGGTTTTCTCTATAGTAATGCAGCATAGATATACAGCAAATTGAGCAAGCTCAGGAAGTTGTTTAGCCAAGTCTAAGGGTGGAAAAAAACATCAGTACATGTCAACCCGTCTTGACCTCATTATCCCAATGTTGCTCTTCTCCTTTTCCAACATGTTCTTCTGATCTTTAGTGAGTGACAGCTTCTTATTGACAGACAAATATTGAAAATTTGACATCCTCTCTCTAGCGACCATAGGTCAGTGCATTGACTGCTATATCTATGTAGCACTAAAGACCAAAGTAACAATGATACAATTTATAATTTGTAACCTGCTAGGTAAATTTTTTTTTCCTTATGGAGTTGTTCATAACTTATTTTTTTTTAACACAGCATAATCTGTATTATGAATACCCTTTTATAAATATATTTGATTGCATGTTGCATTTCTCCCATATGAATGCATTGTCTCATTTTGCTTTAATGGTTGACATTTTGTACATTTTTAAGTATGTAGAATGATCATGTCACTCTAATACAAGTGTTAACTTTCTGACATTACATTATGCTTGTCTTTCCACTTTAAAATTACTTTTTATCCTTAACCTTTTCTTTTAATGAATAAGTCCTTGGGGCCAAGCAGAGAACACAGATTGGCAGCAGAATGTCACTAAATCATTTAGAAAAGTAAAAGAAGGCAACATGTAAGGTAAAGTTTTAAAATTGCAACCTTCTGAATAATATAGATATCATAGGCTATAATTCTTTTATTCTTGCACTTTCTTGTTTATGTACTTTATAGGTGTAGAAAATCAAAAATGATTCTACTAATTTTGTCCTTTGTTAACCTGATAACAAAACTGTAATGAAGATGAACATTGAAAGTTTGCAGAGAAACAGCAAACACTCGTTTCTTTAAAAAAAAGTTGACCCCAAATACTTTTATATACATAACATAGCAAACAGAGGAGGTGCTCACAAAACTTAGCTCTTGCCCTGGCTCTTCGGTCTCTGTGTATTGGCTGCAGCAGTGATGTCACATTGACAGCTAACATCATGGCTGCAGCCAACACAAACGAGACGGTACTTTTAGAACAGTGGAACACTTTCAGATCTTTAAAGGGGTTTTCCCGAAACACACACACACACACACACACACACACACATATATATATAGAGATATATATATATATATATACACACACCGTAATTTTCGGACTATAAGACGCACTGGACTATAAGACGCACCCTGGTTTTAGAGGAGGAAAATAGGAAAATAAAATTTTAAGCAAAAAATGTGATCATGACACACTGTTATGGGGCGAGGATCTGCTGCCTACACTGTTATGGGGGTAATGTCCCCAAATTCTCTACTAAGGTGCCGCATCCTGGTAATGATCCTCCTGCCTTGTATATACAGTATATGTCCCTCATCCTGCTATATACCGTCATCCTGCCATATGGCCGCATCCTGCTATATACTGGCATATGGCCGCATCCTGCTATATAACCCATCATGGCATATGCCCCCATCCTTCTGATATGACCCCATCCTGCTGATATGACCCCATCCTCCTCAGATGACACCATCCTCCTCAGATGACCCCATCCTGCTCAGATGACCCCATCCTGCTCAGATGACCCCATCCTGCTGATATGACCCCATCCTGCTCAGATGACCCCATCCTGCTCAGATGACCCCATCCTGCTCAGATGACCCCATCCTGCTGATATGACCCCATCCTGCTCAGATGACCCCATCCTGCTGATATGACCCCATCCTGCTCAGATGACCCCATCCTGCTCAGATGACCCCATCCTGCTCATATTATACCCCCATCCTGGTGTATGGCCGCATCCTGTGGCACATAAAAAAAAATAAACGTTCATACTCACCTCAGCTCACCTCACTCCCTGCAGCATCGCTCGTCCTCCGGTCTGTGTCAGCGGCAGCGCCACTGAGAGGAGCCGTCCCCGTTGCCCTGCTGCATCGCGATCATCTTCTGTGTCTGTGCAGGGCAGGCGGCTGCGTGTGGACACGTGCGCACAGCGATGACGTCATCGCTGTGCGCGCCGCTAGTCTCCACCCAGCCGACGGCACAGACACAGGAGATGATCGCGATACAGCAAGGTAACGGGGATGGCGCTGCCGCTGACACAGACGGGAGAACGAGTGATGCTGCAGGGGAACGGTGAGTACTGTACACTGATTCACTGCTCCCCGCGCTGATGATGATGCGTGGGGGGCAGTGAATACAGCCGCACATGATCACTCCAGGCCGTAGTTGCCAGGGGTGATCATGCGGGCCGGTTGTTTATCCCCCGCCCATCATCCCGCCCACCTGTCAGTGCCTGCTTCAGCGCTGAGGGATGATGGGCGGGGGATGGGCGTGCATATTAAATGACCGGGTCCACGTGGTCACGGCAGGCTGCTACAGCCTGCTCGTGTCCCCGATGACCCGCTGTACCGCAGCACCCTCATTCCCCGCAGCCACATTCAGACCATAAGACGCACCCCCCACTTTCCCCCAACATTTGGGGGAAAAAAAGTGCATCTTATGGTCCGAAAAATACGGTATATATATATATATATATATATATATATATATACAGTTAGGTCCAGAAATATTTGGACAGTGACACAAGTTTTGTTATTTTAGCTGTTTACAAAAACATGTTCAGAAATACAATTATATATATAATATGGGCTGAAAGTGCACACTCCCAGCTGCAATATGAGAGTTTTCACATCCAAATCGGAGAAAGGGTTTAGGAATCATAGCTCTGTAATGCATAGCCTCCTCTTTTTCAAGGGACCAAAAGTAATTGGACAAGGGACTCTAAGGGCTGCAATTAACTCTGAAGGCGTCTCCCTTGTTAACCTGTAATCAATGAAGTAGTTAAAAGGTCTGGGGTTGATTACAGGTGTGTGGTTTTGCATTTGGAAGCTGTTGCTGTGACCAGACAACATGCGGTCTAAGGGACTCACAATTGAGGTGAAGCAGAACATCCTGAGGCTGAAAAAAAAGAAAAAATCCATCAGAGAGATAGCAGACATGCTTGGAGTAGCAAAATCAACAGTTGGGTACATTCTGAGAAAAAAGGAATTGACTGGTGAGCTTGGGAACTCAAAAAGGCCTGGGCGTCCATGGATGACAACAGTGGTGGATGATCGCCGCATACTTTCTTTGGTGAAGAAGAACCCATTCACAACATCAACTGAAGTCCAGAACACTCTCAGTGAAGTAGGTGTATCTGTCTCTAAGTCAACTGTAAAGAGAAGACTCCATGAAAGTAAATACAAAGGGTTCACATCTAGATGCAAACCATTCATCAATTCCAAAAATAGACAGGCCTGAGTTAAATTTGCTGAAAAACACCTCATGAAGCCAGCTCAGTTCTGGAAAAGTATTCTATGGACAGATGAGACAAAGATCAACCTGTACCAGAATGATTGGAAGAAAAAAGTTTGGAGAAGAAAGGGAACGGCACATGATCCAAGGAACACCACATCCTCTGTAAAACATGGTGGAGGCAACGTGATGGCATGGGCATGCATGGCTTTCAATGGCACTGGGTCACTTGTGTTTATTGATGACATAACAGCAGACAAGAGTAGCCGGATGAATTCTGAAGTGTACCGGGATATACTTTCAGCCCAGATTCAGCCAAATGCCGCAAAGTTGATCGGACGGCGCTTCATAGTACAGATGGACAATGACCCCAAGCATACAGCCAAAGCTACCCAGGAGTTCATGAGTGCAAAAAAGTGGAACATTCTGCAATGGCCAAGTCAATCACCAGATCTTAACCCAATTGAGCATGCATTTCACTTGCTCAAATCCAGACTTAAGACGGAAAGACTCACAAACAAGCAAGACCTGAAGGCTGCGGCTGTAAAGGCCTGGCAAAGCATTAAGAAGGAGGAAACCCAGAGTTTGGTGATGCCCATGGGTTCCAGACTTAAGGCAGTGATTGCCTCCAAAGGATTCGCAACAAAATATTGAAAATAAAAATATTTTGTTTGGGTTTGGTTTATTTGTCCAATTACTTTTGACCTCCTAAAAAGTGGAGTGTTTGTAAAGAAATGTGTACAATTCCTACAATTTCTATCAGATATTTTTGTTCAAACCTTCAAATTAAACGTTACAATCTGCACTTGAATTCTGTTGTAGAGGTTTCATTTCAAATCCAATGTGGTGGAATGCAGAGCCCAACTCGCGAAAATTGTGTCACTGTCCAAATATTTTTGGACCTAACTGTATATACATACAAGTGCATCTCAATAAGTTTTTCAATACAAAAAGGGAAGCGGATATATTATATAGAGTCATTGCAAACAGATTGATCTATTTCAAGTGTTTATTTCTGTTAATGTTGATGATCATGGCTTACAGCCAATGAATACCCAAAAGTCAATATCTCAGAAAATTAGAATTTTATATGAGACCAGCTAAAAAAAATGATTTTAACCTCAGAAATGTTGGCCTACTGAAAAGTATGTACAGTGCAAGAATTACTGCATCAATGCGGAGTAGCATGGAGGCGATCAGCCTGTGGCATGGCTGAGGTGATATGGAAGCCTATGTTGCTTTGATAGCAGCCTTCAGCTCGTCTGTATTGTGGGGTCTAGTGTCTCTCAACTTCTTCTTTGGGGTTTAGGTCAGGCGAGTTTGCTGGCCAATCAAGCACAGCGATACTGTGGTTATTAAATCAGGTATTGATACTTTTGGCAGTGCGGACAGGTGCCAAGTCCTGCTGGAAAATGGAATTTCCATCTACAAAAAGCTTGTCAGCAGAGGGAAGCATGAAGTGCTCTAAAGGTTCCTGGTAGATGGTTGTACTGACTTTAATCTTGATAAAACACAGTGGACCTACACCAGCAGATGACATGGCTCCCCACACCATTACTGATTGTGGAAATGTCACACTAGACCTCAAGCAGCTTGGATTGTGGCCTCTCCACTCTTCCTTAAGACTCTGGGACCTTGATTTCCAAATGGAATGCAAAATTTATTTTCATCTGAAAACAACACCTTGGACCACTGAGCAACAGTCCAGTTCTTTTTCTCCTTGGCCCAGGTAAGACGCTTCTGGTGTTGTCTATTGGTCATGAGTGGCAGTACACAAGAAATGCAGTAATGGTTAAACGTGATTTTATTACACGTTTCAGAGATCACATCTCCTTCCTCAGATAAAGCACACATGGTACTTGTGAAACACGTAATAAAATCACGTTTAACCATTACTGCTGACCGTCTTCTTATGTCCATTTCTATTTGAAATTTTGACGCTAACTACTCATGGTGCCTGCTGCAGCCGTAACCTACACGCTGTCATTAGCAGTTGTGACTATTTTCACAACTGTATCAGATGAGCGCATAGGATATATATTCTTTAAACGTTTGTAACTTTAGTATCCTATTAGCGCTTTTTGTCTTTTCAGTCTCCTTCACATACATAATTTCTAGTTAGCTATTCCCCAGCACTTTACAAGGTCAGCTAGAACGTGCCCATTGGTATGTTGATATTTGACCTGAGGGACCTCAAGTGGTGCTGTAACATACGTTTATGAGGGACTGCTGTTACTTATACATTTGGATGGTCCCTCCCTCATTGAGACTCAGATAGTGGAACATATATTCCATAGCAGTTTATAATGCGCCCATTGTAGCATTGGGTTTTATCCTCCTTGTCCACCATGTCATTTTGTAGCCCTCAATTCAAGTTTTCAGAGGGCCTGCAGGTTTCAGGAAACCTGAGTTTGGTGAGGGCCCCGAGGTGGCCCTGCAACATACGTTTGGGACGGACTGCTCTTACTTATACATTTTGGCGGTCCCTCCCTCATTGAAACTAAGATAGTGTGGGATACATATTCCATAGCAGTTTACAATGCGCTAATTGTAGCGTTGGGCTTTACCCTCCTCCTCCATGTCATTCTGCGACCCTCAATTCAAGTTTTCAGAGGTATGTTAGCACCATATTAGCGCATTTTGTCTTTTCAGTCTCCTTCACATTGATTGGACACAAGGAATGTGACAGTTGTAGGCCATATCCTGGTTATGTCTGTGTGTGGAGGCTCATGAAGCACTGACTCCAGCAGCAGTCCACTCCTTGTGAATTTCCCTCAAATTTTGGAATGGCCTTTTCTTAACAATCCTATCAAGGCTGTGGTTATCCCGGTTACTTGTACACCTTTTTCTACCACACTTTTGCCTTCCAGCCAACTTTTCATTAATATGCTTGTATACAGCAATCTGTGAACAGCCAGCTTCTTTAGCAATAACCTGTTGTGGCTTACCCTCCTTGTGGAGTGTGTCAATGACTGTCTTCTTGACATCTGTGAAGTCAGCAGTCTACCACATGATTGTGTAGCCTACAGAGCAAGACTAAGGGACCATTTTAAACACTTAGGAAGCCTTTGCAGATGTTTTGTGATAACTATTCTAATTTTCTGAGATAATGACTTTTGGGTATTTATTGGCTGTAAGCCATAATCATCAACATTAACAGAAATAAACACTTGAAATAGATCACTCTGTGTGCAATGACTCTATAAAATATATGCATTTCCTTTTTTGTATTGAATTACTGAAATAAATTACCTTCTAGATGATATTCTAATTTATTTAGTGGCATTCCAACTTTAGAATTAGTATATATATATATATATATATATATATATATATATATGCTAATTATAAAGTGTTGTGGAATATGATTTCATTAAGGAAGTAAAAAATATTATTATTAGGCAAGGTGACTTAAAAAAAATATGTTGCCAAATTACTGTATCTATAGTCTACAGACCATCAATATGATTACATGATAGCCATTTGTGAGTTGTAAAATAAAGCAAACCTCTGCTAAATATTCAGCTCTTTTTGTAATTAGCCCCCAAGTAATGGTTGGTAATAAACAAATGGCTATTCATACAGTATATGTTAATCTTTCTAAATTATAAAGCAAATATTGATTACTTACAGTAGCTCTATATTTTGAAATCACTTTTTTCTTCTTTCTTTGGATATACAAAGATTATTTTTTATTGTCTACATATGATTATTAAATTAGCCCCAGAATGCCAGGAACAACACTCACAATGTACCTATTTAAACTATATGTGTCCAGCCAATCATAATCCCTGATGAATGAGAATGTTTCCTCTGAAACATGCTTGTTGACATTGTGACTTCAAAACCAGTGAGTGGCATTCCAATTGGTACTTCTTACTAAACACCACCAGCCAGGGGGTGGTAAACAACTCTAGTACACCTATATAGCGAGACTATACAGCATTAAAATACGTCAAATAAGTTCAGATCTCCTTCTGGCTCCCAATACGAGAATATCTTTGCAAGGAAAATTGTGATGGACTTCCTCCAAACTAGATTACCTGCACAGTAACAATGACGGTAGGACTGTTATGCGCACTAAAGTGCACATGTGGTAATGAATGTAAACTAAGGTCTTACTTAAAACTACTACACCTGACCAGCCCAGTTCTTGTACAGACTGCAGGTCCCAGCGCCATAGTCCCTAAAGCTCTTATGCAGACTAAAACAGCTCTAAAAAAAAACAAAAACAAAGTTAGGCGTGGAAAGGCATATGGAGAGATTTTGTTGATCCACTAACATTTTTTTAATGTGACCCAATAAACTTCAAGATTTTTAAAGACAATGGTGCTGGATTTGTTTCCCTCCCTGTTTTTCCTTCTAATGATTAAAACAACTCTAACTGGATGACTCAAATGACCCCTTGGCCCTTTGCTTCCTAAGAGGCCTTTGACGGTTCCACGGGAAGGGCAGAGTAAAAAAAAGGTAAACCAAAAGTTATAATCAGCCAGGAGAAACACAAGACAACAGCATGTAGTTCAAAGCAGTGTCTACTTCAGAAATGGAAGCCAGGGGAAGCTTTAAATAGTTGCACCAACCGGGTGATAGGGCAAACTAAATTACAGCATAGGAAACACTTGTCGGCAGAAAGGCAATAAATACACAAAGTATACACGCAGAGACAAAGTGTTCAGAACAAGGACAGCGACTGAACCTGAATGACCCTCAGTGGAGAGGGAAATGGATCACAGCACAGGAGGCTGCTAGACCAAATCCGAGGCATGAAAATGACATTGTAACATTCCTATATTGAGATTTTCTAACAAAAACATCTAGACTTACTATATGCTAATTTTACCAAATTAATATTAAGCTGAGATGAATGATCTCTGGTTAGATCATAAAGAAAGGATTGGCAACGTACAATCCATATTCTAAATTTGTCAGACTGTAGCCAACCCAGTACAATGGACATGTGATGAAGAATCTAGTGATCTTAGAACATCTACTAATATCAGAAATGAAAAGTTTGTGAAAACTAGCTACACTTGAAAGATATTTAGTTTATGACAAAATTCCCAAAGGCTTCATCTAATATATAAAGCTGAATGTGTGTGTGTGTGTGTGTGTGTGTGTATGTGTATGTGTGTAGGTCCGAGATTGGCATCTGCACCATCGCAGCTACAGCCACAAAATTTTGCACACTCACATGTCTGGACCCTGAGAGCGTCATAGGCTATGTTGTGAGGCAAAATGTTAACCCCGTGCATTCCAATTTACCAATCAATTTTACCCCTATCTACATAATGGGGAAAAAGTGAAATGAAAAGTGTTGGAGGCAAATTGACAGCTGGCAGATGTGAACAAGGGGGACTTAAATAATGAGAGTGATGGCACCAAGAGTATATACCGTACAGTTGCTAAGGTGGGGCCCTGACATGGGATACTCACCACACTCGGGGATATGAACACACACACAAAATGCGCCACACACTACCACGTACTTGAACACATATACCACCCTCAGCACATATTTCACCACACATACACCAACCTCGCCACATAATTGCTCTAAAACACACACAAGTCTGGTACATATACCACCCTCAGCACACATTTCACCACACATACACCAACCTCGCCACATAATCGCCCTAAAACACACACAACTCTGGTATTATGCTTCAAACATAAAAATCTAATTAATTAGCAGCCATACTACAAGAATAACAAATGTACCATATAGGAAATACGGCAGCTGTCAGTCACATGACCTGTCTATTATCTGTATGTGTGAGCTAATATATACTGTCAACGGGGAGAGCTTTCTGTTGCTGTTGCCTGGGAATTTATCAGGCTGCCAATAGCAACCAATCCCATCTCAGCTTCTATTTTGCTACAGTTAATTAATCTGAGCGCTGATTGGTTAATATAGGCAACAAAGGACATTCTCAGTATTACAAAGCTTGTGTGAGGATGTCAGTTAGGGTGCGTTGATAGAAAGGCTGATGTCAGTCACATTACCTCTATGTGAGAGGATATTTTTTACCTCAATAATGCCTCATAAGAAAAGGAATTCCTTGGCACGAATGTCAGCTGATGCGAAAAGAAAAGCTGCATTACGGGCCAATGAAAAAATGTGAACACCGAGAAACAAGGCTGACACACATGAGAACAGCAGCTGCTTCCTCAAGAGTCAATGAACTTTCTGAGGAGAGGGAAGCAAGGCTTGCAGACAAGAGAACAAGAGCTGCTTCCTCAAGTGCCAATGAACTTTCTGAGGAGAGGGAAGCGAGGCTTGCAGATATGAAAACAAGAGCTGCTTCCTCAAGGGCCAATGTACTTTCTGAGGAGAGGGAAGCGAGGCTTGGAGACAAGAGAACAAGAACTGCTTCCTCAAGAGCCAATGAACTTTCTGAGGAGAGGGAACGAGGCTTGCAGATAAGAGAAGAAGGGCTGCTTCCTCAAGGGCCAATGAGTCATCTCAGCAGAGAGAAGGCTGACTTGCCACTAAGAGAATTGCTATTTCTTCTACAAGGGCACAGGAAATGGTTTGAGATTTGAAACATGCTGCCTTTTGTTACCAGTCAGACATAAACTATCAGGATCATCCTAAAGTTCACATAGGAAAAATAGATGTGGGCTGCATGTACTGCAGTGCCCTGAAATGGAAAGATGAACCGCCAGGTTTTTGCTGTGCAAATGGCAAGATAAAACTTTCACCTCTCCTGTCACCACCAGATACCCTAAAGTCTCTGATGACAGGTACCAGTACAATATCAAAGCATTTCTTGGACAACATTAGGAAGTACAAGTCCTGCTTCCAAATGACATCATTTGGTGTAACAAAAGAAATGTTTACAACAGGATTTATGCCGACATTTAAAGTTCAAGGACAGGTTTATCTCTTAATTGGGTCACTGCTTCCATTACAAGGAGAATAACCTCAATTTTTTCAACTCTTCTTCATGGGAAATGCATAAACAGAGGCTCAGCGGAGATGTTCTTTAATTCCTAACACTCGCCTTGATATTGTCACTATTTTGCTGCTCCTTCACTCCAACAATCCATATGTTCAACTTTTCAAGACTACACTTGAATGCATGCCAAACGACGATTACAAGGTTGTCATTCGAGCTGACAAAACACCACAAGGTGAACTTCAATGATGTTTCAATGCTCCCACATTTGATGTGGTAGCCATCTTGATTGTAGGTAATGATTTTCAAAGCTGTGACATTGTGCTTCAGAAAAGGAACAATAGTTTGCAATGAGTAGCAGAAACTCAAAGGTCCTATTATTATTATTATTATTTATTTAGAGAGCACCATTAATTCCATGGTGCTGTACATGAGAAGGGGGTTACATACAAAATACATATACAAGTTACAGTAGACAGACTAGTACAGAGGGAAGAGGGCCCTACCTTTGCGGGATTACATTCTATAGAATTATGGGGAGGAGACAGTAGGTGGGATGTAGATTGGGCGACAGCTCTGCACCGTGGTTGGGCGGCAGCTCTGCACGGTGGTCAGGCGGCAGCTCCGCACGGTGGTCAGGCGGCAGCTCCGCACGGTGGTCGGGCGGCAGCTCCGCACGGTGGTCGGGCGGCAGTGAGTTCATTGTAGATTGTAGGCATTTCTGAACAGGTGGGTTTTCAGGTTCCATTTGAAGTTTGCAAGGGTAGGGGATAGTCTGACGTGTTGAGGCAGCGAGTTCCAGGAGACTGGGGATGCTCAGGAGAAGTCTTGGAGTCGGTTGCGTGAAGAGCGAATGAGAGAGGAGGAGAAAAGGAGATCTTGGGAGGACCGGAGGTGACGTGTTGGAGTGTAGTGGGAGATTAGTTCGGAGATATACGGAGGAGAGAGATTATGCACAGCTTTGTAGGTCAGTGTTTGTAGTTTGAATTGGATACGGTGGAAGATTGGGAGCCAGTGGAGGGACATGCAGAGGGGAGAAGCGGGGCGGTATTGAGGAGAGAGGTGGATCAGTCGGGCAGCAGAGTTAAGGATGGACTGGAGAGGGGCGAGCGTGTTGGCAGGGAGCCCACAGAGGAGGATGTTACAGTAGTCGAGGCGGGAGATTATGAGGGCATGCACTAGCATTTTAGTAGATTGCGAATTGAGGAAAGGGCGGATTCTGGAAATATTTTTGCGTTGAAGACGGCAAGAGGTGGTGAGGGATTGGATGTGTGGTATGAAGGATAAGGCAGAGTCAAAGGTCACTCCGAGGCAGCGAACTTTGGGTACTGGCGAGAGCATGGTGTTATTTATTGTAATAGATAGATCAGGTGGAGAGTGTAGGTGAGACGGAGGAAAGATAATTAGTTCAGTTTTGGCCACACTGAGCTTTAGGAAGCGAGAGGAGAAGAAGAAGGATATAGCAGATGGACATTTCGGGATTTTGGACAGCAGAGATGTGGCATCTGGGCCAGAGAGGTAGATCTGGGTGTCGTCGGCATATAGGTGGTATTGGAAGCCATGGGACTTTATGAGTTGTCCCAGGCCAAATGTGTAGATAGAAAAAAGTAAGGGTCCTAGGACAGAGCCTTGAGGGACGCCAACAGAGAGATACCGGGATGAAGAGGTTGTGTGAGAGTGGGAGACACTGAAAGTGCGATTTGAAAGGTATGAAGAGATTCAAGAGAGGGCAAGATCTCTGACACCAAGGGAAGAGAGAGTCTGTAATAGGAGGGAGTGGTCAACGGTATCGAAGGCTGAGGACAGGTCAAGAAGTAGGAGTATAGAAAAGTGCTTGCTAGCTTTGACAGTAAGTAAGTCATTCGTAATTTTAGTCAGGGCAGTTTCGGTAGAATGATGTGGACGGAAGCCGGACTGTAAGTTGTCAAAGAGAGAGTTAGAGGAGAGGTGGGAGGAAAGTTCAGCATGGACATGCTGTTACAGGAGTTTTGAGGCAAGTGCTAGTGGTGATATGGGGCGATAGCTGGTAGTAGAGGTTGGATCAAGGGAAGGTTTCTTTAGGATAGGTGTGACTGTTGCATGTTTAAAGGCAGAGGGGAAGGTACCAGTCGTTAAAGATAGGTTGAAGAGATGGGTTAAGGCTGGAATAAGGATGGTGGTGAGGTTGGGGAGGAGGTGGGATGGCATGGGGTCAAGTGCGCAGGTGGTGAGGTGCGCTTTTGAGAGAAGACATGCAAGCTCTCCTTCGGTGATGGTGGGGAGGAAGACCTATGATGCTCTGCAATATCCAATCATCTTTTGGCAGGGTCAGGATGGCTATCACTTTGGAATACCTCAGACAGATCCTACAACAGGCAACCCTTCAGGAAAAAAAGTGTCTACCATGGACTTCTATGCATATAGGATCATGACAAGATTTGCAGAGGAAAATCAAATCTTGAAATGCAGACACCTCTTCCACCAATTTATTGTTGACATGTATGCAAAGATTGAGAGTGGACATCTTTTATATATCCGCCTAACCCGGACGAAGCCGGGTAGTACAGCTAGTGCTTTATAAAAACACTTTCTTGGGATATGACAGATAAAGAGACTATTACTCATGGGTATCAGATGTTTGATAGATAGCCAGTTTTATCATAGACAAACGCCGAATCACTCTTAGAACAAGGAACAAAGAGATCATCAATCTCTTTGACATTATTAAAACTTACAAAAACCACTCTGAAATTATTTCACTATGTATGAGTATAAAAAAAATGCTTTCAAGAGAAAGAAAGAGAAATTATAAAGAAAGAAAAGAAAATTCAAAAGAGACTGGATTCCATCCAATATGATGGAGGAAAACTATATTGAACCAGCATAAGTTCCAAACACTAGAAGAAATTCATACCAATTTTATTGAAAAATTATTATTCGAAATATCAATATATAGCATCCTTCCACACATCTATTCAGATAAATTGAAAAATCCATCCAAGATGTAATACATTGACAATCATAACTACATAAACTGGTATGATTGCATCACATCAAGGATAAAACTTATACCTGCAATGGCTAATTCAACCAGAAAATTCAGCAATAATCCGCACGAAAAATAGTTATAATACGTTAATTAATATCACAGAATTGGACCTCATTACAAATATGCAAGAAGAAATATCACAAAGAGTCAAAAACAGCTTTGTTCTTACAAAAATAATCTAGGAGCAAACCTAAAAATAATGTCACGGTAGGCAAATACAAATTAATTAACAACGAAACAGGATTTTTTTGGAAGCACATCCACCCCAAAAAAACAGAAAAGAGTGTAGACTGGGGAAACTCATCCACCCCAAAAAAACAGAAAAGAGTGTAGACTGGGGAAACTCATCCACCCCAAATAAACAGAAAAGAGTGTAGACTGGGGAAACTCATCCACCCCAAATAAACAGAAAAGAGTGTAGACTGGGGAAACGCAACAAAAAAAAAAAAAAGATAAAATTATTACATCAGCCCCAAGACAAGAAAATTTTTAATCTGAGAACATATAAATTGAGTAAAATAAATTACAGTTATTACAAAAGTTCTAGTATTTGCGCTCACTAATGCTTTCACTAAATTTGATGCCTTTCTAAGCATCAAAAAAATCATGAGAAACTTAGCTTTAAAAAAATATTCTATAAATAATAAATATATGAAACACTTTAGAAACAATATTCAAATATATCTATGCTAATTTGAAATATGCAGATCTAAATGTAATCCGATAAATGAATACTCTGAAGCACTGAACTCTACAACTCTGAGTATAGTAATCAGAGATTCGTAAGATAAAAACCAAACACAAAAAATACTTCGATAACTTGACGCATGCGGAACAAATTGCAATTACAAAACTTCAAAAAAAATAATGACTTTGTGATTTGTCCAGCTGACAAGCGTGGGGAAATAATGATGGTGGATTACGTGTATCATGCAGAATCATTACGATTATTTGGCACAGATGGAAAAACTTATCAGATCCTTAATAAAGATCCTAGAATTATTTTAACTAAAAAAAATTGGAAAAATTGGTAATCAAGGGTTAAAAATTAGACACATTCTTTCCACACAAGAAGCACGGTATATTTATAAAAAATAACTCATGCATCCCGGCTTTTTACCAATTACCAATAATATAGAGGTCTGAAATCAAACCACCAGGTCGACCAATCATATCAGGTGCAAATTGCCTTTTATTAACTTGTTGAAATATTTCAATCACAATTTACAAAACTGTGTTACACTATTACCTGCCTATTTCTGTGACACAAAACACATTTTCCAAATTTTAGGAAACATTAAGTGAGAACCCCATTATATTATGAGTACTTTGGATGTATCATCACTATATACTATTAAAAAAAAAATCACAAAGATTGTGATGCAGTGGAACATTTTCTAAACACCACAAAAAAATAGTATGCATGAACATCAGGGAAGCTATTCTATTTGTTTTATCTTGCAATTATGTTATGTATTTTACTTACAACAAAGGGGTACTGCAACGGGGACCAAATTTGCATAGAACAAAATAAAGGTGTCGGTCAGTAGGAGTCGCTCAGTTTGAATTTGGTTCTCTGAAACTTGTTTCATGGACAATAGATTGTTTGTTTGGTCTGGGGGAAATCATTTCAAAAGTTTTTAACTAACATTAATAAAGATGATTTTTTTTTTAGGTTTGAATATATACATTGAAAATAGCAAAATTCTCACAACATCATATACGAAACCTGCTGATAGCAATAGCTATAGTTTAACCTTTAACTGTCACTGAACTTAGCTGCAAAGGGGACAGTTTATCAGTATTAAAGATAAATTGTACAAAGATGGGAATTTCAGAATGTGTCATCTAATCTAATTTAAAAAGCTCTACAATGGGGTTATAAAGAGGAAATTCTACTACAAACCAAAAAACAATCAAAAATGTTCCTAGGACAAATGGTATAAGAAGAACTCACAGTACCCAATATTTTTGTACATTTTGTTTGGATTAAGGGTGTTGTTACATGCGCTAAGACAGGAAGAGAGGCATGGATAGATAACGGATGTACACGGTGGAGTGTTGTGTTATACTATGTGCTTATGTAGCGCCCCTGAAGCCATGAGGGAGTTACAAGGTACTGCATCCCCACCAGGATGCAGGGCCTACCCCCTAAGGACCCAGAAGACCAGTACCGGTAACACACAAACACTCCAGTTAATGCCTGTTTTCCCCAACATTCCCCATAGAATGGTACCAGGGTAGGGTTTGACCAATGGATGGCTGCCTAGAGGTGGAGCCAATCCAGTCCACTAGACAACCAAGTGGGAGGGGCAGACAGTGGACAGTCAGACAGTTGACAACAGTGAGTGAGGAGAGATGGTAAAGGTGAGCAGACAGACTGACAGGAGTGTGACAGTGACCTGAGGCCCCAGGCGGTTAGTTGCCAGTGGAGTATGGTGGAGTACTCCCGGAACTACGCACCAACGGGGTACAGAATCCTAGGTCAGGCAAAAGCTCCAGGCAGACCAATAAAATCTGCACAGTGAGGGGACCATCAAGGACCTCACTGACCTTGAAGTTCGGGACTCAGTAGCAAAGGGAGAACTGGGGGCAGGACCAGAGACTCCAACCCCACAGGGTACACGCTTCCGTCATATGGACTGCTGAAGAAGACAGCCAGTAGGGGATCTCCAGCCGCTCTATGTCATGGGGACCCACCAACCAAAAGACAGGTGCAGGGGAAGAAGCCACCAGGTCACAAAACCAGCACTGGGACTACGGGGATCTGCAGGTGAAACCAGCTGACCTCAGGTGACCAGTACCAGCTTGCAGTGAGTAAAAAAAACAGTTACACTGAAACCCCTTTGTGTGGCCGACATTCTTTCAACGCCCGTGTACATCACCTATCCTCTGAAGCCTGGCCCTGCTTGTGGAGGGCCTAACATCCAGGCTGCCACTAACACCAGCCCCAGTAGTGAAAACTGTGCAGCGACAGCTCTATCCTCATAGCCGCAACACCGCAAGTGGCATCACGTGTGAACATTATTCAAATCCCCTGTAAATATTCCCCCCTTTTAAAAAGCACCCAGGGCATGGGACCGAGCAAAGGCCACCAAAGTGTCATTCCCCAGTTATACACTGCCTGGGACTGAATACCCCACAACGCTGGGCGACACAGCTTTTTCCTGGCGCCGTGAACAGGATTGAACTGGACCCGGTCAAACCGGACGCATGACGATGGAATCCAGCACCATAGACATTTATTATGCCTCTTAACAGATCCCGACGGAATCCTGTGGAGTGCGTTTTTTCTCAGCAACAAAAAACGTTACATTGCATGTCCCTCCCGCCCGACGGTCAGTCACTAAACAACTGATGTGCCGGGGGGTGGATGCAACGCAAGACCATCAGTTGCAATCCGACCTTAATAGAAGTCTATGATGAATAAACGGATTCCTGCAATGGTTACCGTAATTCCTCAAGGCGGCGGACTACAATGAATGCAAAACACCACAAGTGTGAAAGCAGCCTTACCCTTACAGTTTGTTGCTGAGCAGAAGTCGTCTTTCTCACAGCAAATTGCACAACATTATACAACACATGAAAAAGAAAACAGTGACCTCTTGTGGCTGGCGATTAGCACTACAGGCCACACAGTAGTACATCAGAATACTACTCTACAATAATGCAATCGATTTCTTCAGTGTGAACAGGTCAGCTGGACCACCTCCTTACACGATTGCTATTGATCATGGCATATAGAGGGTTAAACAGCCAGGAGTGGGGCAATGCGGGGACCGTCCTTGGATGTGATTGCCGGAGTTTGGTAACCACTGACACTGAGATCCTGGTGGTGATTGTGTATGCGCAGCCCCTGTGCCCATGCAATCGCCATGGCGTGCATTTACGCCATATTGCAGGAACCGATTCCCGACCATGATTTAAACTTATGTCAAATGTTGGGAAGAGGTTAAGTGTGAATAAAAGTGCAGTCAATAACAGTTTTTATTTAAAAGGGACAGAGGCTAGAAGGAGTTTGGACTAACTCTGCTGCCTCATAATAGGTAGTGCATCTCTCATTATTTCTAAGGATCTTTTATCTTATGCTAATGAGCGAGAGGATTAGTCCCCTGAGCGTTATATTCCCCGACTAGTCTGCCCTCTTAGAATGTTAGTATGCCCATAGGCGCATACTAACATGCTGTTCAATTCAGCATCACCAATGATGATGCACGTACCTGTGTTCGCTGTGACCTCAATTCTGAATGCCGGGCACTTACGGTCATGCGCAGTATGAAGCCAGGTGTACGCGTCCCAGCTCCAGAGAGGTCTACTGTGCATGACCGGAAGTATTGTGGATTACTACTATTCTGGCACCTCAAGGGCTCTGCCAATATGACATGGCACCCACAAATCATAACAGCAAAATCTGACCTGCAATATGGCACTGCTTCCCTTCTGAGCTTTCCAGTGTGCCTGAAAAGTAGTTCTTTAAAATATGTTGGATATTGGCGCACTCAGGAGAAATTGCAACACAAACTGCGTGGTCCATTTTTTTCTATTAGTCCTCATAAAAATTAAAAACATGGGGCTAAACAACATTTCAGTAGTAAAAATGTAATTATTTTTCTTCACCTCCCAATAGTGTAAAACTATGTGAGGCACATGTCATGATGACATGTTTACCACATCCCTGGATAAATTCATTGGGATGTGTAGTTTGTAAAGTGGGGTCACTTATGGGGGGTCTCCTTTTTTGACATGTCAGAGGCTCTGCCAATGTGCCATATTACCCTCAAACCATTCCGGCAAACTCTGCATCTGCACTCCAATTCCTTGTGGGGTGCAGTTTCAAAATGGGGTCACTTGTGGAGGGTCTCCACTGTTTAGGCACATCAGGGGCTTTTCAAACATGACATGGGGTCCACTATCAATTCTAGGCAATTTTGCACTCCAAAAGTCAAATGATGCTCCTATCTTTTCAAGTCCTGCTATGCGCCCAAACTGTAGTTTTTCACACATATGGGGTATCAGTATAGTTAGGAGAAATTGTACAACAAATTGTGCTGTCCATTTTCTCCTTTTACCCATGTGAAATTGGAAAATGTGACCCTAAAATATTTTTGTGTTAAAAAGTAAAAAATTATTTTTTTTCCTTGGACAGTGCATTAACTCCTGTGAAGCCGCTAAAGGGTTATTACACTTCTTGAATGAAGGACATAAAATCAAAAGTTTGAAAGTAGCAGAGGTTTGAATTTTTGAATATTTAATATTTTTATAAATAAATGCAAATCATATCGACCAAAATTTACCACTATCATGAAGTACAATATGTTATGAAAAAATAAACTTATAATCACAAGGATCTGTTGAAGCGTTCCAGAGTTTATTACCTATAAAGTGACACTGGTCAGAATTGAAAAAAATATCCTAATCAGGAAGGTGAAAACATGCTTGGGATGGAGGAATTATAGGGAATCTGTTATCAGGTTTATGCCTTCCAATCTGAGCGCAGAATGAAATAGTACAAAGCTCTTGATTTCAGTGATGGGTCACTTACTGGGCTTCTTACTATAATTATGGCAATATCACTGTTTTATCTGCTGAAGGTATGCTGGTAATCTCAATTATGAGCTCCATATATTCCTGTTGGCATCACTGATTGACAGCTTTTGGCCTACACTAGTCATAGACAGGAAGCTGCCAATCAGTGGTGGGTAGGGCTTCTTAGAGTTCAATAATATCAATGACTAAATAGCAGGAGAATGATCATTAAAGTACCACTCCAGAATTTTTTTTTTTTTATTGCACTGCTAGAGTAGTGCTTTAAATGCAAGCCCCCTGCCACCTGTCTGATACTCACCTGGAAGATTCACCAGCTGTTGCCACTGCTCTGCCAGTCTCTGGTGATTTGTGACCTTCCAGTGTGCTACAGGGTTTCATGGAGCAAGCCAGAGGTCACAACTCAATATATCTCTATGAGAGCCTCATTTTGGCCTCGTTTTGGCTCTCATAGAGTTGCATTGAGAGCTTGTGATGCAATTTCTAACTTCTGGCCAGTCAGAAGTAATGGGCACAAGATGTTGCCAGAGGCTCGGATTGGCATTGGTAAAAGGTGAAGCTGCTGGAAGGTGTTTATATGACAGAGGGCAGGGGACTTAGATTTAAAGTGCCACTCCATGTCACGCTCAGAGATGATGAAGTCCGAAAGCACTGCATGACACTGATGTTCAGATCTATGAGTGTCTGATGCACTACAAAACACACAATGAACACGGGGGACAACAAGGCACTTTTACAATGGTGGGCTCTGCAGCTAGGAAGAGGGGTGAGGGTACACCTCCTGAACTCATCTCAAGCTGATTCCTGAGCTCCCTAGCATCCCTATATGGGGTGTTTCAGCCTGTCGGCGAGCCAGATACCTAATCCTTCACTAGCCCTGCCAACACCCTGACTAGTGAGATAGCCGGCGGGAGATACTAGTCCCACCACTGCACTACTAAACACAGAGGGAAAGGAAAGACAGACAGGGTGATAAACTGAAAGATACAAACACCAAAATTCATGGTTGCAGACAGACTCCAAAGTGGAAGTTGGTTGGGCACAGGACAGTATCCCAGCAGCTCCTTCCACCAGGATGGCTAGAACAGAATGAATTCTATAAACAGTAGGGATGGCTGGGGAACCCCACTATTTAACCTAAAAGGAGCATGGGCTCAAAGCAGCTACAGCTGATCTGCACTGCTATGAGCTGCTAGCAACTAAACTGACATTAACTCATAAAGCACGAAAAGAAAGGAAACTTTAAATGTGGAGACTCAGGTGGAACTGAAAGGCTCCAGTCCAAAATCTGTCACTAGCCTCTAAAAAGCAGTAGACGACTGTGACACTCCAGTGCTGAAAAAACCCCAATGCTGGAGGGGTGCTTTAAAGGGTCTAGCAGAGTGTCAGCAGATGAAATATTTTTTTTTTTTTTTATGGAAATAGTAACACATTTGTGGATTCAGAGTATGTGCTCCTTTTTTAAATTTTTATCACATGGGAATCGCCCTGGCCAAAAACTGATGCTCTAGCAGGATACAGCTAAACCCCCACTAAGTGAAGGCATCACAGGTGCAGGAGAAGCAGATCACACACACACCTTCATGGAATGGAGGGGAGGTGACTGCTAGATGATAAAACTGCACACAAGTGGCTTGCATAGAGCGCTGTTCACATGCAGATGACACAGTCACAAACCCGCAGCCTATTAGGTAACGCCCTTCTATTAGATCAGGCGGGCTGCCAAGCCGTACTCCACTGTATATCATGCACGGACAGACACTCTACAGTGCAAGGCCCAACAGAAAGGGGCCTGGCTGTATCCTGTACAAACAAAAAAATATGAGGTTTTTGTTGGTATTTATGGCCATAAAACGTAAGCCTACACCCTCGTCAAGGGACCTCATGTCTGTAGGTCCCTACACTAAATATAAAAAAAGCAACAATAAGAGGATAATGTCCTCCAAAAATCAAGTATTACTCACAGCAAGTTGGGCTGCAGTGTGTACATCGCCCTGGCCAAAAACTGATGCTCTAGCAGGATACAGCTAAACCCCCACTAAGTGAAGGCATCACAGGTGCAGGAGAAGCAGATCACACACACACCTTCATGGAATGGAGGGGAGGTGACTGCTAGATGATAAAACTGCACACAAGTGGCTTGCATAGAGCGCTGTTCACATGCAGATGACACAGTCACAAACCCGCAGCCTATTAGGTAACGCCCTTCTATTAGATCAGGCGGGCTGCCAAGCCGTACTCCACTGTATATCATGCACGGACAGACACTCTACAGTGCAAGGCCCAACAGAAAGGGGCCTGGCTGTATCCTGTACAAACAAAAAAATATGAGGTTTTTGTTGGTATTTATGGCCATAAAACGTAAGCCTACACCCTCGTCAAGGGACCTCATGTCTGTAGGTCCCTACACTAAATATAAAAAAAGCAACAATAAGAGGATAATGTCCTCCAAAAATCAAGTATTACTCACAGCAAGTTGGGCTGCAGTGTGTACATCGCCCTGGCCAAAAACTGATGCTCTAGCAGGATACAGCTAAACCCCCACTAAGTGAAGGCATCACAGGTGCAGGAGAAGCAGATCACACACACACCTTCATGGAATGGAGGGGAGGTGACTGCTAGATGATAAAACTGCACACAAGTGGCTTGCATAGAGCGCTGTTCACATGCAGATGACACAGTCACAAACCCGCAGCCTATTAGGTAACGCCCTTCTATTAGATCAGGCGGGCTGCCAAGCCGTACTCCACTGTATATCATGCACGGACAGACACTCTACAGTGCAAGGCCCAACAGAAAGGGGCCTGGCTGTATCCTGTACAAACAAAAAAATATGAGGTTTTTGTTGGTATTTATGGCCATAAAACGTAAGCCTACACCCTCGTCAAGGGACCTCATGTCTGTAGGTCCCTACACTAAATATAAAAAAAGCAACAATAAGAGGATAATGTCCTCCAAAAATCAAGTATTACTCACAGCAAGTTGGGCTGCAGTGTGTACATCGCCCTGGCCAAAAACTGATGCTCTAGCAGGATACAGCTAAACCCCCACTAAGTGAAGGCATCACAGGTGCAGGAGAAGCAGATCACACACACACCTTCATGGAATGGAGGGGAGGTGACTGCTAGATGATAAAACTGCACACAAGTGGCTTGCATAGAGCGCTGTTCACATGCAGATGACACAGTCACAAACCCGCAGCCTATTAGGTAACGCCCTTCTATTAGATCAGGCGGGCTGCCAAGCCGTACTCCACTGTATATCATGCACGGACAGACACTCTACAGTGCAAGGCCCAACAGAAAGGGGCCTGGCTGTATCCTGTACAAACAAAAAAATATGAGGTTTTTGTTGGTATTTATGGCCATAAAACGTAAGCCTACACCCTCGTCAAGGGACCTCATGTCTGTAGGTCCCTACACTAAATATAAAAAAAGCAACAATAAGAGGATAATGTCCTCCAAAAATCAAGTATTACTCACAGCAAGTTGGGCTGCAGTGTGTACATCGCCCTGGCCAAAAACTGATGCTCTAGCAGGATACAGCTAAACCCCCACTAAGTGAAGGCATCACAGGTGCAGGAGAAGCAGATCACACACACACCTTCATGGAATGGAGGGGAGGTGACTGCTAGATGATAAAACTGCACACAAGTGGCTTGCATAGAGCGCTGTTCACATGCAGATGACACAGTCACAAACCCGCAGCCTATTAGGTAACGCCCTTCTATTAGATCAGGCGGGCTGCCAAGCCGTACTCCACTGTATATCATGCACGGACAGACACTCTACAGTGCAAGGCCCAACAGAAAGGGGCCTGGCTGTATCCTGTACAAACAAAAAAATATGAGGTTTTTGTTGGTATTTATGGCCATAAAACGTAAGCCTACACCCTCGTCAAGGGACCTCATGTCTGTAGGTCCCTACACTAAATATAAAAAAAGCAACAATAAGAGGATAATGTCCTCCAAAAATCAAGTATTACTCACAGCAAGTTGGGCTGCAGTGTGTACATCGCCCTGGCCAAAAACTGATGCTCTAGCAGGATACAGCTAAACCCCCACTAAGTGAAGGCATCACAGGTGCAGGAGAAGCAGATCACACACACACCTTCATGGAATGGAGGGGAGGTGACTGCTAGATGATAAAACTGCACACAAGTGGCTTGCATAGAGCGCTGTTCACATGCAGATGACACAGTCACAAACCTGCAGCCTATTAGGTAACGCCCTTCTATTAGATCAGGCGGGCTGCCAAGCCGTACTCCACTGTATATCATGCACGGACAGACACTCTACAGTGCAAGGCCCAACAGAAAGGGGCCTGGCTGTATCCTGTACAAACAAAAAAATATGAGGTTTTTGTTGGTATTTATGGCCATAAAACGTAAGCCTACACCCTCGTCAAGGGACCTCATGTCTGTAGGTCCCTACACTAAATAAAAATATTTTTTTGTTTGTACAGGATACAGCCAGGCCCCTTTCTGTTGGGCCTTGCACTGTAGAGTGTCTGTCCGTGCATGATATACAGTGGAGTACGGCTTGGCAGCCCGCCTGATCTAATAGAAGGGCGTTACCTAATAGGCTGCGGGTTTGTGACTGTGTCATCTGCATGTGAACAGCGCTCTATGCAAGCCACTTGTGTGCAGTTTTATCATCTAGCAGTCACCTCCCCTCCATTCCATGAAGGTGTGTGTGTGATCTGCTTCTCCTGCACCTGTGATGCCTTCACTTAGTGGGGGTTTAGCTGTATCCTGCTAGAGCATCAGTTTTTGGCCAGGGCGATGTACACACTGCAGCCCAACTTGCTGTGAGTAATACTTGATTTTTGGAGGACATTATCCTCTTATTGTTGCTTTTTTTATATTTAGTGTAGGGACCTACAGACATGAGGTCCCTTGACGAGGGTGTAGGCTTACGTTTTATGGCCATAAATACCAACAAAAACCTCATATTTTTTTGTTTGTACAGGATACAGCCAGGCCCCTTTCTGTTGGGCCTTGCACTGTAGAGTGTCTGTCCGTGCATGATATACAGTGGAGTACGGCTTGGCAGCCCGCCTGATCTAATAGAAGGGCGTTACCTAATAGGCTGCGGGTTTGTGACTGTCATCTGCATGTGAACAGCGCTCTATGCAAGCCACTTGTGTGCAGTTTTATCATCTAGCAGTCACCTCCCCTCCATTCCATGAAGGTGTGTGTGTGATCTGCTTCTCCTGCACCTGTGATGCCTTCACTTAGTGGGGGTTTAGCTGTATCCTGCTAGAGCATCAGTTTTTGGCCAGGGCGATGTACACACTGCAGCCCAACTTGCTGTGAGTAATACTTGATTTTTGGAGGACATTATCCTCTTATTGTTGCTTTTTTTATATTTTATCACATGGGGCAGCAAAAACCTGCTGACAGATTCTCTATCCAGCATAATATTTTTGGAATATCATGAACTATATAAACTTGAGGAATGTCTCTCTCCTGTCATCACTGTGAATGCAGATGTCACAGGATCACTGAAACCTGTGACTGGCTGCAGTGGTCAGCTGAATGCAATGTTTCCCCTGTGACCTGCTGTCCCAGTCACCTGAGTGATGCAGCTAATCACAGGGCTCTCTGGTGCTGTGACATTCAGATCACAGATGACATTCAGTCATCAGTTCCAAAGCTGATGAACACCAAAGCTGCTCTGGGTCCAAAATGGATGACAAAAAGTGAGTATGCCTCAGTATTTTATTTTATGATCATTTATGCCTGAGAATGTTTAACATATGACACCTTGAAGATTCCAGATTTGCAAAACACATCAGAATAATGGTTTTCTTTCTTGTATTACAATACTATATTAACATAGAATCATACAGGTGTTGATTTATTAATAGAGATGCTTTATAGGATAATTTTCTAACAATTGAACTCACGGTTTGTTAGTTTCCTTAAAATTTGACTTCACAGCAATGAAGAGCATTGGCAAATTGAATCCCTGTAGAGTTTGGGGAAAGCAGCTAGGAACAGGTTGTTGCTATGGAAACGTGCCCGTAAAGCCTCTTGTTTGCTTGCGATGTAATCTTTTCAGCTGCTGAAGCTTCACAAAACTGTGAAAATAATGCTCATAAACTGGGTTGCCAACTGACCAGAAATTTCAGGACAGTCCATAATCCCCCTTGAAGATATTAATACTTTTAGTGGCTAATGTGAGATGTAAAGTGCATGGTACAGAGTTTTATAGTAGCAAATGTAATGCATAGTAATGTTGGTAAGATATTGTCATGTATGAGACATAGCATTGTTGTTGTCAGGGATAGTATACGGGATGTATTTATGTCGGCCGACGTACAGAAGCCAGCTACAAGAGGTCTCTAGTTGATTCTGTTATGGTTAGATTTTCCCTGGAGGAGTTAGCATTAAGCCAGTAAGACAGGAAGACGGGAGTAGAGTGGTAGGTTATATAAGTGAATGTAGACCCTGGTTAGTGTAGTGTAGTGTGTGATGGAGAGAAGTCACAGCAGAGAGGGAGAGGAGTAGGAGCAGAACATGAAATATGGATAAGAATGAAGGATTAACTCTCCAGAGTCGACAAATAAGGGGACCCCTACCAGCAAGCTTGTGATAATTGCGGAGACAGTGTTTCATAAGCATAGAACGGGGACTTTCGGAAAGAGATAAGGCAGCCCGACAAGATGTACATTGGCATAAACGCATTAGCTCTATGAGCAGTCCTGAAAAGCAGCAACGCTGTGCTAGAGGTAAGCAGTCATCGCCTTACACTTGGACCCATATGATGAATTACCAGTAGGATACAGTACCAGCAACCATCACCTGATTCTGTGGTGGTCTTTGTGATTGAGATTAAGAAAATGCGAAATACGCTTCTAAAATGAAGTAGAAGAATGTATGACTTATTACTCCATATGTGTGAAGTTACCCGAACATAAAAAAGACATTTGTAACATATGGACTGTGTTCTTTATTGTGGGTATGATGAGCAGTGGTACCGCACCATGTGCATGTGAAGAGAAATAGGCCTCCGGCCTATAGGTGCCAGTAAGAAAGGAGAACTCTCGTACACTCATACCACCATTGTCTGTAGCATGTGTCGGGGTGAAGAAATGGAGTCTCGTCAATGGCTACCACCCTGGGAACATTACAAAGTGGTGTAGTTGGCAGGAAGCAAGTTAATGTCATTAAAACAGGACAATGTGACCCATGGCACAGAAGATGGAGTGCCTGGACTTAAACGGCTTGAAGTGATGCTGTGTAAGGATTATGTATTGGTGGACAGTGACGCAGGAAAAATTATGTCTAAGATGGCAGACTGCAGCCTGGATCCCAAGATGGGGTGACATGTAGCATGAGAGGAAGTGATTCAGCCCAATGTGGACATAGACGACTTCCGAGCATGTGAAAACATACCTTGCCCATTGGAGTGTCAGCCTTGAAGAGGGAAGGTGCTGAACCAAAATCTGGCCCAAAATGGGAGAAATGCACCAGAGAGGAATGTGGTGGAAGGTGAAATTTTGGCCAAGAATAGATGGTGCCTGTAAGAGAGGGGCATGGCACAAGAACAAGCACAGTGTTGTGTGTGAGAGCCAGCGAGTGAGAGGGGTGTGACTGTGGGCATGAGCGGTGAGATGGGCGGGTGTCGTGTGAAGGCTCTGGTGGCAGAAGATGTAGGGTCGAGCACACAGGAAGTGCTTGTGACCGAATTGACAATTGCCATTTTGTGTGCAGACACCGAAACACGAGGGGTCTCTTACAACCAGTATATGATGATGGAAGAGTTTCTTCATCTGTCAATATCTGGAACAACAGGTGGATGCCAACATCAGTGAATGGTGGGAGCAGAGCAGGAGGTGCCGGAGTACATAAGTAGGAGCATGGTCCTGCACCCAGCACTGGGCCTCATCTGCAACTAGACTCAGATATCAGAGATATCAGTGAAGGCGAGGCTGGCCTCGGGTTGCAGGGGAGAGTCCAGTCCAGTGGAAACCGCAACAAGGCCCATGGGAACTGCACAAGAGGAAGGTATTGCATCAACAGGCCCCATGGAACTACCTGCTCTGGAAGCTGTTGAAATAGAGGTAGAAGAACAGGATGTTCTTGAGGCTGAAGAAGTAAGCCAGCAATGCCCGTGGTGGTGCCCAAGATCCCAGCCCCTGAGAGGCCGAGCCCCACTGAATTTACATGAGATTATGCCATGTGGAACCCCTTGCCTCTTGTTAGTAAGGGTAACTTGAAGGGTGGTTTGAAGTTTGAAATGGATGTAATGGAAGTAAAGATGCAAGCGGATGAACTTGCCTGCGAGTGGATGATCGGTCCTAAGGACATACATTTCCTTGACCAGTGCACTGATGGTTGGGTCATGGAGTTCAATCAGAAAACGTGTTGTGGATTTATTGCAGAAAACCAAACTGGACACCAAGTGTACGTGAACCAGTCGATGGTAAAAAGGGCCACACACCCGTTCCACCTCCAGACCATCTACATGAGAGAGAGGGTTTCATTCATTAAATTAATGTGCCGAAAAATGTGGTATGTGGTTTGGGTTGCCCACCCGATTACCCTAAAAGAGATCTAGGGTGAGAGCAGAAAGCAGAGGAAGACCGGCAGGACCAGCGATGCCGAGCTAGAGAGGCTGTTAGTGCAGAAGTAGTGGAACCCAGAGAGGCTGGGACAAGCCTCACCAGAGAGCAAGGTACTCAGTCGTACAGTGTCACTGTGGGGACCTTCCAAGCAATCATCCTCAACACCTGGGTCACCAAGAACCAGGGCTGGACTGAGTGGAGTCACCCCAAGCATCTGAGAGAGCATAGCTCTACTCTGACACTAATGGCTGCCCTTTACCCTCTCTTATATGATGGAAAGAGACATGGATATGGAAGCATCTGGGAGCACAAAATGCTATTCTGACCAAAGTGGTAAAATCCCTTACCCCCTCATCTGCGACAACATTAAACATGGCGCAACGAAAAGGGAAAGCATCTGTCAGAAATTGGACTGTAGCATAAGGCTGGACTGTGCGGGGACTCAGGACCAGAAAGATTGTGAACAACCCAGAGAGAACAGAATATGTCTGAAGATGTCTTGCAAAACTGCATGTCCTGAATGTTCTGTGCCCTCTATCTCGAGTGTACAGCTGTTATGAAGGAACCACTAAGTTAAGAGTTATTGTTGAGACCAGATTGGTGGTCTCCTTGCAGAAGCGAGTCATCATCTGGTCCTGGCCAGCCAAAGACGACAGCAACACACTGCCTCCATGGGCAAAAAGCCCACATTTCAAAAGTCCAGACACCCAACTAGAGCCATATTGTTATTCTAGCTTGTCGGGGTGTCCAGAGTCAATCTCTAGCCCATGGTTACCACCCTGCACCACACTACACTTGGTGAATTTGACAGGATCAAGGCTTGCCTATGGAAGATCCTGGAGTTGCTGAGAAGGCCTACTTTGTTACTTTGAAGACAGCAACTCTTGCTTGGTCAAAGATGGTGCTGAGCATAAACTCTAACATGGCTGGAGGAGGTGCAGCTCCATAAAAGAACCCCACCAATCATGAGTGTTGAAGAAGTAGAAGAGCATGAAGATCTGTCCAGCCCTTTTGAAGCTACTCCCATTAGAGGAAATGCTATGCCTATAAATGCCAGCCTATATCAATGTCAATGCCCCCATTGGACGAAGTGGAAGGAGAAGGTCAGCCCATTGCAAACTGACAATGAGTAAGTGGCATAGACCTGGAAGAAATGAGATGGTCATTCGGAAGAGAGCCCACCCTGTCTGGGGTGGAGATATACAATTGGCCTACTTTGAGACAGCGTGATTTTGCAAGAGAGAGTGGGGAGAGAAATCAGAGCTCTATGATGGCAGAGTGGCAAATACCAAAAAATTCAAGTAGATCCAACTCTTTCTATCAGGGAGCTGAGCGGGGTGAAAAAGATATGTAACTAGTCAGCCCCAAGGAGGAGGCCAGGGCCTATCCCAGGTTTCTTTCTTCTCCTGCCTATCCCAGGTTCCTGGCATAGAGTACTCTTGGTCATACTCTTGAAGGGATGCCGCTTTACCCCAAGACTTGCAAAGGGAAGAAAAATACAGGGCCAAAATCTGTCAGCTTGTTATAGACTTTGAAGGCCTGAGTCTGTTGGAGGCTGAGAAGAGACAGGGTATGACATGAATGATGGGGACGAATGTTTAGTTCGCAATGAAGTTCTCCTCTAGTGGAACATTCCTTTGGAATGACCTGCTTCAGATCTCGGTTACAGACTCGATTTTGAAACTGGTCACCGGCTGTTTTTGGAACAGAAGAGAGAATGGATACTTGCTGCAACAGGGGAGACTGTTCCCAAAAGATGTGGATGACGTTTTTGAAGGTGGATAGTTCCCAAGGGTGGTTCGCAGGTAGTGTGATGCACGAATACCCGGTGGTTGCTAAAATTACCTCTAGACAGGGGAGACATTAGGGAAAGGCTGTGGTAGCTATCCAGCTTAAAAGTACTGCTTAGGCACTGATGAAAGAACACCACAGATCCAAGTCATCACTGGAGCATCTGCTAGCGTCCAGATGCTCGGGACCTCAAAAGTCTTGTTTCCTGAGCTAGTTTGAAAAGAGGAAGCATTTCCCTTGCCTGCAGAAGAGTCGGCAGACTGATGGGAGCCATGCCCTGAATTGGTGTGAGAAGGTGCATTGGACCACTCTGCTGAGATGGAGAAGTGAAAAAACAAAGGCGGAGGCTGAGGAGCTCTAATTGTGCCTGTTGCACCAGTGGAACAGTCCTGGAGTTTGCAGAAGACCAGTAATCAGCAGATCTAGGACCCATATCTCCAGGCCTCCAATTTAGTTGGCCATGAATGGCTGAACTTGTATTTTGCTCTTTACTGGATTGAGGGCCTTTGAGTTATCGGGGGGGTCATACACCCTTTACCATGGACTTTTCCCAACCAGCTATGAACTTTGCTCCAATGCCATCATGGACTTTGCCTCAACTCAATTATGGACTTTGCCCCTCATGGACTGTGTCCTGGCCATAATGACTGATGTTAGGGGTAATGTATGACTCGATGTTCCAATGTATACAGACTTGACGTGACTTTAAGGCCTGTGCTCCCATCTTGTGGCTGAATGGGAGATAAGAACTGTCAGTGGCAGATAAATAAACTATGCCCTTGGACTGAGAGGGCAACTGTTGGGTTGGCCCAAGGACCCCTTGTTAACATAAACTTGAACACTATGTTTCCAGGGTTCTAAGCCAGTAGGACAGGGTCCATGCTGACCTAAACAAAAAAGAAGAATTCGCCTATATTAAAATAAATAAATAAAAAAATAGACTATTGTTAATGATGTTTTGTGTGACCATTTTTAAAGTAAGAAGTAATGTAATAAAGTGGACAGGTACTGTTGCATTCTTTTTCCTGAAGATATCAATTATTTTTGCTGTATTGTCATATGAAATGTGTTCTGTATCTTCGTAAATAATGTGGTATGTGAACTGGGATCTAACCTGTGTTGTTATGATGGTAATGTGATGTATTGTAATGTGCTCCTGTACCGTATAATGAATAACCTTGTTATATGTAGTTGCCGGATTGTAGGGCTAGAAGCAGTTAAATGTTGGAACTAGACCACAAGTGGAGGAGTTAGTTCATAGGGAAAGAGATGGTTCCTTAAAGAAAGTTAGTAAACACTCCGTGCGTGACAGAAACAGACCTATAGTCTGTAAAGCTGTTGTAAAATAACCGTTAAAAAAAGAGTTATTGCAACTGAACTGGTGGATTCCTTGCTGAAGGGAGTCATCTGGTCATGGCCAGCCAAACCCAATGGTAACATGTGTCCTATATAACACTGAGTGAGGTACTGGATAGGGCAGTGAGCAGTAGAGTGTGCGATAGTGTCGCTTCTATTAAGGGCACTGTCAGGAAAAATAACTTAGATATGTTACTTAGAATGAAGGGGCTAATACTCTCTAATGCTGGTCCCTTCCTGACAACGGAGATTTGATTCACCTTCATGTTTTGGGTGCCCCCGTTCCTCGGCGGCTGACCCTAATTGCCCCTGTCACTATCACTGACCTAAACCACCACGATGTGCAATGTGCTGAAGTGATTACACAGTCATTGTCATAAACGTCTAAATCCGTGGTCAGACCTTGATCTCATACAGTATATGTCAATCCCCAATTGCACAGAATACCATCTGGCTATAATATAAAGGGGATATGTATGATTGGGGTCCTAACCCACATATATATATTATACATCTGGCGTAGCATATCCCATCACTCTCCTAATTAGTCAAATAGCCCTTACACAGCCTGGAGGTGTGTTTGGGGTCATTGTTCTGTTGAAAAATAAATGATGGTCCAACGAAACGCAAACCGGATGGAATAGCATGCCGCTGCAAGATGATGTGGTAGCCATGCTGGTTCTGTATGCCTTCAATTTTGAATAAATCCCCAACAGTGTAACCAGCAAAGCACCCCCACATCATCACACTTCCTCCTCCATGCTTCACAGTGGGAACCAGGAATGTAGAGTCCATCCATTCACCTTTTCTACAAAGACATGGTGGTTGGATCCAACTGGTCTAATGTCCATTCCTTGTGTTCTTTAGCCCAAACAAGTCTCTTCTGCTTGTTGCCTGTCCTTAGCAGTGGTTTCCTAGCAGCTATTTTACCATGAAAGCCTGCTGCACAAAGTCTCCTCTTAATAGTTGTTCTAGAGATGAGAAGGTGAGTCCAAACTTTTGGTCTGTACTGTACATATGCTGCCATCTAAAGTCTAAATATATTATGATTAAGAGCCTAAGTGCTTGAAATGCGTAGATTGGTTCCGATGTCTTTGTAAAGAAATTTTTGTTTAATTTTAAAAATGTTGTCATTCAATGTGATGTTTTAATTACTATATCATATATCCTCTGTATCCTTGGTGCTGGAAACAAGCAAGCTTTCTCTATACCACCATCCAGCAAGTCAGACTGGAATCCGTGCACTGGGAAAAACTACAAATTGGGTGAGATTTTCTTTTTCTTTTGTAAACTGCAGACTTGAGGCCCAAGCCTGGACGATCCCTTTAACTAATGCCTGCTTTACACATTACAATGTATCATGCGATCGCATTTGCAATCGCACCCGCCCCCATCGTTTGTGTGGCACGGGCAATTTGTTGCCCGTGTCGCACAATGCTGTAACCCCCCGTCACACGTACTTACCTCCCGAACGACCTCGCTGTGGGCGGCGAACATACACTTCCTGAAGGGGGCGGTTTGTTCTGCGTCACAGCGATGTCACACAGCAGCCGGCCAATAGAAGCGAAGGGGCGGAGATGAGCGGGACGCAAACATCCCGCCCACCTCCTTCCTTCAGCATAGCCGGTGGCCGCAGGTAAGCTGCAGTTCATCGCTCCCGGGGTGTCACACGAAGCGATGTGTGCTGCCCCGGGTACGATGAACAACAGGATGTTCGATTTTTAGAAAATGAGCGACGTGTCAACGATGAACGAGAAGGTGAGTTTTTCTGCTCGTTCATAGCTGTCACACGCTACGATATCACTAATGATGCCGGATGTGCGTCACTTACGATGTGACCCCGCCGACATCTCGTTAGATATATCGTAGCGTGTAAAGCCCGCTTTATAACCTCATATTCTATTTTGTAAATGTTTGCTTAACCGCAATAGATCAGTATATACGCTTTGAATGAGCAGTCCATATCTCTCCTTGTTTTTAACAGTGTTATATTATCTAATTGATGTCGTTTAAGAAAATGTAATGTTAAGAAAACTTAAAAGTATATAGTTACATTAAGGTTAAACTGCAGCACTAGGTTTGTTCTGAACATAATAAATTATAGTTTTCACCTGACCCCTTTTAGTCTGAGATCAGTATTTTACTTATCTATTATAACCCTTAGTTTGACTTTTGTGAGTAGAAGAAATCATGCTGTGGATTTCTTTTGCTGGAATTAGATAGGCATTTTGTGAGCCGTTCTTTCTGGTGCATCAGGAAAAGAGGACCTTCAGAAATGGTGAGCATATGTTTCACATAATTATTCAGACTTCACTCTAGGCTGCCATTATAAGTCAGTACAGAGTACTTTCTTTGGCAGCTAAGAGGGATTTTTGCCCTTACATTTTTGAAGCATGGCTAATTGATAACAATGACTCAAATGTGGTGCACAGCAAAGGAACTTTATAACCAGTGTTTATAATGTGGTCAATGTCCCTTCAGCTTACTTTTAGAAAGGTTTGAGACTAAGAATTATTTCCTGTTGGCAAAGTTTAGGCCTAATTTGTATGTATGCCATCACGTATTCACCGGAATGTACATAAGATTGTTATTCAGTAAATCACATTTTGTACAACAAATACAAACTATATACTAGTGCTATATCTTAAGCCTAAAACGGCTACAGCCATGTTATGACAAAGAGCTACCAGAAGAACAAGCAGGATTTAGAAAAGGCAAAGGAACAAGAGATGTAATTGCTAACATTAAATGGATTATGGAAAAGACCAAAGAATCTAACAAGAATCTCTATTTTTGCTTCATCTATTATAGCAAAGCCTTTGACTGTGTTGATTACCAGAAACTTTGTAATACCATGAAAGACATGGGTGTACTGGACCATCTGATCAGTCTCATTACATCAACCAAGCAGCAACAGTCCAAACGGAACATGATAATACGGCATGGTTCAAAATAGAGTAAGGTGTCAGGTAAGACTGCATCTTGACACCATTTCTCTTCAATATATATATATATATATATATACCCCATAGATTGTAAGCTTTCGAGCAGGGCCCTCATTCCTACTGTAGCTGTTGAACTATGTACTATTCTGTTTTGTTTTTGTCTATACAACCCCCCACCGGATTGTTAAGTGCTGCGGAATATGTTGGCGCTATATAAACTTTTATTATTATTATTATTATTATTATTATATATATTCAGTAACTCTGGACTTGGCAAAAAAGAAGAAGTAATCAAAATTGCTGGGCATGTCATGAATAGTGTTGAGCCACCCACCTAGTGTTCGAGTTTGGTTAGTCGAACGGCGGGTGTGTTCATCGAACGTTCGACGAACACCTTTGAACCCATTGAAAAACAATGGCAGGCAAACACAAACGCATACAAACACATTATACATGTACACATACAATTAATAAACATTGCCATTATACTTACAGGTCCCCGTGATGCGTCCTGCACTCTTTCTCCCGCCGCTTTTCCTTCCAATCATCACTGCGCCCTCCCGGTAACCAGCACTGATGATAGGACCTTCCATGATGTCGTCATAGCATGTGATCAGTCACGTGTGTATTATCTCATTGGCTACAGACTAGTCACATGGCTAGACGTCATGCTAGGTCCTGTCAGTGCATCTCTCCGGTACGCGGTGCTCGTTTGAGCATCTGAGCGTACTGGCGAGATGCTTGGGCACATGCTTGGCTCCCCGTCCCTGCATGTCGGCACTCTTTACAGAGTCAGCCCACATACAAGGACTGGATGCCACAGCCGGTGAATAGCGGCACTGTTAATCAGGTGATCGGAGATCACCATTGCTATAGTAACCTGCCTGTCAGATTACTATTTCAACGGTGGCAGCGGTGATGTCACCGCTTACAACCCGCAGCCTCTGCTCACTCACTGAGTGATTAGACTGCACGGGAACAGCAGCATCTTCCTCCCATGCAGTGCTGTCTGATGTAGCAGAGCTGCATGGGTTGAAGGAGAAAGAAGACAGAAGACCAGGATCGTGGAGGGGTGAGAGGGAGTAATAAACATGGAGGCTCTAAGTGTGTCTGTGTATTTATTTCTTTTAAAGTTACATTAACATTAAGAATCTCTGGCTTAATACTAGCTAGTAAAACAAAGCTAGTATTAACCCATTATTACCCAGCGAGCCACCCGTCACCAGGGCAGCTGGGAGAGTTGGATACAGCGCCAGAAGATGGCGCTTCTATGAAAGCGCCATTTTCTGGGGCAGCTGTGGACTGCAATTCGCAGCAGAGGGGCCCAGAAAGCTCGGGCCAAGCTGTGCTGCAGATTCCAATCCTAAGCTGCCTAGTTGTACCTGGCTGGACACAAAAATGGGGCGAAGCCCATGTCGTGTGTTTTTTTTTTTAATTATTTCATGAAATTCATGAAATAATTAAAAAAGGGGCTTCCCTATATTTTTAGTTCCCAGCCGGGTACAAATAGGTAGCTGGGGGTTGGGGGCAGCCATACCTGCCTGCTGTACCTGGCTAGCATACAAAAATATGGCGAAGCCCACGTCATATTTTTGGTGGGCAAAAAACTCCTGCATACAGTCCTGGATGGAGTATGCTGAGCATTGTAGTTCTGCAGCTGCCGTCTGTCTGTATGGAGTCAAGGGTCCCGTGCCGTCCAATCCGGATCCAATATCATCTGATCGGTTTGCTGGAAGGCAAAGCGGTCAGATGATGTGTCAGGTTCAAGGGCCTGAATCACATGACATAGCAGCTGATTGTATAAACGGCTTTTATACAATCAGCTGTTGCATCAGTGCAAAAAAAAAAAACTACACACTTCTGTGCTGACTCCTGTCCGACAGCAGCAGCTGATAGTTTAGCCGGCCGGGCGGTAAAAAGCCGGCCTCACCGCACGACTTATATTGTCAGCTGATGCCGTCAGGTGACCGCATCAGCTGATCATTGCCAGGTTTGAGAGAGAGAAAAGAGAGGAAAAGAGAGAAAAAGAGAGAGAGAAAGAAAGAGAGACAGAAAGAGAAAGGAAGAATGAAAAAAAGAGAAAAAGAGAGAGAAAGAGAGAGAAAGAGAGAAAAAGAGAGAAAGAGAAAAAGAGAGAAAGAGAGAGGGAAAAAGAGAAAAAAAGAGAGAAAAAGATAGAGAAAGCAGCCTCATTCCGTTAACTGCTCCGATTTTAGAGGTGTGTCCTGCGGCTCACAGCTGATGTGCGGCTCCTCCCCTCAGTGCATAATTAAATTATATGTATATTAAATTATGAATAAATTATAATTTAAAATTATAAATAAATTAAATTCTTTACCAGGACGGCCGGGACTCGAACTCGTGAACTAATTCTCCTTAGGCAGCAGCGCTACCCATTGAGCCACTGCCTGTAATGAAAAGAATAAAAAGATTTGATAATATTGACCTTTGAATTGCAGTAGAGCATCCAGAAGTGGATTATTCAGCTGCAAAGAGGAGAGAAAAAGAGAGAGAGAGAAAAAGAGAGAGAGAGAAAAAGAGAGTGAGAGAAAGAAAGAGAGAGAAAGAAAGAGAGAGAGAAAGAAAGCGAGAGAGAGAAAGAAATAGAGACAGAAAGAGAGAAAGAGAAAGAGAGAGTAAGAGAGAGTAAGAGAGAGAAAGAGAGATAGAGAGAGATATCACATGTAGTCTACCTGAGTGAAGTCTACGGGGTGACAGCGCGGCTCACTTCAGTTGCTGCGTGGAGCTGACACAGAGCGCTCGTGTTCTACGGCGCTCCCTGTCAGCTTCATGTAGCAGAGCTGAAAGCGTCGTGTGGATTACTTCGGACCTGGATTGATGCTTGGGGATTAATAAAGAGGTAAATGAGGTGTTTTTTTGTCTTTTATTCCAAATAAAGGATTTTTCGTTGTGTGTGCTTATTTACTTTCACTTACACGTTAATCATGGAAGGTATCTCGGGGAGACACCTGTCATGATTAACCTAACCTTATCACCCCGCACCAGGGCAATTCGGGATGAGCCAGGTAGAGTCCCGGGACTGTCGCATCTAATGGATGCGGCAATTCCGGGCGGTTGCTGGCTGATATTGTTAGGGTGGTGGGCTCCCCATAACGTGGCGCTCCCCATCCTGACAATACCAGCCTCCAGCCATGTGGCTTTATCTTGGCTGGTATCAAAAATGGGGGGAACTGCAGGGTTTTTTTTATTAGTATTTATTTATTTACTTTACTGCACGATATAGACCCGACCACCGGCGGCTGTGATTGGTTGCAGTGAGACAGCTGTCACTCATCATGGGGGCGTGTCTGATTGCAACCAATCATGGGCACCGGTGGGCAGGGAAAGCAGGGAATACCAGATTGAATAATGAGCAGCAGTCATTTTCAAAATAGGAAAAGCCGCCGGAGCTTTGTGATAGCTGTGCAGCGCTGCGCCCGTGATCGGTGAGTAGGAAAGAGAGAGGGATTGTGCTCGGGATGCAGGACGCATGCAGATACGCAACGTGTGCATAGCCTTAGTGTGAAAAGTCACGCTTTTGGTGATCGAACCGTTATCGAACGGTAACTCGAACGGCTGAACTTGAAGCAAATCGTTCAAGTTCGTCGAACGACTCGAACACCGCCCAAAATCACTCGAATTTGAAATTGGCAAACGGTTCAATTTGAACATTGCTCATCTCTAGTCATGAACAATCATAAATTCCTAAATATGAAGACGACACAGCATTGATAGCAACAAGCCTAAGTGGAATGAAGAACTTATGGAGTGTCAATACAAAGATATTGTCTACTGCCAAGTACGACTGGGACACATTTGAAATGGATGGCAATGAAATTGAAGTTGTAAAGTAATTCAACCTCCTCGGATCAATAATCACATGAAATGTAGCAAGGACGCCAGAAGTTAATAGAATAGCTATGAGGAAATCAACAATTAAGTCAATGCACAAAGTCTTCAAATCGAGGAACATTTCCCTGGTGATGAAGACATGGCTCTTACATAGTCTGGACTTTTCTATGGCAACATATGGATGTGAAACCTGGACGATGAAGAAAAAAGACTGAATAAGAGTCAACACCTTACAAATGTGCTGCTGGAGAAGGATATTATCAATAACATGGATGGCAAGAAGAACAAACAAATCAATTTTGGAAGAAATCAAGCCAGACCTGTTGCTCAAAGTCAGGATTACCAAGCTAGCAAGCCTACTTTGGACACATCATACAAAGACAGCAATCACTGGAAAAAGGACATAATGGTTGGAAAAATAGAAGGAAGAAGGTGCAGAGGAGGATCAGCAACCTGATAGCTTGATATTATCAAGTTAACATCAGAGAAAACCCTGGTGGAACTATCTAAGCTTGCAAAAGATCAATCTTCTTACAGAGCATCCATCAAGCCTCCATGGCTCGAGATTAAGCTGAAGATGAAGGCTGTTAAATAATAAAAATATCCTAAATGGAAAAAGTTTTCTGTTTGAAATAGTTACCTTTATGGTGCCCTTTGAGCACAGCCACTACTGAAGTACGGTAGCTTTTGCTGGACTTTAAACAGCTGTAGCATTAGTGCATTTTAGGCACTGTGCACACTGGAAAACGGAATTTTCTTAAGAAAATTCCGCAGGGTCTGAAAGATTACCGCACCCACGGTAAAAAACCACGGCAAACCGCACCCGAAAACCCATGAGGGTTGCTGCGGTTTTACCGCGGTATTGCCACGGTATTGCCGCGGTATTTTTACCACGGTTTTGCCGCGGGTTGGTACATGTGTTTTAATGCATTCAATGCAATAAAGCACATTGAAGAAAGAAAAAAAGAAAGTAATTTCCTTCTTTGATGGATAGTAGATAGATAGATAAATAGATAAACAGACAGAGAGAAGAATAGATAGATAGAGAGATAGATAGATAAATAGATAGATAAAGGACAGATAAATCAACAATCAACACACTGCATTTCTCCCGGCGGTAGTGTGTTCACATTACCAGCCGTGAGAAATGACCTGTAATTACCTCTCTGCAGGCTCGTTACGAGGCTGCATTCAGTACAGTGTCAGTCACGGCTGGATGCAAGCGACGTGGGACTTCCGTGGATTAAGCCGGAGCTGTGTGTTTGGGGGGAATTAATAAAATGGTGAAAGAGGGGGCTTTTTTGTGTGTTTTATTTAAAATAAAGGATTTTTCGATGTTTGTGTTTATTCACTTTACTTACAGGTTAATCATGAAAGCTGTCTCATAGACGCTGCCATGATTAAAGCCTGGACTTAGTGGCGGCGATGCGCTGCCATTAACTCATTATTACCCTGAGTGCCACCGCATCACGGCAACAGGAAGAGCCGGGGACACTACGGGACTGCCGCATAATGGATGCAACAGTCCCGGGGCAGCTGCGGGCTGATATTCTCGGCTGTGGGAGGGGGGGTGGGCAGTAACCATGGCCCTCGCCCTCCCCAGCCTGAGAATACCTGGTCGCCGCTGTGTGCTTACCTCGGCTGGACGGTAAAAATACGGCGAAGCCCCTGTGGTTTTTTTTTTTATATGTCCGTTTGATTTGTATGTGTATTCTATATGTCTGTGTCTGTGTGTGAGTGTGATGTGTGTGTTTACTATATGTCTGTGTCTGTGATATGTGTGTGTGTGTTTACTCTGCTCCGCTTCCTCTTCCTGTCATAATGACATCACTTCCCTGCAAAAAGCAGGGCAGTGATGAACATTATGTCCCGAAACCGCAAAATACCGCAGGGAATAACGCAGGAAAACGCAATGAACTGCACAGAATTTGCTGCCTGCGTTATTCCCTGCAGGATTTCACGATTACATTGCAGTCAATGGAGTGAAATGCCGCAGCGACGTGCGGAAAAGAAGTGACATGCAATTGTTTTTGCAGCTGTCAAAATCCTCCTAGTGCGCACAGCAATTTTTTTTCCCCATAGGTTGTGAAGCACTGCAGAGATGTTATGAACATAACATGCAGCGAAACATGCAGCAAAACCACAGGAAATGGGCGGCAAAAAACGGTAAGTGCGCACAGGGCCTTAGTGTTTGTTACCTGCCGCACTTGGACCTTGCTGGTGAACCTGTTTTCTGTGTTCTGTTCAGTGAAGATCAATTCAGTTAGGCTGCGAAAAGATATGTGTATAAAAAGTAATCTGATTTTCATCGAGAAAGCTCGAATGGTCTTCATCCATATCGAAGTTCTCGTGCAGTTTGTGTGTTTGTATGATGTCCATCTGGCATTTTAAAATATACAGGATTACATACAATCTACTAGGTTAATAATGGCAATGTATCTGTTAAAATTGTATACTATGTTCCATTTGGGATCTGATTTTTTATTATGTACCTATACAATTTAAAGGGTGAGAATCTGATAAAGTAAAAGAGTGCAATTATTTTTCATAAGAACACTTTGTCCATGTGAAAAATCTGTCATCTGAACAGCCATATTGAATTACATTAGTCAATATGCTTTCCGATTATTACTTGGATAGCACATGTATGTATAATACGCTTATCTGGACAAGCTCTTAAACTGTGGGAGGTCAAAGTGTTGTGTGGCAGTAAAATAGACACTAAAATGCACCTATATGATGGCAGTGTGAAAATTGTCTTTAATATAGGTAAAAAAAAATTAAAAATCATAAGAGAAATTGAAGGAGAAAGAGGGTCTTTTAAAGTGTAAGAAAAAGTATGCCTTATTCTATTTTTATTGATTTAATTAGGGGTGAATTCCAGCGTAATGGATGTAACATTGGCATTACACTTTCCATGTCAGAAAGCTGAATATCTTGTTTGCGTGCAGCAGCTGAAACTTACAAATGTATTGCTATATACAGGTGACGTATGGGTAATGTTTATGGGGAAGGATAACAAGTTTTCTTCTTTGAGTAACTAAAACATATAATAATAAAGACTGTGTAACAGATACAACATTAAATGGAAGCATGATTTGTCCTACGTAATGACTGCACATGTTCCTATGAATCTAAGTGGTATTGATTAAAATAATTTTTGGGGTACATCTCAAAGTATGTCAACAAAAAAGTAGCTGTTTATGCAAAGGTGTATGTTCACTGCATTACCATATATATATATATATATATATATATATATATATATATATATATATCTCTATCTATGTAACAGATGTCCCACAGTTAACATAACTGACATAACCTCCGATGTATCTGTATATGTGAACACCAAATATTCAGATGGTGGGATTAATGAAAGATAAACACACCTCTTTTTTTAGCAGTCACGGACCGTTCTACCTTGCATATGAAATCTGTAGCAGGGTACCACATTTCATCCTTTGGTGAGGACCATTAGATACCCAAGATCAGAAATGCCAATTACAATGCCTTGGTACGGCTAAGTTCACACAGGGCATCTTTTGATGCATCTTTGGTACATCTTTGATGAGTTTTTTTACATCACAAAGATGCACCAAGATGCATGCATTGCCTTCCTCCAGCAAAGTCTATGAGATTTCTATTTTGCTGTCCACACTGGGCATCTTTTGTTGGCTGCATCTTGGCTGCGTTTTTGAAGATGCAGCATGTCAATTCTTTTTAATTTTTTTGCAGCGTTTTGGAGCCCTTCCAGTCAATAGATTTTACTATTGAGCAAAACGCGGTAAAAACATTGCGTTTTTTATGCGTTTTTACCGCTGTGCGTTTTTGCTGCATTTTTGGTGCATTTTGGATGCACCCAAGATGCAACAAAGATGCACCCAAGATGCACTAGAAAAATGATGCCACATGTGAACATATCTGTACTCCTGTGTATCATAGCGAACAACAAAAAAGCCCCATCCCTCACAGAAACAACAGAAACTGATGCCTCGGCAGAACCTCCAGTCTTCTTATATCGTATTTACATACGTACTAGCATGGTAATATCACAGCATGCATGGCTCAGTAAATTACAGACTTGGCAACATTACATTTCTTGAATTCTGGAGCATTTTTATTATGTTAGGTGATAGTCCGGTGATATCGGCTCAGTTGGAGTGACCTAATTTCAGTGAAAACATTGCCGGGCAAAAGAGATTTTGCAGGAATTCAGGTTTCTTATATTTTTTCTTATAAATGTTGGGCTACAGGTCTAATGTTAAAAATATATCCATGTAAAGGAGGCAACGATTGTTATGTTATGTGCATTAAATTGCTACGTAGCATCAGTTATATACATTTTTGTAGAACTGCTTAAAGTAAACAAAAAATTGTGATGATGAATGTGTAAAGAAAGCAGATAGTTGGAACTTTTATGACTGTTTCTGAGATCTCAGACTGTGCTGTTGAAAAATAAAAAGATTGATAGACATTGTAAGTATGTAAAAAAGAATAGCAGAATCTTGATAATTGCCAAATTCTCTAAGTACAACTTTTTTTGTATATTATAAGCACCCTAAAGTTAAGAAGAGATATATACCTTTGCACATTCATGTATTTCACTGCACTTAACTTTTGTACTTGTGGAACCTAAAGTAGAAAAAAATGTCTTCACTTCCAGCAGTGGTGTAACTAGAGTGCGATGAGCCCCGATGCAAAATTTGCACCTGGACACTGTAGCATTCTAAATCCTATAAAGGCATACTAATTACCCAACCTCACCCTTCATTATGTAGTAATATCCCCCATCCTTCTATATGTGTCTCCCATCCTGGTATATATGTCCTCCATCCTGGTATTTATGTCCACATCCTGATATACATGGTCCCCATCCTGATATACATGATATAAATAATAATAATAACATTTGTTCATTTATGTAGCGCTGTAAATTCCACAGCGCTTTACATACATTGGCAACACTGTCCCCATTGGGGCTCACAATCTAGAGTCCCTATCTGTATGTCTTTGGATATGGTCCCAATCCTAGTATATATGTCCCCCATCCTGATATATACTGTATGGTGTTCATTCTGGGCTCATCCTGTATATATGATCCCCATCCTGGTATACAACCCCTGGCAAAAATTATGGAATCACCTGGCTCTGAGGATGTTCATTCAGTTGTTTACTTTTGTTTAAAAAAAGCAGATCACAGACATGGCACAAAACTAAAGTCATTTCAAATGGCAACTTTCTGGCTTTAAGAAACACTAAAATAAATCATGAAAACATAATGTGCTAGCCAGTAACGGTTACTTTTCAAGACCAAACAGGGGGAAAAATTATGTAATCACTTAATTATGAGGGAAAAATTATGGAATCACCCTGTAAATTCTCATTCCCAAAACTAACACCTGCATCAAAAAAGATCTGCTCGTTAGTCTGCATTAAAATGGAGTGATCACACCTTGGAGAGCTGTTGTACCAAGTGGACTTACAGTTAGGTCCAGAAATATTTGGACAGTGACACAAGTTTTGTTATTTTAGCTGTTTACAAAAACATGTTCAGAAATACAATTATATATATAATATGGGCTGAAAGTGCACACTCCCAGCTGCAATATGAGAGTTTTCACATCCAAATCGGAGAAAGGGTTTAGGAATCATAGCTCTGTAATACATAGCCTCCTCTTTTTCAAGGGACCAAAAGTAATTGGACAAGGGACTCTAAGGGGTGCTTCACACACAGCGAGCTCGCTGCCGAGATCGCTGCTGAGTCACGCTTTTTGTGACGCAGCAGTGACCTCATTAGCGATCTCGCTGTGTGTGACACTGAGCAGCGATCTGGCCCCTGCTGCGAGATCGCTGCTCGTTACACACAGCCCTGGTTCGTTTTCTTCAAAGCCGCTCTCCTGCTGTGACACACAGATCGCTGTGTGTGACAGCAAGAGAGCGACAAATGAAGCGAGCAGGGAGCAGGAGCCAGCGTCTGACAGCTGAGGTAAGCTGTATCCAAGATAAACATCGGGTAACCAAGGTGGTTACCCGATATTTACCTTAGTTACCAGCCTCCGCAGCTCTCACGCTGCCTGTGCTGCCGGCTCCGGCTCTCTGCACATGTAGCTGCTGTACACATCGGGTTAATTAACCCGATGTGTACAGCAGCTAGGAGAGCAAGGAGCCAGCGCTCAGTGTGCGCGGCTCCCTGCTCTCTGCACATGTAGCTGCATTACACATCGGGTTAATTAACCCAATGTGTACTGTAGCTAGGAGAGCAAGGAGCCAGCGCTTAGTGTGCGCGGCTCCCTGCTCCCTGCTCACACTGGTAACTAATGTAAACATCGGGTAACCATACCCGATGTTTACCTTAGTTACCAGTCTCCGCAGCTTCCAGACGGCGGCTCCGTGCAAGCGCAACGTCGCTTGCACGTCGCTGCTGGCTGGGGGCTGTTCACTGGTCGCTGGTGAGATCTGCCTGTTTGACAGCTCACCAGCGACCATGTAGCGATGCAGCAGCGATCCTGACCAGGTCAGATCGCTGGTCGGATCGCTGCTGCATCGCTAAGTGTGAAGGTACCCTAAGGGCTGCAATTAACTCTGAAGGCGTCTCCCTCGTTAACCTGTAATCAATGAAGTAGTTAAAAGGTCTGGGGTTGATTACAGGTGTGTGGTTTTGCATTTGGAAGCTGTTGCTGTGACCAGACAACATGCGGTCTAAGAAACTCTCAATTGAGGTGAAGCAGAACATCCTGAGGCTGAAAAAAAGAAAAAAATCTATCAGAGAGATAGCAGACATGCTTGGAGTAGCAAAATCAACAGTCGGGTACATTCTGAGAAAAAAGGAATTGACTGGTGAGCTTGGGAACTCAAAAAGGCCTGGGCGTCCACGGATGACAACAGTGGTGGATGATCGCCGCATACTTTCTTTGGTGAAGAAGAACCCGTTCACAACATCAACTGAAGTCCAGAACACTCTCAGTGAAGTAGGTGTATCTGTCTCTAAGTCAACAGTAAAGAGAAGACTCCATGAAAGTAAATACAAAGGGTTCACATCTAGATGCAAACCATTCATCAATTCCAAAATAGACAGGCCAGAGTTAAATTTGCTGAAAAACACCTCATGAAGCCAGCTCAGTTCTGGAAAAGTATTCTATGGACAGATGAGACCAAGATCAACCTGTACCAGAATGATGGGAAGAAAAAAGTTTGGAGAAGAAAGGGAACGGCACATGATCCAAGGCACACCACATCCTCTGTAAAACATGGTGGAGGCAACGTGATGGCATGGGCATGCATGGCTTTCAATGGCACTGGGTCACTTGTGTTTATTGATGACATAACAGCAGACAAGAGTAGCCGGATGAATTCTGAAGTGTACCGGGATATACTTTCAGCCCAGATTCAGCCAAATGCCACAAAGTTGATCGGACGGCGCTTCATAGTACAGATGGACAATGACCCCAAGCATACAGCCAAAGCTACCCAGGAGTTCATGAGTGCAAAAAAGTGGAACATTCTGCAATGGCCAAGTCAATCACCAGATCTTAACCCAATTGAGCATGCATTTCACTTGCTCAAATCCAGACTTAAGACGGAAAGACCCACAAACAAGCAAGACCTGAAGGCTGCGGCTGTAAAGGCCTGGCAAAGCATTAAGAAGGAGGAAACCCAGCGTTTGGTGATGTCCATGGGTTCCAGACTTAAGGCAGTGATTGCCTCCAAAGGATTCGCAACAAAATATTGAAAATAACAATTTTTTTTTGGGGTTTGGTTTATTTGTCCAATTACTTTTGACCTCCTAAAATGTGGAGTGTTTGTAAAGAAATGTGTACAATTCCTACAATTTCTATCAGATATTTTTGTTCAAACCTTCAAATTAAACGTTACAATCTGCACTTGAATTCTGTTGTAGAGGTTTCATTTCAAATCCAATGTGGTGGCATGCAGAGCCCAACTCGCGAAAATTGTGTCACTGTCCAAATATTTCTGGACCTAACTGTACATGAGAGATGTCAATTGAAACAAAGGAGAGGATTATCAAACTCTTAAGAGGGTAAATCATCACACAATGTTGCAAAAGATGTTGGTTGTTCACAGTCAGCTGTGTCTAAAATCTGGACCAAATAAACAACATGAGAAGGTTGTTAAAGGCAAACATACTGGTAGACCAAGGAAAACATCAAAGCGTCAAGACAGGAAACTTAAAGCAATATGTCTCCAAAACAGGAAATGCACAACAAAACAAATGAGGAACGAATGGGAGGAAACTGAAGTCAATGTCTGTGACCGAACTGTAAGAAACCGCCAAAAAGAAATGGGATTTACATACAGAAAAGCTAAACAATAAAAAGATGACTGCCTGAAGAGAACATATACATTTCCACAGTCATTGATGATATGAGGCTGCATGTCAGGTAAAGGCACTGAGGAGATGGCTGTCATTACATCTTCAATAAATGCCCAAGTTTACATTGAAATTTTGGACACTTTTCTTATCCCATCAATTGATGATGTTTGGGGATGATGAAATCATTTATCAAGATAATAATGCATCCTGCCATAGAGCAAAAACTGTGAAAACATTCCTTGAAAGAAGACACAAAAGGTCAATGACATGGCCTGCAAATAGTCTGGATCTCAATCCAATTGAAAATCTTTGGTGGAAGTTAAAGAAAATAGTCCATGACAAGGCTCCAACCTGCAAAGCTGATCTGGCAACAGCAGTCAGAGAAAATTGGAGCCAGATTGATGAAGAGTACTGTTTGTCACTCATTAAGTCCATACCTCAGAGACTGCAAGCTGTTATAAAAGCCAGAGGTGGTGCAACAAAATACTAGTGATGTATTGGAGTGTTCTTTTGTTTGTCTGTTTTTCATGATCCCATAATTTTTTCCACATAATTGAGTGATTCCATAATTTTTCCCCCTGTTTGGTCTTTTGGTCTTGAAAAGTAATTGTTACTGGCTAGCACATTATGTTTTCATTAGGTTTTTTAGTGTTTCATAAAGCTAGAAAGTCGCCATTTGAAATTACTTTAGTTTAGTGCCATGTCTGTGATCTGCTTTTTTTTAAATATAAGTAAACAACTGAATGAACATCCTCAAAGCCAGGTGAGTCCATAATTTTTGCCAGGGGTTGTTATTGTCCTCATACTGGTATATAGCATCCCCATCCTGGTATATATGTCACCCATTCTAGTATATCTGTCTCCCATTATGGAATATATGTTCCCCATCCTGGGCCCATCCTGGTATGTATATCCTCATCCTGGGCTCCATCCTGGTATGTATGGTCATAATCCTGGTATATATGGTCTCCATCCTGGTATACATGGTCACCATCCTGGTATATACTTGTATGTCCCCATCCTGATATGCATGGTCCCCATCCTGGTATACATGGTATATATGGTCCTCCTTCTGGTATAACTGGTCCTCATCCTGGTATATATGGCCACCTTCCTGGTATACATGGTCCCTATCCCTGCATATATGGTCATCTTTATGGTATGTATACATGGTCACCATCCTAGTATATATGTTCCTGTTCTGTCGCTAACATATCATTTAAAACAAAAAAAACCCAAAACAATCTACTCACCTTCCCTCCACTCCCACGTCTCCCATTGTTCTCTGTAGTCACTGCACAGTGGCCGTCAGCTGACTTCAGAGTGTGTGTCATTTCCCATGACATCACTGTCATGCGCCGCCCTTAGTACAGTATGGATGTCAGCTATCAGCTACTGTTTGGCCAACAGCTTGTATCGCAGTCCAAGTGCCATGATGCATTTCAGTTGGATACCCCCAGGCCCAGTAACGGTCATGTTTCTGTAACTGCAGTTGTTATGCCTCTTCTCCAAAGCACCCATACACATGCTCACAAAGTCCAAGATGGCTGTCTGGTCGTGTGATTCAGGGTTGCCAACTGCAAATTTGCAAACGGTTCATTGTGTTAGTAGAATTTCTCAACAATATGGTAAATAAATTTGTCGGCATCAGACTTCCTTTTTGGCTTGAATGCACCTCGGAATAAACAGCCTTGGGACCACAAACTTATAATAAATACAACTTATTTTTTCCCGTAATAAAACAAAGAACTAAACAAGAACAGTTCCTGTTACTTTAAAAAAAAGTCTGATTTCATTAGATTTTATTTCATAACTTCTTAGGTGTTATTAAAGAGGTTATTCACTACTGGGTAACTCCATCTTAATCAATTCAGGGTCTTATGGAATATAAAAAGGATCTATGCTCCTCTCCTGCAGCTGTTAGTGTACCTAGAATTCAAGAGGTACTCTGGGGGAAAAAAAAATCTTCTACTGTCCCAACCCTCATCAAATATATAAAGCAGAGTGTATGCATGTGTGTGTGTGTGTGTGTGTGTGTGTGTGTGTGTGTGTGTGTGTGTATGTCCACCTAAGGAATCTGCACCGGCGCATTTACAATCACAAAATTTTGCACAGACGGCTCATGTGACGCAGGGAACGTCATAGACTATGTTTTGAGGGGAAATTTTAACCCCATGCTTTACAGTTATTCGCCAAAAAACCTGCTTACATTAAAGTCAATAAAGCTGAGAGCTACAGGTCATTAATACCAGCTGTTAATGGTTGTTATAGGCAACGAAGAACATTCTCAGTATAAGAAGCTTATGTGTGAGGTAATATGACTTCTATGGAGAGACAAACAGAGACAGAGTGAGAGACAGACAGACAGACACAGACACAACAGACATAGGCACAGACAGACATACAGAGAAAGAGACAGACAGAGGCAGACAGAAACAGACAGGGATAGAGGCAGACAGAGGCAGACAGGAAAAGAGACAGAGACAGACAGAAGCAGACAGGGAAATAGACAGACAGGGAAAGTGATAGACAGGGAAATAGGAAGACAGGGAAAAAGACAGACAGAGACAGGGAAAGAGACAGACAAGGAAAGGAACGGACAGGGAAAGGGACAGACAAGGATTGATACAGACAGACAAAGGCAGACAGGGGAAGAGACAGAGACAAACAGACAGAGACAGACAGGGAAACAGGCAGCAGACAGGTACAGACAGACAGAGACAGACAAGGAAAAAACAGACAGAGGAAGACAGGGAGAGAGACAGAGTCAGACCGAGGCAGAAAGAGGCAGACAGAGCCAGAGACAGACAGAAACACAGGGAAAGAGGTAGAGAAAAAGACAGACAGAGACAGGGAAAGAGACATACAGGGAAAGAGACAAAGAGACAGACAGAGACAGACAGGGAAAGAGACAGACAAGTGGCAGACAGGGCAAGAGACAGATAAAGAAAGAGACTAACAGGGTGTGATGGTGGAATATTGTGGATTGTATACCATTTTGTGTGGGTTAATGTTTGGGCATGGTTCACTGTCCATTCTGTGTTTCTTGTGTGTACATTGTCCCATTTGCAGGTTTAATTCCTCCCCTGCCAGGCTTTTGTTCCGAAATCGGGGGGAGGGGGCGTGAGATCCACCTAAACTCTCTGCTTACCTGAAGAATTGGGCAGTCTGTTTGAGAACTTCAAGAGTGATGCAGGAAGATTGAAGCTCTAGGAGAAACTGGACATTTATTTATCGCTTACAGGACTATATTTGTGTTACTGGACTAATTTTACCCTCTGCTCTTTGGATTATTTGATGGACATTCTGGATTTCTTGGAATAAATGCTCTTTGGATTGTACAGCTATCTCTCACTCTGTTGATTGTGTGATATGGGAGAAGGACCCCGTGTCAACTGGTGGCAGCGGTGGGACTAACAGAGCACAGCTTAATGGAAATCAACCCACAGAGTGAGAACAGAAACTGGACCACATCCAGTCTAAAGGAGAGAGCCTGAGATCTGGGCCTTAGCTACCGGGGACTGAGTAAAGAAGCCTTAACACTAGAAGTCCCAGAGAGGGGTCATTTAACATTTCTACCTTTGGAACCCAGGGAGCTCGAAATTTCTGGGACTTCTAGTGTTAATTGATCGACTGGTGGGTGCGAGCCAGTCCACCTCCCAGATGTCTGATGGACAAGCACTGGGGACAGGGATCCCTGCCCCAAAAAGCCAGTGGATGGTGTGGTTCAAAGAAGGGATGGCAGCTCTGGGCCCAGGTGTATCTCAGGAATATAAGGAGCAGGCTGCTTGCCGAGCACAGAGGAGACAAGAAGCAATGGAGATCGACTGAGGGAGTAATGTGAGTTGGAGTGTAAACCCAGTGATCCAGGAGCCTGTACGGATTACCCAGGTGGACTTCAAGCCATTTGAGTAGGCTTCCAGAGATGTGGAATGGTTCTTCAAGGATTTTGAGCAGCAGTGTGTCATGATGGAGGTTCCCCACTCTGGCTGGGTGCGTTTGTTAGTGGGACTCCTGAATGGAAGCCTGGCAGAGGCTTATCGCAACATTAACTCAAAGCAGAACCAGGATTACAACATTGTAAAGCGGACTATCCTGGATTACCATGCCATCACCCCAGACTCACATAGGGCAGAGTTCAGAGACCTCCCATGCACCATGGGGGGATCGTTTAGGATGTATGCCCATAAGATGTCCCAGGCATATCGGAGATGGCTGGAAGCAGAAGACACCTTCACTGTGGAAGATGTTATGCAGGTATTTCTTATAGAACAATTTCTTTACAAGTGTCCCTCAGAAATATGGGAGTGGGTCAGAGAGCGCACGCTGCACACCTTGAATAGAGCTGCTGCCCTTGCTGATGAAGCCCTTACTATCTGACCACAATGGAGGGGGCTTCTGGACAATAAGACACAGCCTGTCCTGCTCCCCGGCCCTCTCCAGTTATATCTGCCCCTCCAACCAGCCACAGGCCGATGACAACCATGGCTCACAAAATCCTGATCCCCAACAGTTCCGACCACACCCTGGGGGAATCACAGAGAGGAGATGTTATGGGTGCGGGCAACCTGGGCACCTGCAGTCCAGTTGTCCCGCAAGGACTCGGATGGACCCCCACGCATCTCCATCTCGTCCGGTGCATTTTGTGCATTCCATCCCGTCTGAGGAAGAAGTACAACCACCTCCACTGGAGTGTACCGCTGACCCCTGCACCATAGATGCCTTTGTTGGAGTGTATGACCTCCGGCCTTTGTCACCAGGTTCCCCTACTGCATTCTCAAGAATGCACATTAGAAGGAGTCCGACGCAAAGGAGATGTTATCGATGTGGGCAGCCTGGGAATTTTCAAAACACTTGCCCTGCTGGTCGATTGACGAATGACCTAGCACTAAATCGACCTGTTCATTCTCTACAGCCAAATACAAGGTGGGAAGAGTTCTCACCCCTTCAAGTGGACTTGCCTATCGACTCAGACACTCATGGTCGGCCACTAGGGGTTTATGGGGTGCGAGCCACAACTCAGAGTTCCTCTCACCATCAAAGTAAGCACTTACAGGAGGTTGTGCTGGATGGACAGAGAGTCATTGGATTTTGTGACTCTGGGGCATTTCTCACAATAGCTAATCCCCGAGTGGTTCAGCCAGAGGCAATACATTATGGACTAGGGATTGTTATTAAATTGGCTAGAGGACAAAGGAGGAATATCCCAAAGGCGACTGTAGAGCTGGACTTTGGCTTTGGGATCAAGCAATGTGTGGTTGGGGTGATGAGCGGCCTGCCTGCAGATATTCTCCTTGGAAATGATGTGGGAGATCTACAATGTTGATTTGTGGGTGCAGGAAACACAGTTTGAGTGAAGAAAGACACAAAGGGAAGCATGTCCTTCCAACCCTATCGCTGTACAAGGGACTACCTACAGCTTCTCCATCCAATACAAGCGTGGAAGCCAACACCAGAATGCTGATGGACTGTCCCAGCAAGAAGAACCATAGACTATCCACAGCTGAGCAACATGGACTTAAGTGAGATGGCCAGAGGTCTGTGTAGACTTCATGGCATACTCACTTATTCAGAAGGAGGGAGAGGTTGTGATGGTGGAATATTGTGGATTGTATACCATTTTGTGTGGGTTAATGTTTGGGCGTGGTTCACTGTCCATTCTGTGTTTCTTGTGTTCAAATAGAGCCACAGCCACACCATGATTTACCAGATACATATATGAACAATGGAAACCATATTATGCATGAGGGACTGGATGGGGACTGAGGATAAGTCGCAATAATTATAGAGCAAGGAAGAAACACACGACCAAAAATCCAAATTGCAAAGGTGATAATCTTTATTGACACAGGGGTAGGTGCGGGGCGGCACGAAACAAGTGAGGGCACGAACCATCAATCTCTGACCAGAGCACACAGACAATTGTCAAAAAGTCTTATAAACTGACATATAGTCTAACCATAATGCCCATATATATAATCAATCATAAATTTGAAATCAGCAAATTAGTAGATATATAGTGGGTATATGAACACAAAAATCAACCAGGCAAGGCTGTGTCACTTTAGGATGGAAAGGAAAATTCCTTCACATCCTATCCATGTGGGCCCCCGATCAGGGCTAAGCCACAGCTAAAAGGATAAAGGTAGGGCAATGCCATAACTAAGATGGACACTGTGTTGCATTAAAAATCAGGGAACCAACTCCAAGACTTCATGTAAATCGAATAAACCAGTGGCACACTTTACCTGGGAGATTTGTAGTGGTCAGAGAGGGGTGTCCGTGTCCTTCCCGACGGCCGTTTCGGCTATGGAGCCTTCGTCGGGGCGATCACTTGGACTGTGGTGGTCATCTGCACAGTATTATCTGTACCACCGTTGATCCTTTTACCTGGCGCCATGGACCTGCACACCTGACTTCCATATCATTCTGGCCTCCTGATGAACCACACTCTCTGTGTGGGGAAACGCGTCGAGGTGGAGTTACTGAGGTGGAATTATTTTATTGGGATTATGAAGGCTGATGGTTCACTCCTACCATAAGGACCCTTGAAGAGCAATAGCATATAACTGCTTGGACCGTATGGACTGTTATGCCCCACATTTTTTGGTGCTGAACAAATAACTAATTACAGCCTACAAGATAAGTCCTATGCTCTAATATTATCACCAACCCGAGACTAAAAATAATAGATTGCAGGAAATGGAATCTAAGTTTTTAGCAAGAGGCTATCCTAAAGGGGTTTTGAACAGTGATGCTACTATTCCGGCACTATCATCTGATAAAACTAAAAGAAATCGACTGGCATTTGTACATACATTTCATCCGTTTTCTTACAAGATTCACAAATTCATTAGAAGCCATTGGAACATTTTACATAAAGGTTATCCAGAGGTAGAGGAATTTAAATCACCTTTTCTTCCATGCTTTAGGCGTCCCTCTAATTTAGGTAATAAATTGGTTAGGGCTGACTTGGGTCCTAAGTCGACTGGCCCAGTGCAGACTCACTTACTCACTCCAAGACGAGGGACTTTTCCATGTTTAAGTTGCCCACAATGCAGTAATGTACAAAAGGGAGATAAGGTCCTACATCCTTATACTGGTCGAGGTTATCCTATAAAAGGTTTTTTCACCTGTGAAACCTCATTTGCAGTTTATGTCATCAAATGTCCTTGCGGGCTTTTATATGTAGGAGAAACAACACAGCAGGTTAAAGACCGCATTTCTCAACATAAGTCTACCATCCGTTGTGAGAAATTGACATTACCTCTTCCATTTCATTTCCATCAACAAGGGCATAGAGTCAGCCAATTGCGTTTTCAAATTTTAGAACAGATTTTACCACATAGGAGGGGGGGTGATAGGGTTAAAACCCTGAAGCAGAGAGAAGCCTACTGGATTTTTTTGCTTCAAACTCTGGAGCCTAGGGGTCTCAATCGAGACTTCGACACTTCAAGCTTTATGTGAATTGCTTCTATTTTGATTCTTGTTATTCATTAGTGTTTTTTATCCTCTTTTTCCCTTCTAGCAGAAAAATTGATCGAGCACCGGAGATGGTCGAACCATATAGGTATTCCTTATATCCTCTTCCCCTTCCCTCCTTTCCCTAATATCCCTCACTATTAATTAATTTGTTCCTTATTAATTTTTAATTATCTTAATTTTAAATCTCAATCTTTATTTCTTATTTTTATTATTTTTCTGGTCTTCTTCTTCTTTTCTTCTTTTCTTTTATTATTAATTTTCTATTTAATTGTTTATATTTTATTCTTCATTAATTACAGGTTTTTTTTCATTTATTCTCTTTTTTAAAAAGTTTTTTATTTATTTTTTAATTTTTTATTTTCTTTTTTATTTTTTCACACATTTTTTATTTTTATTTTTATTTTAATTTTCTTTATTTAATCGTAGGTTCTTTTTATTTTATTTTATTTTTTATTTTTTATTTTTTATTTCTGAGTTTATTTTTCTTATTTTGTCTTTTTTCTCCCCCCCCTTTTTTTTTTTTTTTTTTTTTTTTTTTTCCCTTTTTTTCCCTTTTTTTTTTTCCCCTTTTTTTATCTCTCCAACTTTTCTTTGCTTTCCATATATAAAGTTTACTATTGATTATTATCATAATTTATAGTGTGCACTAAAGAACACCTTTTCCCAATTCCCTTCCTCCCTATTCCCATCATCCCTTTCCTTTATCCTGTCCCTTTGCATAATAAAATAAACCTTTAGTCTAAATGGGTCTTGTGCTGTACTTCTAATGGATCGCTATTTTGTATACATATACAAGCGATCCAAACCGAGATACGTGCAGGAGTTTGCCAACCAAACCCTCTTACATATTGCCATCCACGGACGCCACTTCCGGTTTGTTACCGGAAATGACGTTACGCTATCGTACACATAGCATTATTCCATTTCCATCTGAGCGGACGCGGATGAGTTCTGCGCAGGCGCCGGCCTGCCAACCAAGTCTGTGGATATATTGCCATCCAGATTCGTCACTTCCTTTTCATTATATCGGAAGTGACGTAACGCTACACCTTGATTATACGCCCATCGTTCTATTAAGCGGGCTATTTAAACCCAGACAGCAGACAGGCAGGTCACATGCATTACGGACCCGGAGAGGCAGCTTCTTAACTTCATATTTACCACAATTTAATCATTCTATCTTACAAGCTTTGGTGAGTTTAATGGGTTATACTGCATTTCTAATCTAGGTTTTTTTGGAATGTATTTCGTCAGTTCCAGTCTTGATGTTATCTATTTGTTTATCTTTCATTTTATTATTGTTATTTTTATTGTTCCCTTTCTCTATAGGAAACAGATCTAATTGTTCTGTGAATATAGATTTATGCTTTATAGTCCAGGGACAAAGCAATTTTTCTGATATCCAGTATTCCTTGTTGTTCCAGTTATATATGATGTATTTTTTGATTGACAAAAGGATCCTTTTTGTATGAATTGAGGACACGTCTTTCAGTTTATGTACATTGCATGTTAATGTTATTTCATGCCATTTGATTTGTTCACATGCTTATTTTGTATTTTATTTTTCTACTTTTTTGTAGTGTTATTATACCTGATGAAGGTCGTGTGACCGAAACGTTGTTTTTTTGATAACACAAATATTGCTTGAAAAACTTGGATATCTTGGAAAATAAAAAAATTCAATTTATTTTCAACCTGAGTGCCGAATTTAATATATTATTGATACGGGGTTGGACCCTATTCTGGCACCTAAATAAAGCAGGAGTGCCGCACTTCTATAACTAATCACCTGTCTGTGAACCACTGCTACCTTCCTATATTTAATGTCATTTGACAATATTTGTATGTACATGACCTATATGGCCATATGTTTGCTTTAGGCCCCCTTCACACGTCCGTGAAAAACACGCACGTGTGTTACGGGCCGTTTTTCGGGTCCGTGTCCCGTTTTTGTGTCCGTTTTTATGGTCCAGGTGAAAAAACTCCAAAAAATAATAAAAAATAAAAGGGGAGCTATTAAGGGTCAGGTGCAACCATATATTCTGAAGTTTACACAGGCAAATATAAAGATAGAAAAGCCAATCCAAAATTTATTTATACTAAAGTGACCCTAATATGTCACTATATCTGGCTCTGCCTGACAACGGAGGGTATGACGCCCTAACGTAGCTGGGCGCCCCCGTTCCTCGACGGCTGACCCTCACTCACCCTACTCGACCCTACCAAAGGATGATAGTATCTGTACCAAATACTCTCACCAACATAGTATATAATACTCCATTTTGATAAAAGGAGTACCTCAATTATCAATTCTATAGGCACATGGAGGGGAACAACTATAAACGGGTACAGCAATAAGTTATGATATCTGCAGGGGCAGGTAAAGTGACACATTAGGGTCACTTTAACATTACTAAATTTGGACAGACCTGGTCATTTGATCTGCCCCTGCAGATATCATAACTTATTGCTGTACCACGTTGAGTGACAGGTGTCACACTGCACCCAATCACAGCAGTCGGTGGGCGTGTCTAAACTGTGCAGTAAAATAAATAAATAAATAATTAAAAAAAAACGGCGTGCGGTTCCCCCCAATTTTAATGCCAGCCAGATAAAGCCATACGGCTGAAGGCTGGTATTCTCAGGATGGGGAGCTCCACGTTATGGGGAGCCCCCCACCCTAACAATATCAGTCAGCAGCCGCCCAGAATTGCCGCATACATTATATGCGACAGTTCTGGGGCTGTACCCGGCTCTTCCCGATTTGCCCTGGTGCTTTGGCAAATCGGGGTAATAAGGAGTTATTGGCAGCCCATAGCTGCCAATAAGTCCTAGATTAATCATGTCAGGCGTCTATGAGACACCCTCCATGATTAATCTGTATATTACAGTAAATAAACACACACACACCAGAAAAAATCCTTTATTAGAAATAAAAAACACACACATATACCCTGGTTCACCACTTTAATCAGCCCCAAAAAGCCCTCCATGTCCGGCGTACTCCAGGATGGTCCAGCGTCGCATCCAGCGCTGCTGCATGGAGGTGACAGGAGCTGCAGAAGACACCGCCGCTCCGGTCACCTCCACGCAGCTAATGAAGACAGCCGTGCGATCAGCTGAGCTGTCACTGAGGTTACCCGCTGTCACTGGATCCAGCAAAGCACCAGGGCAAATCGGGAAGAGCCGGGTACAGCCCCAGAACTGGCCTCGAGCCGAACCGGGACCAGTTCGCTCATCTCTAGTAAAAAGTGTATGTCACATAATACATTTAGTGTCATGTACTTAGGTTTTAGGGACCAGATAGAATAACAGCACATAATGGTTAGGATCACTCCCAACACATCCTTCGTGTAACTGAGAAGCAAAAAAATATTCATACTAAACAAGTGCTACTAATTAAAATGTTAGTTTGTAGGAAGATTAGGATTACAGATAATATTAAAATTAATTTGTAAAACATGGGTTAGGCTACGCACCATAAACATAAGTTAGCAAAAACACGATTCACACCACGGTGATAACCAAAGAATATCACTGCTTGGTTCCATTTTTTATACATTCTCAATTAATTTTCATATGATTTGCACAATGAAATGCTGCATTACTGAAGCATTCAAAAAGTAGCAGCATATTTAGATGCTATTGTGCCCAAGCAGCCTTATAAGTAGTCTACCCATGACAAGCAGATCTAATTATACTTGTAAAACCAGTTTTGTTCTTTCACGATTAGAATACTAATATATTTCAAGAAGTAAACACTTTAACAAGGTTCTATATATATGCCCAAGTCATATGTATTCATACAAGCAAATTTTTCTAAAATGATGGTTCGCATGCAATTATTACATGGAAATCATGCTAGTTCACCCGATATTTTTCAGCACCATGGACAGATTTGAAAAATGAATTAATTGGCATTTATATTGTAATGAATATTACATAGAATTCTGATATTATGTAGGAATTATGTATTGTGAACCTACACATTTTGTGATGCTTTAGTGATCATTAGATATGAGAAAGTCAATTCAGTGCTGATTGACCTTGAGTCAAATTTCAAAAGGTTTGCAGTTCTGAATTTGAGATTTGATTCATGGGAATCATTTAAAAAAAATGCCTGGCACCATTTTGCACATTGCCAAAAATTGTATCAGCCAGAGATGGTTCACATGACGACGAGTGTCTGCAAAGGGTTCACTATTAGTGATGAGCAAACCCACCGATCCCTGGTATCGGCGGGTCCAACCAGATTTAAAAAAAAAACAAAAACAGTTTGGGCCAAGAATTTATCCCAGATATCTGGTTGGATGCCGGTCCCCATATAAGTCTTTGGGGGCCCAAATCATGCCCTTTAAAATTGTGGTAGAAGGGGAAAGGATAGAGAAATTAGAGCAGGCATGTTATACTTACCAGATTTTGTGTGGCTATAACACTACCTCAAGGGTCGCTCATTAACCTCTTGAATATGCATTGCATTGCATATGCATTATTGCTTCCCAACAGCAGTCCCGGCATCTGTAATTGGTTGCACTCAGACTATGCCCCCACCCTGTGTGACAGAGTGTCTGACTGCTTGGAATCACAGGCACTGTGTGTGTCCCTACCGTGGTGTAGAAATAAATAAATAAAAAAATTGGCAAAGGTTATACCCAGCACAGATAAAGCAAATGGCTACAGACTGCAGGCCCAGGCCGTGCACCTATCTTGACTGTGTATCAAAATAAGAGGAACCTAATGCAGCTTTTTTTAATTATTTCAATAATTTAAAAAATCCGCATGCGGTTCCCCTCAATTTTAATACCTAGCCATGATAAAGCCAACAGCTGGGGGCTGGTATTGTCAGGCTGGGGAGACCCTTGGTTATTGAGCCCCCCAGCCTAAAAGTAGCAGCCTGCAGCAGCCCAAAGTTGTCACATACATTTGATGAACTTTATCCAATTCATCTTAAATACCCTGGTGTGATGGCAATCGGGGTAATAAGGGGTTAATGACAGCTCACTGCTGCCACTAAGCCCAAGATTAGTAATGGCGATAACAGGGAGAAAAATTGTGGTTTTGTGTGGGCTGCTGATATAAGATATTGACACAGATCAGGGTAGAAGGTAATCTAATTTATTGTTATAAAAACATTACTAAACAAACACTACGCGTTTCTGGGACAATATGTCCCCTTCCTCAGGTGCCTATGAAATGGACAACTTTTAGTTCCATATATACCCCGGATGATCACATGGGATTAATTGAATGATTAAAAATGATAGATAATTAGCAGACAAATATAGTAAGAAAAAACTGAACCAATGTTACAAACTGAATAATGGTAAAATATAACACTAAAACTATGTAAACTCTATTAAAAAAACGTGTAATTATTAAATAATAAGTATCCGTGATGCACCAAGGAAATTATACCAATAATTTATTTTTGTTATCAGTACTATATTTCTTTATTAAACCTGTATGCCGCTCCTCTCCAAAGACTCAGAGTGGCTCACAACATTTTATATAGCGCTGTTAATTCCACGGTGCTTTACACACATTGGCAACACTTTCCCCATTGGGGCTCACAATCTAAACTCCCTATCTGTATGTCTTTGGAGTATGGGAGGAAACCGGAGTACCCAGAGGAAACCTACGCTAACACAGGGAGAACACATACTTGCAGATGTTATCCTTGGTAGGAATTGAACCCAGGACCCCAGTGTTGCAAGGCTGCAGTGCTAACCACTGAGCCACCGTGCCACCCATATTGTGAGCAGTACAATAGCAACCATTAAGTTGGAAGGAGAACCTTTTCTCATGCAACCGCCTCCAAGACTTCTCCCGATCATCCCTAGTCTTCTGGAACTCGCTGCCTCAACACATCAGACTATCTATTACACTTGCAAACTTCAAACGGAACCTGAAAACTCATCTGTTCAGAACTGCCTATAATGTTCAATAACCCCACCACCGTGCGGAGCTGCCGCCCCACCACCGTGCGGAGCTGCCGCCCAACCTACACCCCACCTATTGTCTCCTCCTCAAAATCCTTTAGAATGTAAGGGCAGGGCCCTCTTCCCTCTGTACTAGTCTATCTATTGTAACTTGTATATGTATTCTGTATGTAACCCCCTTCTCATGTACAGCACCATGGAATCAATGGTGCTCCATAAATAAATAATAATAATAATAATAATAATAATAACCTTTGTATTTTCTATGAATGTGTATAATAAAGAAGATATTTTTAATAAAGGAGATATTTTATTGTAATTTATTTATTTTATTCACTAGTAAAATTATTACATTAATTATTTAACTTAAATATAATCAAATTGATTCAATAGATCTATTATTATGTATTTAATATGTATTTTATTTATTCTCATATACCTTCTGTCTCTCAGAAAACCGGTTAGGTCATGAACAGTAAATTTTATTAATTAAAAATATTGACCACCAACAGCTGACAAATTACAAGAGAGAAAGGGCATCACATGTGATAGAATAGAAATCATTGTGAAAATACACAAGTACAAACAGTATGTGAATTGGGTCTAAAAGAGTAAGTGCTGTACAAAAGTTACTGGAATGAGCAGAGAGATTATGTGTGTCAGACTGAAAAGTGATGATGTCAGACACAAGTAATTCCAGGAAAAACAACGTGGTGTAAAGCGGGATTTACACGCTGCGATCTCGCTAGCGAGATCGCAAGCGATCGTACCCGCCCCCGTCGGTTGTGCGACACGGGCAAAACGCTGCCCGTCGCGCACAACCTCACTTACCCCCATCACACGGACTTACCTGTACTGCAACGTCGCTCTGGCAGGCGATCCACCTCCTTTCTAAGGGGGCGGGTCGTGCGGCATCACAGCGACGTCACATGGCAGCTGTCGAATAGAAGCGGAGGGGCGGAGATGAGCGGGACTTAAACATCCCACCCACCTCCTGCCTTCCGCATTGGCGGTGGAGGCAGGTAAGGAGACATTCCTTTCTCCTGCGGTGTCACACACAGGGATGTGTGCTGCCGCAGGAATGAGGAACAACATCGCTAATTAGAAGAGAACAATTTTTTGTTTTAGGATGACCTCTCCACGGCAAACGATTTTGGCTGCTCTTGCCATCGTTTTAGGTCGCACATAAGTGTCACACACTGTGATATTGTTAATGACGCCGGATGTGCGTCACAAACATCGTGACCCCGACGATAAATCATTAACGATATCGTAGAGTGTAAAGCCCACTTTAGACACATGCAAGCACAATATCACAGTGTAGTGTCAGACCGTATGATGTCAGGCACTTATAAAAGCAGAGCAACAGTATGGTGTCAGACATGTATAATTATAGTATGGCAGTATAGTGTCCAATGCCAGCATGAATAAATCCTGCAACAGAAGGAAAGTGAAATTACCTGGACCAAGATGGAGCCTGTTAGCACATGTGACACCCACATCTACATAGGCTTGATACTATTTCATTATACCACAGCTATATCCATGTCCTACACCATACTGCTTTATTGCATTTTCTGAACCCATATCTTTCACACTGGTGCTGGACACTATACTGCCACACCAGTAGTATGGATGAGTTTAGCCCGCCTTCTCAATTCTTGTATATAGTGAGGTCCAAGAACTGAATTTTTGGTCCAAATATGTGGCAGTAAAACGTAGTCCCCATTATTTAAATTCTCAACAAACAATTGTAACAAACTTAAGTTACCTTTCCAAATAAAGAACAGGTCATCTATGAACCCTTTGTAGAAGTATATATGACCCATTGGCAGGAAGGACTGTGAAAAGGGACTCAAACCTTTCCATAAAGAGACTCGCGCAACTTGGCGCAAATCTCGTGCCTATCTCACAGCCCTTCAACTGCCGATACGTCACATCCTCGAATGAAAACACATTATGGGTCAGTATAAAATCTATGCTGTTTAGTAAAAATAATTTCTGATTTTCTAGTAGATGTGGATCATCTGATAAATAATGTTCAACACTAGTGAGACCAAGGTGAAGTTTGATTTTAGAAAAAAGAGAGCTGACATCTAAAGTGAAGAGTATGGAGTCTGGGATAGGTGGAAGGCCACTCAGCAAGCTGATTAAATGGTTAAATGGGAGGTGTACCTAATGTGTGGATCCAGTTTTAGTACGTATTGTTGAAGGAATACATCAATATAGTGGGAGAGATTTGCTGTAAGGGATTTGACCCCTGATATAATAGGTCTCACTGGTGGGTGTGTCAGGTCTTTATGTATTTTTTTTAAGAAATAAATATATGCCAGGGAGCATGATTTGATATCTAGAAAATCTTTCTCTTTCTTGTTAAATAAATTCAAGTTTACTCCTTTTTGAATAAAAATTTGATATTCACAAAGGTGTGTAGATGAGGGGTCATTATTGAGTTTGTCCTCCAGTAGTCGCTGACCTTCTGATGTATACAATGAGGTATCCATGATAACAATCCCCCCACCCTTATCTGCACTTTTAATCTCTATATCCTTATTAGTTTATAGGGGTTAAATTACTTTGCGTTTGGCTATAGTTAAACTGTCACTTTTTTCAGGTAAGGGAAAGACTAATTGTCTCAATAGGAGATGGTGCAAGGTGTCAATGTGGCTACCACTGTGAAGAAAGCCATGGAACCCATAGGGTGAAGGGGCGACATGACAGTCTGGAGGGTAGGGAGTTGATAGGGTTAAATGGTGATGGTTAGTATAAGAATGAGGAAAAAGAAGGTGATTGGTTAGGGGGTGGAGTGTGGTGGTAGGAAAGGAGGGAGCTTCATGGTGTATTTAATAGGAGGTGGGAGTCAATTACCTCCTCTTGCACTTCCTGGATGACAGCTTGGGACACCTCCATCATGACATCCAGCCTGATGGATCCAGACATCGCAGATCTGCAGCTTGGACAGCTTGAACGGGATGGGGATTGCAGAGAGGATCTCCAGTTGATCAGCGGTGGGGGCGCACGGGCCCCTGGCAGTGCAGTCCCACATCAGGGCTGCCGGGGTTACCCGTTGGCGCCTTGCCCTTGCTCTCCCAGTAGCAGCGGGTGGCGGTCACGGCCCCCTGCAGATATTCCCTGGGCGCGGGGGGGGGGTTGAGGAGGTGAGGTCAGAGCCCCTTCGGGGACCCTCCACGGCAGGCCGAGCAGCAGCAGTGTCTGGCAGCTGCTCTGGCCGGCGGGAGGAACCTGTGTTCCAGCCGCCAGGGCCGCGAGGTGGGAGTGGACAACACGGGGGCCCACTTCCGGTCCCGGGCCTCCGGCTGGAGTAGCAGTGACTGCGGTGGCTCCTGGCTGGGAGCGCGTCCGGCGGCAGAGTGAGGCCAGCAGAACCCCTCGCAGTCAGTGAGGGGGACCGCGGGGTTGCGGACGGCAGGAGATCGGGTGCAAGGAGAAGGTCGGGTGTGTCGGTCCCTCGTGGCGGTGAGTGAGCCTGACGGCGGGAGGTCAGAGGGACCGCCCAGTCATTTTCCTCAATTGTGCAGCCCCCCGGTAGTAGCGGTCTCCCTTGGGGGAGGGAGGACCCGGCAACAGGAGGCCTGCGGTGGCCCTGGAGGGCCGGGGATGGCAACGGCTGCGGTCCAGAGCTGGGCTTTAGTGAGTTCGGGTGTGGAGCCCCCTGGCAATCAGCAAGGGGGAGGGGTGCAGTAAGAAGAAGTCGAGACCCGGGGTGGCGGCACGGGGGACGGGACGGTCTCCTGGGGCTGTCACCGTGGGACAAGCGGCGGAGCGGAGGACAACTTTGCCCACGCGGCGGCTCGCAGGGGTGGTCGTGTTGAGGGAGGCACGGCGGAGCTGCCTCCCGGATCCAAGATGGAAGAGGACAACGGTGGCGAAGGGAAGGAGGAGGACATCGGGATTTCAGTGGTTTCGGACAGATGGATGGCAAAGGACAATGGGGCGGCAGTTACGGGGGGTCGCTGAGCTGCGGTTGGGTGAGAGACGGGGTCCCCGGGTGGTTTGGGTCATGTAGTGGACGCCGGGCTAGAATAGGGACGAGGTGGTACTATGGCGGTATAGCCATGAGGATGCAGGTGGCGTCAAGCCGGTGGTCACAGTTTCACGGTGGGAGTTGCACATTTAGGTCATTGAGGCTCACGGGGGCTGATGATCACAGGTTGCGCAAGCAGGGGAGATGGAGCATTTAGTTGAATGTTCATTGGTCGGGTTTTATGAGGAATCTTATTCTGCATGGTAGTTCATATTGGTTGGATTACGCTGGACGAGGTAAATGGGTAAGGGGGTCCCGCAGTACGGAGTGTGCGGGGAGTTTTCGAGGGATTTTGTGAGTGTGAAGGCAGGGCTCCAGTAGAGTGTAAGGGTTGCTGTGGATCAGTGGAGCAAGAAGAGCGGAAATGTGGAAGATGGTGAAGTGTTGGTTGTTGTCATGGTTTTTTGTGGGTTTGAAACCGCATTTTGGGTGCGGCGTGCTTGGTACGGTTTGGGGTATTGTTAGTTCAAGGGCAGTATGGCTTGGTCCTGGGAGCTGGATGGATTGTGTTAGTGGATGGTAGCCTAGTGGCTAATTCGTGATTAGTTCTCTTATTGTCTCATTATGGAGTTGGGTGCTGGGGTGAATGAGGGTCTGGCGGGCCTGAATTGGGGTTCCGGTAGGTGGTGGGCAGCTTTGGGCGGTTGCTGGTGAGCTTGGTACTCTGCAGTGGGGGGCTGCGGATGGAAGAATGGTGTTCCTCGTACACGCGTGAGTATGGGGGGCTATGCGAGTTGGGTTGGAACTTCTGCATTGGGTTCTTGTCGTGCAGGGGGTGTAATACATGTGTCCTAAGGCTATCTAGTATTTTGTGTTTGGTGGGGTTGGGCAAATGGCATATTTGGACGGGTGGATTCCTATTTTATGTGTACATACAATTAAAAAAAAAAAAGAAAGTGTGGCCCGGAGGTACGGTAGCTATGTGGCTCTTAGTAAGGGTTTGCTTGGGAATTGAGGTGCTTCAGTCTAAGGCGGAAGAGTATTGGATTTTGAATGTGCAGTTGCAGGCTACGAGACAAAGTGGCGCATCTTACGGTGGTTGGCTTTGAGTGGGTACTACGGTGTGGCAAGGTTTGTATCTGGCGTGGGATGTAATATGCGGGCTCGAAGGGGGTTGTGTGTATAAGGTTTCCTTTAAGAACAATATGTCCGGACATGGTGTTTGAAAGTTTGTGGCTCCTGATGCCCGTAGTTGCATATGGAGTCAATCAGGCTAGTGGTGTGGGGGGCAATGTTATGGTGTACTTTGTAGTGCAGGCAACTTGTCGTTGGTGTGGTTTGCTGCAGGAAGTGGGACGTGAATTATTGTTTGGTGAGGTGTTGTTGGGGACCTTGGGGATAGAAAGTAATGCTTCGGCATCTTTGCCTCAGCCATAGGTGCAGGGCGAGGGTTGTGATTGCGTTGTGGTTTTGTGGGTGTGTTAACTTTGGTGGACTTGGTTCCGTTAGGTCGGGTGGGCTTCCTGGAAAGTTAATTGGGCCCACATTCGGATGATGGTTGTCCGATAGTGTGGTGGTTGAGTACGTGGGAAGGTTTTGAACTTTTCTGGGTAAGGCAGATTGAGCCTTGTTGTTTTTAGAGAGTTTTGATGACGGACCACATCGGTCGGGGGAGACCGGTAGTGATTTATTGCTCTTGGGGAGCGATATGTTAATGCAAGTGTTGTGAGTCTGGGGGAAGGCCGAGAGCAGTTTTTTCCCTCGGCTATTGGTTAGGCTGCAAGGACGGCTTTAAAGGAAATTAGGAGGTTATGGATCGCAATTATTGCCAAGTGGGGTCACTTTAACTGTTTCCCGGGGGGGAACTTGGTTTTAAGGTACGAGGTGACCCAGTCAAGTAGGCAGTGCAAGTGTGATCCGGTTTGTAATATATTAACCCCAGTTGCAGTTGAATCCAGCTGGAGACAGGAGGAGGGGCATGGTGACGGAGCAGCAGTTTACTTGGTCAGTAATGGGTAGGCCGAGGGTTCTGTCAGTATTGCGGTTAATTGGTTTAACTGATGCCGGTAGGGCCTGGCAGTGATCCAGGAATGGTTTGGGCGCTTTTTGGCCACGGTGTGTCAGGGTGCTTGAGTGGCCGTCAGAGGGAGCCAGTGATGTGGCTGGGTCCCTGTTGAGGAGGAGACAGGGTTACTTAAAAGTTGTTTTAGTAATATGGGGTGGTACTGGCTTATATGTAGGATGGTGTGGATAGGAATGAGGTGGACTCCTGTACGTTGTTTTGGGAACCGAGTCGTGGTATCAAGGGTGTTTGATGCATGGTGGTGGCCTTGTCCTTGTTATGGGGTGGCCACGGTGTTGTGGCCTGTATTGAAGTGCGATTTAAAAAAAAATATATAAATAAATTGGGATACGAGTAGGTTCAAAGTGATTTGAGGTGGCATGTGCGGTCACCAAGGATGATGGGAGTGCGGTGTAGTAAGGTGAGTTGGTAAAGTTGGCTGGTGTGTACATGGAATGCTCAGAGTTTGAGTTGATGGATGGACGGGTTTAACGGTTGGTTTTTGGCTTGCAGGTTGGAGAAGCAAGCGTTGGGTGTGTGGGGGTCCAGGCCACGCAAGGTGTCACGTGGCCTGTCCTGCGGCGGGGGTAGGTCTGGTCCAGAGGCGGTTTAACAGATAATGTTATTTGATTGGAGAGTCAATTGATATAGTGGCTCCGGTTACAAGGATCTTGCAGGCATGGGTCCTGCAAGGTGGGGGTATTGATTCGTAGGTAATTCATACCTCATCTCTGGCCTGGTGTGTGTTGCGGCCAGGGATCATGTTTTGGTGGTGGAAGGTGGTTTCTGGACCTGGCCTAGTCAGGGTTACGTATTGTATTACGTACTGTATTATTATTAAGGTATTACCTGGTATTACCTATTGTTAAATGTTGGGGACGCCCGTTGGACGGCGCCCCCTTGTGTTAGTGTGTAAACAATAGGCAATAAAGGGCTGCTGGGGCCATTTTTACCACCAAGTCGCAAGCAGTGTTCGTGTATTATTGATACCGGGTAAGGGTAATGGGGAATAATATAGGAATCAACGACCGAAAAATCCCTCCTGGAATATCATGTAATGGGTAAAAATTGGAATGAGCCCTTACATCCACATGCTGGGAATCAGGGTTTAGACCCATATGACATGAGGTAGCTCCTGATATATCATTCATATTGGTTGTACGAGATATTTTGGGGGTGTTGACCTTAAAAGCATCAGTGTTTGAATCCTGTTGCTGTCCCTTTTTCTCGAAGATATTAAAGTGATGTTGTAGTGTAAGTTTCCATACATAATTATTAATATCTAAAAACAGCTCGAAAATATTAAGGTTCGCAGTGGGGCAAAGATTAATCCCCTTCCTAATAAGCTCAGTTCCCCTTCAGTATGGTCATGTTTATATAAATTAAATATGCCTAGAACTCTGTTTCTTTTGGGTGTCGGGTTGCTGGTTAATGAAACTATTAGTGCCATGGTTTTTGTTTTTATTGATTCTTCTCGTCTACATGCTCTGGTTTTTCCTTTCTTTTTAATGGGTGTTGGACCCTTGGGAGGAATTCTGTAATCTTTGTTGTTTGTGGCAAGCAAGTGGATCCTATTGGATCGTGGGGTGGTGCGCTTGATCATGCCCCTAAAAAAGCTGATGTCTCATGCACAAGTGTTCTGGGTCAAATATTTACTACTGCAGTGAAACTGGCTTGATTACTTGTGTATCCCTCATTGGTGGCATTATCATCAGAGTGAATTGTGAGCAACGAGAGGTTTAATAAGTTACCCTCTCCATTGTCAGTGGCATTATCTAATGCAATATCATCTTCATTGGGGACACATATACGAAACACCTCGTTTAAGGAGGTAGGATTTGTTGGTACGAGTTTTGTGCTTTGTGGTTTGGAGTGGTTAGAGATGTTCCATTTATCCCCAATAGTGATCTCAATGATACCAGGGACTATTGGGTTTTTACTATATTTGGATAGTTTGGAATTTAGAAACATGCATTTATTATGAATAAAATCCTGACAGTTAGTATTGATATTAGCGGGATAATTGTTGCAACGATAAGAATTATTAGTATCACTGCCCCTTTTGCAAAAGGGCTGGTTGGTTCTCAGGGATCAGTTCTGGTTATGGTTGAACTTGCTGTGACCTGAGATTTTTGAGTAAAGTGGCGTGCCGCTTCATTTGATGTAATTGTTGGTGTTGCCACCACCTCTGGGGTTCTTAAATGGATGATTGATCACTCTGGAATTAGAAGAGGGTTATGGTCTTGTAGTGATTAGTGGTGTCTTCTTTATTAATGGGAACATATGGATTGTTCATCCTTAAGGTTCTTGAGGGGAGTTGAATGGATGGAGATATTTTCTACTATGTTCCCATTTGGGCGCATTATCAGCTAGACAATCACATCTGTTATGAGAGAGGTTTTTTTAATTCAGATCACTCTTAAATTTTGTCAATCTGTCCATAAGGACCAGGTTCAGACCTTGTTATTCAGGTGCAGAAAAGTAGATTGATAACTCCCCTTTAATGAGACTTAAATCTTCCATAGCTTTGTATGTTAGGGATTTCTATTTAACATACACCTAGAGCATTCTAGCATGTACTTATCCCATTTTTTGGTAAAGTCTATATCATGGGGAAATTATGATGTGAATGTCATCCTCAGCCCTCTGGGGACAATCCTTTCTTTTTTGGTGTTTGTGTTTATTTATTTTCACTCACAGATTAGTAATGCAAGGGTCTCATAGACCCTACCTATTACTAATCTAGGGCTTAGTAGCAGCTGTGAGCTTTCATTAACCTCTTATTATCCCAATTGCCATCACACCAGGGCAATCGGGATGAGTCAGGTAAAGGTCTGGAATTGTCACATCTAATGGATGCAACAATTCTGGGCAGCTGTAGGCTGCTATTTGTAGGCTGCAGGGGCCAATAACCATGGGTCTCCCCAGACAGAGAATACCAATCCATAGTTGTTGGCTTTATCATGGTTGGGTATCATAATAGGGGGGACCGCATGGAGTTTTTTAAAATTATTTATTTAAATAATTAAATAAGCAGCATGGGGTCCCTCTTATTTTGATACACAATCAAGATAAGCATATGGCTGAGGGCTGTAGCCTGTAGCCATATGCCTTATCTACGCTGGATATCATAATATGGGGGGACCCTATGTCAATTTCTTTATTTATTTGTACACCATGATAGGGACACACACAGCATGTGCGATTTGTTGCAGTCAAACATGCTATCACACTGGGTGGGGCACGGTCTGACTGAAACCAATCACAGATGCCAGGACTGCTGGTGAGCGGGGGAAGCAGGGCATATGTATGAAGAATAATAAGCTTCCCTGGAAGTAATATGAGCGGCCTCGGAAATAGTGTTACCGCCACGCGGGAGACTGGTAAGTTTAACGCGCCTGCATTTCCCTATTTTTATTTTCCTTTATTTTTTTAATTACCCTGGTGAACAGATCCGGATAGTTACATGGAGATGCTAGAGAATTCCGGGATCGGTACACCAGTACTTAGGAACCAGTGGGTCCACCCATCACTATTCACCATAATGCCTTGCAACTAAAACTGCAAAGCTCAGCATTAGGCCTCCTTCACACGTGTTGTATGGTCCATTTTGTCCATCTGTATGGTCCTCCGTGTGCACGTGTGTGCCAATCGTGTGCTATCCATGTGGCAGTTGTGTGTCAATTACCAGAAAAAAACTCTTCACACTGAAATGAATGGTTTTTTATGTGTTAAAGATGTGCAAAGATACATAGACAGATGGATAGAGATAGATGGATTGTTAGATAGAGACAGAAAGATAATAGATAGATGTATAATAGATGGATAGAGACTATATAGATAGATACTTAGCTACATAGCATTTTAAACAAGAGAACAATAGAGTATATTGTGCCTTAAAAATATTTTCATTTTGATCAATTAAAAATAGAATTTACATTAAGAATATTTTTTTGTGTATACAATATGAATTCATATTGTAATAATGATATACTTATTTTTTAGTTATTGTCTTATTTTAAATAGATTAGCTTATTTCACTATGATCTATATAGTGTTATGTAATATAGGAAGCTATATACTTACCTTATAATTATCGTCTAACTTTAAATAGACCAGTCTATTTTACTATTTATATACTGGTATATAATATTGTAGGCAATAATTTGTAGTCCAGCACCCTTATTCCTAAGCATGCCCGTTATATTGTCCTCTGTGTTCCTGTGCGCATGACAGGTAGCGGTGACTCCTTGGATCTTTGGCAAATGGCTATCAGTGGGATGTATGTGCAGGCACCATCTACATGACAGTGTTTGGGCATGCGTTCCATGCGACTATGGGACGGAATTCCTCATTAAGGATGCTGCATCTCCTGCACATGCACCACTACAGAACACACGAGAGAATCACAGTGGTGTAATCTAGTTTAGACAAATTCACATGATAGCACACACCCCCACAGACTGTCCCTCGTATTGGCTGACAGAGTATAATATGATACTCCTGCTGCTCTTGTAAACATACCTCCCGTAGGTCAAGTTGGTTTCCCAAACCAACATTTTTTATTTTGTCTGTGTGGATTTAGTGAACACGAATATCCACGAGTCTGCTCATCTCTCCTTAAGAGCCCTTGATGGTGCATGTATTGTTGGTGGTGGATGCTCAACGGCACCTCAAAAGCTCTGGTCACATTCATGTAAGGAGCAAGTCCTATGTGTAGCCATATAGAGTGTGGGAGTTTTTTTGCATGTTGGCAACAGATGAATCCTTTGGCTCTCCATCAGCGCATGAAGCAAAAAGTAAACCATCATCAATTTTGGGAAAAGCAGTCTGAGCAAGGCACAAATTGTCCTCTTACCTCTTCTCCTCATGCTCATCTTTCTGCTAGGCAGGCTACATTCTCAAGTTTCTTGCTATCACCACAATCCTCAGCTACAAATGCAGCATGATGTACTTTTACTACTGCTCCTTGTCTTGCTCAGCCAAATATCCATCCTCGGTTGTGTATCTCGGTAACAGGTGTATGCGCGCAGTCATTCACTTGTGTGCCAACTCAAATCTCAAAGGGTTAAGTTACTAGTTGTACAGTCACTACCATATTACCCAGTCAAGTTGACTTCAGTTAGTTGACTTTCAAAAAATGATGGTGTGTTCTCAGCCTTGTTGGAAGATTCTCAAACACTATTGTTTCTCACAGAAAGTGTTGCCCCCAACAGTAATTCCTTTTTTGGATGGCTTAGTAAAAGGCCATTATTCATGAATATGCCAACAGCAAACTTTTTGCTGATCCTATAATAATAGCAATAATTTTTGCATGTTTTTTGAGAAGCCAGTCACTGTCAAAACAGAAAATCCATTCCTGTTCCCTAAATCAAGGTATAATTTGTGTATGTCATGTCAAAATTCTATTGTTTTTTCATTTTACAAAAAGCATAGCAACTGTTGATCATAAAATAGGGATAATGTTAGCACAGCTTTTGAAGAAACTATAGCCTATCTATATATATAATTGCCTTATTCTGTCTGTCTATCTGTCTGTCTGTCATGCTCCGAAATTGTGTCCTTACGGTGACACAAAGCTGATTGGCCGCTGGGCTCGCCATGGCCCCGCCCCCCCACACGGATTGGCCTCTCGCCCCGGCTCTCTGCAGGCCCCGCCCCCCTCACGCAATGCACGCTCGCTCTGGCCCAACTGACACGGGGCTCCGATTCCCAGGTGAGTACACACACACATCAGATCACACTCACTCTCACACTCACTCTCACACATCACAACATGCTGGGATATCGCTTGCTTCTACACCGGCTCCGTCAGGATCCCGGCAGCGCCAGACATAACCTTGCGATGCTGGGATCTTAACGGAGGCCGTGAAAGCTGGTAACCATTATACACATCGGGTAACTAAGGTCCCTTAGTTACCCGATGTGTATCATAGTTACCAGTGTACACCGGCTCACACTCACTCTCACACACACCTCACATCGCATCCACACATCAAGGTCCTGCAGCTGCGGAACATACATAACATAACAGCACACACACACACACAAATCAGATCACACTCACACACACCTCACACATCACATCGCATCCAAATACTCACAACATCCTGGGATATCGCTTGCTTTATCAGCGCGTATGTGCAATATCGTCAGTGTCTGTGTGTGTGAGTGTATGCGATCGGTTGTGTGGGTGAGTGGATGCGATCGGTTGTGTGGGTGAGTGGATGCGATCGGGTGTGGGTGAGTGTCGGCAGAGGAGCACGGCGTGCTGGAGGAGGCTGGGAGCAGAGAGGCTGATCTTGGGGAAGGCTGGGAGGGGGAGGCTGATGCTGAGGGAGGCTGGAAGGAGAGAGGCTGAGCAAACGTGCTCCATCCGCCATACTGCGCACTCCCCATCGTGCTGCATCCCCCATGCTGCGCACTCCCAAACGTGCTCCATCCGCCATGCTGCGCACTCCCCATCGTGCTCTATCCGCCATGCTGCACACTCCCAAACGTGCTCCATCCGCCATGCTGCGCACTCCCAAACGTGCTCCATCCGCCATACTGCGCACTCCCCATCGTGCTCTATCCGCCATGCTGCACACTCCCAAACGTGCTCCATCCCCCATGCTGCGCACTCCCAAACGTGCTCCATCCGCCATGCTGCGCACTCCCCATCGTGCTCTATCCGCCATGCTGCACACTCCCAAAAGTGCTCCATCCGCCATGCTGCGCACTCCCAAACGTGCTCCATCCGCCATGCTGCGCACCCCCCATCATGCTCCATCCGCCATGCTGCGCACTCCCAAACGTGCTCCATCCGCCATGCTGCGCACTCCCAAACGTGCTCCATCCGCCATGCTGCGCACTCCCAAACGTGGTCCATCCGCCATGCTGCGCACTCCCAAACGTGGTCCATCCGCCATGCTGCGCACTCCCAAACGTGGTCCATCCGCCATGCTGCACACTCCCAAACGTGCTCCATCCGCCATACTGCGCACTCCCAAACGTGCTCCATCCGCCATACTGCGCACTCCCCATCGTGCACCATCCGGCATGCTGCGCACTCCCAAGCGGATGGAGCATGATGGGGGGTGCGCAGCATGGCGGATGGAGCACGTTTGGGAGTGCGCAGCATGGCGGATGGAGCACGTTTGGGAGTGCGCAGCATGACGGATGGAGCACGTTTGGGAGTGCGCAGCATGACGGATGGAGCACGTTTGGGAGTGCGCAGCATGACGGATGGAGCACGTTTGGGAGTGCGCAGCATGACGGATGGAGCACGATGGGGAGTGCGCAGTATGGCGGATGGAGCACGTTTGGGAGTGCTCAGTATGGCGGATGGAGCACGTTTGGGAGTGCGCAGCATGGCGGATGGAGCACGTTTGGGAGTGCGCAGCATGGCGGATGGACCACGTTTGGGAGTGCGCAGCATGGCGGATGGAGCACGTTTGGGAGTGCGCAGCATGGCGGATGGAGCACGTTTGGGAGTGCGCAGCATGGCGGATGGAGCACGTTTGGGAGTGCGCAGCATGGCGGATGGAGCACGTTTGGGAGTGCGCAGCATGCCGGATGGTGCACGATGGGGAGTGCGCAGTATGGCGGATGGAGCACGTTTGGGAGTGCGCAGCATGGCGGATGGAGCACGTTTGGGAGTGCGCAGCATGGCGGATGGACCACGTTTGGGAGTGCGCAGCATGGCGGATGGAGCACGTTTGGGAGTGCGCAGCATGGCGGATGGAGCACGTTTGGGAGTGCGCAGCATGGCGGGTGGAGCACGTTTGGGAGTGCGCAGCATGGCGGATGGAGCATGATAGGGGGTGCGCAGCATGGCGGATGGAGCACGTTTGGGAGTGCGCAGCATGGCGGATGGAGCACGTTTGGGAGTGTGCAGCATGGCGGATAGAGCACGATGGGGAGTGCGCAGCATGGCGGATGGAGCACGTTTGGGAGTGCGCAGCATGGGGGATGCAGCACGATGGGGAGTGCGCAGTATGGCGGATGGAGCACGTTTGGGAGTGCGCAGCATGGCGGATGGACCACGTTTGGGAGTGCGCAGCATGGCGGATGGAGCACGTTTGGGAGTGCGCAGCATGGGGGATGCAGCACGATGGGGGGTGCGCAGCATGGGGGATAGAGCACGATGGGAGGTGCACACCTCCCCCCAACACACACACACACGCGCACTGCACAACACACACACACTAGGAATCACAAATAACGCCCTACACAGACACCCACACACACAGACAACGCTGCACACACAAATATACGCACATACTGCACAACACACACATTGCTCAAAACATACCTCCCCCCAAAACACACCACACACACACAAACCGCACAACACACACACACACACAACGCTACAGACACACAGCGCTCCACAAACAACGCAACACACGCAACACACATACAACACCGCTCTCACCCCCCGCGACACTCAGAACATGTACAGCGCCCTACACAAACACTTGGTAACTACACACAACAACATCTATATATATATATATATATATATATATATATATATATATATAACAAAAATCATACATGAACTACACAATACGTAAATTCTAGAATACCCGATGCATAGAATCGGGCCACCTTCTAGTTTATTTATATAATCCTTACATTAAAAGCAGCATTTTATGAATATAGCTTGAGCTTGACTAATAAAATGATCATTATAGTATTATGCATGGAAACTTTCAGATTATGCTGAAATTGTGATTGATGTAATTTCAAAGAATGTAAACCAGACCCATCAGATCTGTTAAAAGAAACCTGTCACCACTTTATTGCCCTATAAGCTGCGGCCACCATCACCGGGCTCTTATATACAGCATTCTAACATGCTTTATATAAGATCCCAGGCCGCTGTGAGAACATAAAAAACACTTTATAATACTTACCTAACAGTCACATGGTTGGCCATATGGGCGTCTCCGTTGTCCGGTGCTGGCACCACCTCTTTCGGCCATCTTCGTCCTCCATCTTCTAAAGCCGCTGTGTATGACGTGTCCGATGTCATACACACTCGCCGGCATTCAGGTCCTGAGCAGGCACACTTTGATCTGCCCTGAGCAGGGCAGATCAAAGTATTGTAGTGTGCCTGCGCAGGACCAGCGAGTGTGTATGACGTAGATGCGTCATGCTCACAGGCTTCAGAAAGAGAACGAAGATGGCCGAAAGAGGAGGCACCGGCACCAGACAACGGAGACGCCCATATGACCAACCACGCGACTGTAAAGTATTAAGTGCTTTTTATGTTATACCCCCGGCCTGGGCTCTTATATACAGCATTCTAACATGCTGTATATAAGAGCCCGGTAGTGGTGGCCGCAGCTTATAGGCCAAAAAAGTGGTGACAGGTTCCCTTTAAATCAGCTGTATTGCAGTTTCTATTATGAAATCTTTTAGCATATCCATTTTATACAAATAAGTAACTAAAGCAGTTTTCATACTGATTAGAAGGAAGTGTTACAACATTTTGGCACATCACTGCCTTGGCACCACTGCAGCACCACAGACAGCAGGGGATCCCAGCATCTCTAATCTCTGTACATTTTTTCCACTGCATGGAGGTTTCAAATAGAGCAGTGCAAATGCAGATGATTCAGAGAAAAAAAAAACTTAAGCCAATAAACTGGCACATCTGTCTTTGTAAAGTTTATTAAAGCACATTAAGTCCCTAAGTGTCTTTTTAATGGAAATGTGTTACTGTTGAGGACAAACAAGTGCAAAGAACAAAGTATTATGGTAATGTTGTTTGGAATCTGACACTTGAAACACGGTCTTCACATAGTTCCCATGTGATTTATTTGTAGTTTTTATTACAATAGGCACCAAATCTGCAGAGAAAGTTTTACATTTACGTAGCCCAAAGTCGTTTCATTTGTAAATAAAACAGCTCTTTGACCTAAGATGTTAAATACTGATTCTTCTAAGCTTTGAAATGTAGTCTTGTTAATACAGTAAAAAATGTATTAATTTGCTGAAAGTATATTTAACATTAACAGTTATGTATCTGAATCACGAAATGGTTAATTAACTTGTTCATAACTGCTTTAATTCATATGTGCCTCAAATAAATATATACTGTATTTGTATCAGTTCATAGTGCGGTGTCTAAGCAGTTCCAAAAACTTTATGGCCAAAGCTAGCCTCCTAATAAGTGTGCGGCCTACACAAAGTAGGATAAAGGCAAATAAAGACATGCACTTTTGTACTATGTCAGATTCTGAGAGATTACCCTTATTATGCTTCTTAGACACCATTAGACGCTGCTTGTCATTGGACTTTCATCTTAACTATAAGAACTGCTGAAAGGTTTGCCAATTCAACAGAGCAGAACGGTATTTATAAATGCTGAGGTTGCATCTATTGAACCTTTCTGGGTTATGGAAGACCTTTTTATATTTTATGCCACTGTTTTGTCCTTTTCTTTTCCTCTATGTGTCGTTTGTAATATGGGAACTCTTAAGGACTCTTTGTGTATTTCTAGAAGGCTGGATTTGAATGATGGCAAATAGAATTCCTTGTGAAAGAGTTGCAGAGTGGAGAAGAGCGAGAGTTTTGCCACTTGTTCTTGAAAGTGTGAAAAAGACTTGAAAGAGCAGCTGCTAAAACGTACATTGAACTTTGGATAACATGCTTGGATAAACATTGCCACACAGTAATCACAAGAATTGTAAAAAAAACTCAAAATGCTGAGAAATCGGAGAAATTATTTCCCTCTATAGAGAGATTGCATTCATAAATCAAAGAATTAATGTTTTATTGTTTACTATTTCTATATGATAGATGTATTTGTAAAGTACTTTTTAGTAATACACATATTTCCATACTCAAGTTTAAGAGTACCTTCCCATGATGAGTTTTACATTTGTTTTTCAATATTAGAGTGCGCTTTGACACTTACGTCGTTTGGCATCCGTCACAGTGCGTTGTGTGACGCATGTGACTGATGCCTTGCAAATAGTGTGATAATAAAGGCAACGGATTCCTGCGAAATAGTGTGTTGTGTTAAGTTTTTTCTTCAGCCGAGAGAGAGCCCCCGTCATCACCGCACACGCAGGCACTACAGTCCCCATCATCACCGCACAAACCCCGGCACTACTGCACCCATCATCACCGCACACATGCAGGCACTACAGCCCCCATCATCACCGCACAAACCCCGGCACTACCGCACCCATCATCACCACACACACCCTGACACTACCGCACCCTTCATCACCGCACACACCTCGGCACTACCGCACCCATCATCACCGCACACACTCCGGCACTACTGCACCCATCATCACCCGCACACTCCCCGGCACTACTGCACCCATCATCGCACATGCAAGCACTACCGCACCCATCATCACCACACACATACCAGCACTACTGCACCCATCATCACTGCATACTCCCCGGCACTACTGCACCCATCATCACCACACACACAGGCACTACCGCACCCATCATCACCACACATACCCCGGCACTACCGCACTCATCATCACCACAAACTTCCCGGCACTACTGCACTCATCATCACCCCACACGCAGGCACTACCGCACCCATCATCACCGCACACACCCCGGCACTACTGCACCCATCATCACCGCACACTCCCCAGCACTACTGCACCATTCACCATCACCGCACACGCAGGCACTACCGCACCCATCATCACCGCACACACCCCGGCACTACTGCACCCATAATAACCTGCACGCAGGCACTACCGCATCCATGATCACTGCACACACCCCAGCACTACTGCACCCATAATCACCGCACACTCCCCAGCACTACTGCACCCGTCATCACCGCACACACAGGCACTACCGCACCCATCTTCACCGCACACACCCCGGCACTACTGCACCCATCATCACCACACACGCGGGCACTAGCGCATCCATCATCACCACACACACGCCGGTACTATCTCAGTGATGTCCCCGCTGATAGCGTGACTCCCTTCTGTTTCTGCGTGGAGCTCACAGGAGCGGCGGTGTTCCACTGCCTCTCCTGTCAGCTTCATGTAGCAGAGCTGGATGCGTCGCGGGACCTCTGTGGATTACGCCAGACCTGGAGGGGCATTTTGGGATTTTAATAAAGTGGTGAAAGAGGGTGTTTTTTTGTCTTTTATTCCAAATAAAGTATTTTTTCGGGTGTATGTGTTGATTTACTTTCACTTACAGGTTAATCATGGTAGGTATCTCGGGGAGATGCCTGCCATGATTAACCTAGGACTTAGTGGCAGCTATGTGCTGCCATTAACTCTTTATTACCCCGTTGCCACCGCACCAGGGCAATTCGGGATGAGCCGGGTAGAGTCCTGGGACTGTCGCATCTAATGGATATGGTAATTCCAGGTGGCTGCTGGCTGATATTTTTAGGCTGGAGGGCTCCCCATAACGTGGGGCTCCCCAACCTGAAAATAACATAACAGCCTTCAGCCATGTGGCTTTATCTTGGCTGGTATCAAAATTTGGGGTGACAGCACGCCGGGTTTTTTCAATTATTTATTTATTGTACTGCACGATATAGACCCACCCACTGGTGGCTGTGATTGGTTGCAGTGAGACAGCTGTCACTCAGCGTGGGGGCGTGTCTGACTGCAACCAATCATAGGCGCCGTTGGGCGGGGAAAGAAGGGAATATGAGATTGAATAATGAGGGCTGGCATTTTCAAAAGCAGGAGAAGCCGCCAGAGCAGAGTGACAGCTATGCAGCACCGCGTCGGTGATCGATGAGTAAGAGAGAGGGGTTGAGAGGGAGGAGAGAGACCAGGAGTGATTTTAAATGATTTAGATCGTTCTGCTGGACATGCTGAGCATGCGCAGTAGAACGTGACGGAATCCGTCAGCGTATTCCGCCGCTTAGTGCATTGCGACGGAATCAGCCCCCATAGACAAACATTAGACACCTTGGTGGATTCTAACGACCCAAAAAACGCTACATGTAGCATTCCCTCCACCCGATGCTGCATGTAGCGTCGTCTAGCGGATGCAACGCAGACACTTGCGTTACAGTGCGTTGTCACTACAAGTCTATGGAGAATAGCGCAGTGCATTAACAGACTGCACTATTCTCCATAGCAGTGGATTGCGCTGAACGCAAGTGTGAAAGCGCCCTTAGCTGTATCAGAAATGCAGCGTTTTACAATACAAGCAAAGTGGATGGGAAAATAGAAATCTCATGTCCTGTAAATTCACCTGAAGATTGGTTTTCCTATCCGTAGCATGTCAAATTCTCTTGCGAATTAGCTGTCTCTTTTGTGTGGAGTTTCCCTATAGACTTGCATTAGATGCACAAATTCCTCAGGTAAAACACGCACATGCAATTATGGTGCATTTATGCAGCAGAAACACATAAAAAATGCATAGAATCCGCACCTAATGATGTCAATGCCAGGAGGTTTCAAAAACAAAACAGCTTTCTTTATTGAATAGCATACCAAACAGAGACAAAAAACAGTGTCAAAGTGATAAAAATGCAGTGTCAAAAATGCACACAAAAAAGCAATTAAAAAAATGCATGTAAACTAAGGTGCAGAGATGGTGCAGAAATTCTTCAGCATCAAAAACTCAACTGATACTAATTGTGGGAATGTAGCCTAACATAACTGAGAGAAAATATATCCATAAGTGTTTGATGTTGAACTAATTTTGCTGTACTTGCTACATTTGAAAAAAAATAAAACAACAATGTGCATCTGTGCTTTAATACAGTGGCATGTAAATGTTTGTGCACCCCAGGTCAAAATTACTGTTATTGTGAACAGTTAAGCAAGTTGAAGATGAAATGATCTCTAAAAGGCATGAAGTTAAAGATGACACATTCCTTTTGTATTTTAGGCAGAAGAAATTCAATTATTCTCAACTTTTACATTTTTAAAATTACAAAAGGAAAATGGGCCAATGCAAAAGCTTGGGCACCATTAGAGATTTGTGTGCTTAGATAACTTTGAACAAGGTTTCAGACCTTAAATAGTTTATTAGGGTTATGGCTTGTTCACTATCATCATTAGGAAAGGCCAGGTGATGCAAATGTCATAGCTTTATAAAAACTCAGCCTCCTCTAATCTTGTGCCAACAAAAAGCAGCCATGGGTTCTTCTAACCAGCAACCTAGCACTCTCAAAATGGTGGCGGCCTACAAAGCAGGAGAAAGCTCTAAGAAGATAGCAAAGCATTTTCAAGTTGCTTTTTCCTCAGATCAAAATATAGGATTGCTTGAAGCAAATCAGAACCCACGCTTGACTGCAAAAGACCTTCAGGAAGATTTAGCAAATTCTGGAGTTGTGGTACATTGTTCTACTTTTCAGAGAAACCTGCACAAATATGGCCTTCATGGAAGAGTCATCAGGAGAAAACCTCTCCTTCTTTTCACCATAAAATTCAGCTTCAGAAGTATGCAAAAAAGCCATCGAAACAAGCCTGGTTTTTGAAACAAGTCTTGTGAACCGATGAGGTTAAAATAGAATTCTTTGGCCACAGTGATCAAAGATATATGCGGAGAAAAAAGGCCACACACTTTCAGGAAAAAGATACATCACCAACTATTAAGTATGGGGATGGATCAATCAGATCAACCATGCTTTGGGGTTGTGTTGCAGCCAATGACACGGGAACATTTTATCAGTAGAGGGAAGAATGGATTCAATGAAATTTCAACAAATTCTTGATGCAAACATAACACCGTTTGTAAAGAAGATGAAGTTGAAAAGAGGATTGCTTCTGCAAATGATCCTTCACATCAAAATGCACAAAAGACTACCTGAAAAGGTGCAAGCTGAAAGTTGGAGTGTAGTGGGATATTAGTTCAGAGATATACGGAGGAGACAGATTATGGATGGCTTTGTAGGTCAGTGTTAGTAGTTTGAATTGCATACAGTGGAAGATTGGGTGCCAATGGAGGTATTTGCAGAGGGGAGAAGTGGGGTGGTATTGAGGAGAGTGGTGCATCAATCGGGCAGCAGAATTAAGGAGGGACTGGAGAGGGGTAAGATTGTTAGCAGGGAGGCCACAGAGAAGGATGTTGCAGTAATCTAGGTGGGAGATTATGAGGGCATGCACTAGCATTTTTGCAGATTGCAAATTGAGGAAGGGACAGATTCTGGAAATGTTTTTGAGTTGAAGACGGCAGTAGGTGTGAGGGATTGGATAAGTGGTGTGAAAGACAAGGCAGACTCGAGGGTAACTCCAAGGCACCAAACTTTGGATACTCGGGAGAGCATGAGGTTATTTATTGTAATAGATAGATCAGATAGAGAGTGCAGATGAGATGGAGGAAATATGATTAGTTCAGTGTTGGCCACATGGAACTTTAGAAAGTGAGAGGAGAAGAAGGAGGATATGGCCGAAAGAAACTCTGGGATTCTGGACAGCTTAGATGTGACATCTGGACCAGAGCGGTAGATCTGAGTGTCATTGGCATATAGGTGGTACAGGAAGCCATGGGACTTTATGAGTTGTCCCAGGCCGAATATATATATGGAAAAAAGTAAGGGTCCCAGGACTGAGCTTGAGGGACGCCAAAAGAGAGCGGGCGGGATGAAGAGGTTGTGTAGGAGTTGGAGACACTAAAAATGTGATTGGAAAGGTATGAATAGATCCAAGAGAGGGCAAGATCTCTGACACCATGAGAAGAGAGGATCTGTAATAAAAGGGAGTGGTCGACAGTGTCAAAGGCTGAGGACAGGTCTAGAAGTAGGAGTATAGAGAAGTGATTGTTAGCTTTGCCAGTAAGTCGTTTGTGATTTTAGTCAGGGCAGTTTCAGTAGAATGATGTGGACGGAAGTCGGACTGTAGGTTGTCAAAGAGAGAGTTAGATGAGAGGTGGGAGGAAAGTTCAGCATGGACGTGATGTTCAATGAGTTTTGAGGCAAACGGGAGTAGTGATATGGGCAGAAAGCTGGTAGCAGAGGTTGGATCGAGGGAAGGTTTCTTTAGGATGGGTGTTACTGTTGCATGTTTAAAGGCACAAGGGAAGGTTCCAGAGGTTAAAGATAGGTTGAAAAGATGGGTTAAGGCTGGAATAAGAACAGTGGTGAGGTTGGGGAGGAGGTGGGATGGGATGGGGTCAAGTGCACAGGTGGTGAGGTGAGCTTTCGAGAGAAGACTAGAGTTGAGCGCGGTTCGTGGTTCGTGGTTCTCCAGTTCTAGGCTCGAGTGATTTTTGGGCTGTTCGAGATCGAACTAGAACTCGAGCTTTTTGCTAAAAGCTCGATAGTTCTAGATACGTTCGAGAACGGTTCTAGCAGCAAAAAGCAGGGCTTTTTACAGCTACAGTGAGCAGGAGCCATCGCTGGCAGCCTGCCACAAGCTGGTAACCAAGATAAACATCGGGTATCCAAGCAAAGCGCTTTGGTTAGTAACCCGATGTTTATCTTAGTTACGTGCAGGAAGCCCACACTTTCCCGCTCAGCTCGCTCCACCCCCTCCTGCCCGCGGCATGTACACATATACACACACATACACAAACACACACACACACACACACATCCCACCCCCCCCCCCCGCCCGCCCGCCCGCTCGCTCGCTCGGCTTACCTGCGGTGATAAAGTCCCGCCATCCCGACCTCAGCGCTGTCACTGTCCTCCATGGCCGCCGCTTGTCACATCACCTATCGCTTCCGACCCGAGACTGACACTGGCGGTGACGTCACGGACCTCTCGCGATACTTGATGTGAAGGCGCCGGTCATTGACCTCAGTGACAGGGGCTGTCAGTGTGCTGGAGATCAGCGCAGGTAATGTACCTCACTGACAGCAGCACTTGTCACCCCCCTGCAGTGACCTGGGCTGACCCATTGATGTTAGCTCAGGTCACTGCACTGCTCTCCCAGCCAATGGGGAACATCCTGCTCTTCATTGACTGGGACAGTGTGCATCGTCATGGCAACCCCTTGGATTACACCAGACCTGGATTTGTTTTTCAATCTAATAAATTGGTTAAAGAGGGAATGTTTTGGGGAGTGTTTTTTCAAATAAAAATGTGTTTGTCGTGTATTTTTTTTTTATTACTGACTGGGTTGGTGATGTCGGGTATCTGATAGACGCCTGACCTCACCAACCCCAGGGCTTGATGCCAGGTGACATTACACATCTGGTATTAACCCCAAATATTACCCCGTTTGCCACCGCACCAGGGCGCGGGATGAGCTGGGGCGAAGCACCAGGATTGGCGCATCTAATGGATGCGCCACTTCTGGGGCGGCTGCGGCCTGCTATTTTTAGGCTGGGGAGATTCCAATAACCATGGACCTCCCTAGTCTGAGAATATCAGGCCCCAGCTGTCTGCTTTACCTTGGCTGGTGATCCAATTTTGGGGGACCCCTACGTGTTTTTTTTTTAATTATTTATTTAATTTAAAATAACAGCGTGGGGTGCCCTCAGTTTTGGATTACCAGCCAAGGTGAGGTTGCCAGCTGTGGTCTGCAGGCTGCAGCCGTCTGCTTTACCCTAGCTGGCTACAAAACTAGGGGGAACCCTATGTCATTTTTTTTTCATTTTTTTGGCTAAATACAAAGCTAAGCACCCCTTAGTGCCACATGAAAGGTACCAAAGGGTGTTCCACTTTTTCTCCATTTTTTTCTCCACTTTCTCTCCACTTTTTCTCCACTTTTTCTCCATTTTTTTCTCCACTTATTCTCCACTTTTTCTCCTCTTATTCTCCACTTTTTCTCCACTTTTTCTCCACTTTTTCTCCACTTTTTCTCCTCTTATTCTCCTCTTATTCTCCTCTTATTCTCCACTTTTTCTCCACTTTTTCTCCATTTTTTTCTCCACTTTCTCCACTTTTTCTCCACTTTTTTCTCCACTTTTTCTCCTCTTATGCTCCACTTTTTCTCCTCTTAATCTCCACTTTTTCTCCACTTTTTCTCCTCTTAATCTCCACTTTTTCTCCTCTTATGCTCCACTTTTCTCCACGTTTTCTCCACGTTTTCTCCACGTTTTCTCCACTTTTTCTCCTCTTATGCTCCACTTTTTCTCCACTTTTTCTCCACTTTTTCTCCACTTTTTCTCCACTTTTTCTCCACTTTTTCTCCACTTTTTCTCCACTTTTTCTCCACGTTTTCTCCACTTTTTTCTCCACTTTTTTCTCCACTTTTTTCTCCACTTTTTTCTCCACTTTTTCTCCACTTTTTCTCCTCTTATGCTCCACTTTTCCTCCACTTTTTCTCCACTTTTTCTCCATTTTTTTCTCCACTTTCTCCACTTTTTCTCCACTTTTTCTCCTCTTATTCTCCACTTTTTCTCCTCTTAATCTCCACTTTTTCTCCACTTTTTCTCCACTTTTTCTCCACTTTTTCTCCACTTTTTCTCCACTTTTTTCTCCACTTTTTCTCCACTTTTTCTCCTCTTATGCTCCACTTTTTCTCCACTTTTTCTCCACTTTTTCTCCACTTTTTCTCCACTTTTTCTCCACTTTTTTCTCCACTTTTTTCTCCACTTTTTCTCCTCTTATGCTCCACGTTTTCTCCACGTTTTCTCCACGTTTTCTCCACGTTTTCTCCACGTTTTCTCCACTTTTTCTCCTCTTATGCTCCACTTTTTCTCCACTTTTTCTCCACTTTTTCTCCTCTTAATCTCCACTTTTTCTCCACTTTTTCTCCACTTTTTCTCCACTTTTTCTCCTCTTATGCTCCACTTTTTCTCCACTTTTTTCTCCACTTTTTCTCCTCTTATGCTCCACTTTTTCTCCACTTTTTCTCCATTTTTTTCTCCACTTTCTCCACTTTTTCTCCACTTTTTTCTCCACTTTTTCTCCTCTTATGCTCCACTTTTTCTCCTCTTAATCTCCACTTTTTCTCCACTTTTTCTCCTCTTATGCTCCACTTTTTCTCCACTTTTTCTCCACTTTTTCTCCTCTTATGCTCCACTTTTTCTCCACTTTTTCTCCACTTTTTTCTCCACTTTTTCTCCTCTTATGCTCCACTTTTTCTCCACTTTTTCTCCACTTTTTCTCCACTTTTTTCTCCACTTTTTCTCCTCTTAATCTCCACTTTTTCTCCACTTTTTCTCCACTTTTTCTCCACTTTTTCTCCACTTTTTTCTCCACTTTTTCTCCACTTTTTCTCCTCTTATGTTCCACTTATTCTCCACTTTTTCTCCACTTTTTCTCTACTTTTTCTATGGTCGGTCTACCCATTAGCTCTGCCATGCATAGTGTAGCTCTACACCTACTGCACATGTTACTTTATGATTGACATCTCTTTCGTACCAGAGCTGTCTAAGTCTACTCTGACCCCATATTTGTCATTACTATATTGTCCTTGTACTGTATTATGACATTTGTATCATGTGTTTCATTTCTTGCTGTGTTGCAATTTTTTTGCTGCATCCCAATTGTACCTCTACATTGTTCGAGTTTATGTTATTGTTCTCTCACTTTTATGTGATACTGATTATTGTCATTTTTCATGATTACATGCAGATAAGTCCAATCTGACGAAGGCTCAGGCCGAAACGTCATTTGTAACTTGTTTTGGACAAAAACATATATGCTTATGAAAAAAACATTTTCTTAATACGGACCAATAAAGAGTGATTTTGCATTACTATCCGTTGTGACTTACTGACTTAGTCTGGGAGATATAGAGTGCCGAGGTTACTCACTAATTTTATCTATTATTACCTCTGAGCACCTATATACCAGTGAGCAGAGCTTCCTCTACAGTAGTTCTCCTGATTAGGCATGCCCTTACCTCATGAGCAGGGCATTGCAGCTTTGGTAGCAACCATTACGACATGGACTCTGCTGCTGTGGACGCGGGGAGAGTGAGTGCAGATTCATTGCACCCACACTCCTCACATGAAGGGTCTGCACTCCTAGAAAATGGGGGATACGTTCCCTGAGTGTCTCCCCCCCATATTCTAGACGGTCCAGAGTCGTCGTGGGACCCCTTTATTTTTTTTCTTACAATAAATTGGTGAAAGAGGAAATGTTTTGGGGACTGTTTTTTCAAATAAATTTCTTTTGTCGATTTTTTGTTTTTGTTAGTACTGACAGTTTATGATGTTGGGTATCTAATAGACGCCATGACATCACAAACTGCTGGGCTTGATCTCAGGTGACTTTACAGCTAGTATCAACCCGATTTATTACCCCGTTTGCCACTGCACCAGGGCACGGGATGAGCTGGGGTGAAGCGCCAGGATTGGCGCATCTAGTGGATGCGCCACGTCTGGGGTGCCTGCGGCCTGCTATTTTTAGGCTGTGAAGGCCCAATAACTATGGACCTTCCCACCCTGAGAATACCAGACCACAGCTGTCCACTTTACCTTGGCTGGTGATCCAATTTGGGGGGTCCCCTACTTTTATTGTGTAATTATTAATATTTATAAAATAATTATAAAAAAGAGCCTGAGGGGACCTCCACATTGGATCCCCAACCACGGTAAAGCTGCCAGCTGTGGTTTTCAGGCTACAGCCGTCTGCTTTACCCTAGCTGGCTATCAAAAATGGGGGGACCCAACGTAATTTTTTTTTTTTAACTATTTTTTAAATAGAAAAAATTAATGGGCTTCCCTGTATTTTGATTGCCAACCAAGGTAACGGCAGGCAGATGGGGGTGGCAACCCATAGCTGTCTGCTTTATCTGCGCTGAGAATCAAAAATACCGCGGAGCGCTACGTCATTTTTTTAAAGATTTATTTTTACAGCACTGTGATGTCCAGCAATCAAAATACAGGGAAGCCCATTTTATTTTTAGTTATTTAAATAAATAATTAAAAAAAATATATGTTAGCTCCCACTGCATTTTTTGTATTGCTAGCTAAGGGTAATCCAAGCAGCTACTGGCTGCTAACCCCCACTGCTTGGTGTTACCTTCACTGGCAATGGAAAATCCAGGGAAGCATTTTTTTTTTTTTTTGCCAAAAAGCTACAAAAAAAGGACGTGAGCTTCGCCATATTTTTGTATGCTAGCCAGGTATAGCAGGCAGGTGCTGGAAGAGTTGGATACAGCGCCAGAAGATGGCGCTTCTATGAAAATGCCATTTTCTGAGGTGGCTGCAGACTGCAATTCGCAGCAGTGGGGCCCAGAAAGCTCAGGCCAACCGGTGGTGCGGATTCCAATCCCAGCTGCCTAGTTGTACCTGGCTGGACACAAAAATGGGGCAAAGCCTACGTCATTTGTTTTCTAATTATTTCATGAAATTCATGAAATAATAAAAAAAGGGCTTCCCTTTATTTTTGGTTCCCAGCCGGGTACAAATAGGCAACTGGGGGTTGGGGGCAGCCGTACCTGCCTGCTGTACCTGGCTAGCATACAAAAATATGGCGAAGCCACATAATTTTTTCAGGGGGCAAAAAACTTCTGCATACAGTCCTGGATGGAGTATGCTGAGCCTTGTAGTTCTGCAGCTGCTGTCTGTCTGTATGGAGAAGAGCAGACAGCAGCTGCAGAACTACAAGGCTCAGCATACTCCATCCAGGACTGTATGCAGAAGTTTTTTGCCCACCAAAAAAATGACGTGGGCTTCGCCATATTTTTGTATGCTAGCCAGGTACAGCTGGCAGCCACGGGCTGCCTCCAACCCCCAGTTGCCTATTTGTACCCGGCTGGGAACCAAAAATATAGGGAAGCCCGTTTTTTTTAATTATTTCACTTATTTCATGAAATAATTAAAAAACAAATGACGTGGGCTTCGCCCTATTTTTGTGTCCAGCCGGGTACAACTAGGCAGCTGGGGATTGGAATCCGCAGCACAGGTTAGCCCGAGGTTTGTGGGCGCCTCTGCTGCGGATTTCAGTCCGCAGCCGTCCCAGAAAATGGCGCTCTCATAGAAGCGCCATCATCTGGCGCTGTATCCAACTCTTCCAACAGCCCTGGAGCCGGGTGGCTTGTTGGGTAATCATGAGTTAATACTGGCTTTGTTTTACCAGCCAGTATTAAGCCAGAGATTCTTAATGTCAGGCACGTTTGACCCGGCCATTAAGAATCTCCAATAAAGGGTTAAAAAAAGACACCACACAGAGAAAAAATACTTTAATAGAAATAAATACACAGACACATTAGAGACTCCATCTTTATTACCCCTGTCAGCCCTCCACGATCCTGCTCTTCTGTCTTCTTTCTTTCTAGTGTAGTAGTAGTGACGATTGTAGTGAGGGGCATCACTTGGGGCTGGGGAACCTCCATCCTAACTACAATGCTCACTACAATCGGGAAGCAGCGTGCAGCCTTCACTCCGTGATTGATCACTGCTGGCTGCTAGCGGTAACGCTGACAGACGCGTTACCATAGCAACGGTGCTCCCGGAGCCGCGGTTAGCGGTGACGTCACCGCTAACTGCGTTGCTATGGCAACGGTGATCTCCGTTAATGACCGGCTGTGTCAGCCGGTCCCTAACGGAACGGGGAGTCGACCGTGTGCTAGAGCATGTCGCCGGTACACGGCGATACACATATGTGCACCGTGTACCGGAGAGATGCACTCGCAGGTCCTACATGACGTGTCATAGTCATGTGACCAGTCTGTAGCCAATGAGATAATAGCCACGTGACTGGTCACATGGCTATTTTGACGTCACGATAGGTCCTGCTTCTCTGCTGGCAGTGCAGGTCACCGGGAGGATTCAGCGATCATCGGATGGAATAGCGGCAGGAGACAGAGTGCAGAAGGGATCGCGAGGACCGGTAAGTGTTATGGCAATGTTTATTAACTGTTTGTGTACATTTATAATGCATTTTTATGTGTTTGTGATTGCCTCCCATTATAGCCTATACGTTCGTGTTCGGTTCGTCGAACGTTCGACGAACCGAACTCGAACGGGACCCCCGTTCGGCGAACCGGCCTCGAGCCGAACCGGGACCGGTTCGCTCATCTCTAGAGAAGACGTGCGAGCTCGGTGATGGTGGGGAGGAAGTATATGGGGGAGGGGCAGTGGTCTGTTATATAAGGGGGTTATGGTGGTTGAGCAGAAAAGACTTGCCTTGTTTGGTCGATCTTTTATTTGAAATATGTGGCAAAGTCTTCTGCAGAGATGAGAGAGGTTGGATGGGGCAGTGGAGGGCGAAGGAGGGAGTTGAAAGTATTGAATAACTGTTTGGGGTTGTGTGTTAAGGAGGATATGAGGGTTCTGAAGTAATCCTGTTTAGCAGCTGTGAGGGCCGAACGAAATGTGTGAATTGAGTGCATTTTCTTCCACCGCCGTTCAGCAGCCCTAGATAGTTGGCAAAGCTTTTTAGTGAGGCTCTTGTGCCAGGGTTGTCTATTGATTTGTCTCGTTCTGCCGTGCATGAGAAGGGTGACTGAATTAATAGCTGATGTGAGAGTGGCATTGTAGAAAATGGTGGCACTGTCTATGTCATGGAGAGAAGATATGGAGGATAGAGGTAGGATAGAGACAGAGAGGGTGTGCATGTTGAGATGTGCAGGGTATCTGCGGGGGTGTGCTAGGTGCTGGACAGGGAGGACAGTTGAGGAGGACAGGGCTGAAAAGGTCAATAGGTGGTGGTCAGAGAGGGGGAGAGGGGAGGTTGTGAGGTCAAATAGAGAGCAGAGGCATATGAAGATAAGGTCTAGTTTGTGTCCATCTTTATGTGTGGCAGAGGCGGACCACTGAGTTAGACTAAAAGATGAAGTGAGGGACAGGAGTTTGGAGGCTGTTGACTGGCGGGTGTCAGTGGGGATGTTGAAGTCACCCATGATGATAGTGGAAATGTCAGCAGAGAGAAAGTGTAGGAGCCAGGCAGAGAATTGGTCGATGAAAGCAGTGGTAGGGCCCAGGGGACTATATATGATGGCCACTTGGAAGTTGGAGGGAGAATAGATTCGGACAGAGTGCACTTCAAAGGAAGGCAGGACAAGGGAGGGTAGAGGTGGGATTGAGTTAAAGTTGCAGTTGTTTGAAAGAAGGAGACCCACTCCTCCACCCTGTCTATTGCCAAGGCAAGGCGTGTGGGTGTGTGACGCCCTGAAAAAATCAGGGTGTCACAGAAGACTGCACCCCTCTTCTAGGTGCAGGATTCTCTCCTCTTTGGTCCTCCATCACAATCCCCATACTGGTACACAACACCAGCCATCTAAACCCTAGTCACCCCCCCATGATAACAAGGACACGCCAGTGGGCGAGGCCAAGCAGATGGCAACTCCCACCTAGGGGTTCTGAGGTGTTATGGGAGGGGCCAGTTTCAGTCAGAAAGTGACAGTTGAGAGGAGAGTTGACAGTTGAGTGAGAGACGGTGAATAGGGTAGGCAGTAGTTGGAGCTCCTGGGTTACCGGATGACTTGACAACTGACTAGGTGTCAGTCAGTAGACAGGGCCACAGGTGACGGGGGCAGGGTCGTAGCCCGCCAGTACCGACAGTGGGAATCTGGTCTGGAGCCGTGCACAGACAGGGTACCTGGACCATAGGGAGAGGAGCAGCCCCTTACCAATTGACCAGCAGGGGACAAGATTTCAGGTCTCGTCCCACAGGAGGCCCAGATAGAGCGAGATGGAAGCCCAATGAGGGGGATAGGGCTCCGCAATTGCCTGCTAAGATCCCACTGGTCAGTTCTCGCGGGCCACAGCTCCCAAAAGACAGTAACACTGGGAGCAGACTTCCTCATTTCACACAGAGTAGTTAATACAAAGGACTCAAACATAAAGTGCAGGTGGAAGGGGCCCTGTTCTACTGTACCGGGGTGCGGGATCCGAACAAAAAAAAAGCTGTGGAGATAAAAGCGCAGATAGGGTATTACCCCAATATGTGCGGGGTGAGGAGGGGGGAGAAATCTTACTCATCAGATGCAGTTGTGACAACTACTTTACTCGCGTGTACAACTTGATCAAGGCTGCAGCCACCCAAATGGCAAATAACAGAGAGGGGTAGAGAGGGGTGATTTTTGGGTGGCTGCAGCCTTGATCAAGTTGTACACGTGAGTAAAGTAGTTGTGACTGTTACAACTGCATCTGGTGAGTAAGATTACCCCCCCTCCTCACCCCGCACATATTGGGGTAATACCCTATCTGCGCTTTTATCTCCACAGCTTTTTTTTGTTTGACTCTACTGGATCTGGCAAAACCTGATCCCTTTTATCTGTGGATACAGCAGCAGAGGGTGATTCGTCTTATAGTATGGACTACTTCAATAACCGCCTATCGTCAAGGGAGAAATTGATTCTACAAACTGTAGGTACTCCTGAAACTCATGATGTTGACTATGACCTTGATTTGCCCAGTATCTACTCGGAAGAAGATACTAGCACTATGAAAAAACTGTTTCTGCATCTGGAAGACTTGCTCAAAGAGGAGCTACGTTTTGGGCTGGATGCCCGGTTCTTGATGATTTATATGGAAGAGAAACTGTGCCCTAGGGGCCTCAGAATCAAACATGATTCACCATTTCCTGTGGATTCTATTTTTACCAGTGAATGGGATGACATATTACACAAATGTATGCAAGGAATGTTACAATATTTATATAAAAAACGAAATACCATCGCTAATGATACGTCTAGTAACATTACTGAGCTCCATAAGGAACTCAATAGATACGATCTACATCCTGAGTACAAAATCTTAAATTCAGATATAAATACTAAATGAATCCAATTAGAACAAGATATGATTTTTCGCAAATCTAAAAAACTTCAACGCGACAGATCAGACATGATCCCCAATAGGAATCTGAAATCAGGGGCTTCTGACAAACCCAGGAACCCTCCCAATCAGAGACCTAGATCCCGTGGCAGCCATAGAAGTTTTGTGAATAGTAAGTTTCACAGGAGGAACACGAGCTCCTCATTAAGGAGAGATGATACTAGTGATCCTCCCAATGATACTCCTGCTTTCCAGCTGCAGGTAAACTCTCAACCCCCACCTCCACCTGCTGTTACCACTACAGATGAGGTGTTTTCTGAGACCATTTCTCTCACCACTATTACTCTGATGGAGGTGGTTCCCATAGAACAGACCTCTACATCTTACATACCCAAAAAACACCTATAGATTTTGAGGAAACTAGAAAACAATTAGAGGCCCTGAGATCTCAAATTGTGAGAATACGTAAAAATAGAGACCCTCAGGTAGTAATTGAGACACATAGCGCTCTCCCCACTACCAGTGATCATCCTGATGATGATTTTATCGATTTATTGGGACTATCAGTACATGGAGAGTATATACCCTTACTGGGTTCATCAGAATCTGATGAATATAATACCCCCCCACCACCCTTGGTCACACCTACGGTTACTTCAAATATAGGAACCATCACCATTGACAATACTCTCAAAAATAATTTGTGCATTCCTTTTTTACCCTTGGCAATCAACATCCAGGTCCCTATCACCAATTTTCTCACTCCCGGGGGGGGGGAAGAAAAAGCGTTATAGGGGAACTAGAGCTGGATACAGGCTCAAACAAAAAAGAGAAAAAAAGCACCTAGATAATAATAACACCATGGGGATTTTTAATTTATCAGGTCATACCCTATCCAAGAATGAGATCAGTGTGTTAAAGAAAGGTCTTTCATTCTGCCCAGCCCGATCCTCCAACGACTTTGAATTGTTTTTGGACTTCCATAAATTCGTTAGGAAATTAACCCTCACTAGACATTTTCAGATAAACAGATTTGTTCCCACCAATGTGGATGGGAGATCAGATGAATTTTTTCATACAGATTATACAGATAAGCTTAAATCAAATTTTTACCCCACACAGAGCGCAGGACACCATATAAAAACCTTTAATGATTTAGTACTAGAGGACTTTAAGAGACTCTTGACTAACAGAAATCCCCCTAGAAACAACATGACTAGGGAAGAGAAAGAGGCCCTTTTAGCCTTGAAAAATAATTTTAATCTGATTATCCGTAGCGCTGACAAAGGTGGGGGTATTGTCCTACAAGATAGAGGCAGCTACATTAATGAAGCTCTGAGAATGCTCTCCAATACTTCACATTACAAAATTGTTGACATTACGGAATATCATAACTCCATTCTAGAATATCACTCGTTGATCAAAGGGGCTGTAGAAGCTGGGATTCTTAACAAGGATGAGAATAAATTCCTAGAGAGAAAAAACCCTAAAATGGCATTTTACTACCATCTTCCAAAGATCCACAAATGTTTATCCAACCCTCCTGGCAGACCCATTATTTCGGGAATTGGGTCCCTTACGAAAACTTAGCAGCTTACATTGATTATACTATGAGGATACATGTGACCAACCTAAAAAGTTACCTTAGAGACTCCCCCCACCTGATAGAGATTCTTAAGGGGATTGTATGGAAAGATTCCTTCCTTTTTATAACCTTGGACATTGCATCCTTGTACACCAATATTTCTCATACTCTAGGGCTGGAATGTTTCAGACAATTTTTAGAGATTGATGACCGATTACCAAGAATACAGAAGGATTTTATGCTGAATAGTATGTTGTTTATTCTAGAAAATAATTTCTTCACTTTCCAAGACTATATATACCGTCAATGCTGCGGAGTGGCTATGGGCTCTAAAGCTGCACCTACCTTTGCTAATTTGGTGATGGGACTTTTTGAAATGCAATATATATACTCATCCAAATTGTTTAAACATGTGGTCATCTACAAAAGGTACATAGATGACCTATTTATTACCTGGGATAACGCTGATAATAATTATCTATTGTTCCTAGAGAGCATAGAAAACAACACCTGGGGCTTGAATTTTTCACCTACAATAGACAAAGTCTCTATTGACTTTCTGGATCTGTCTATAACTCATACCAATAACTCCATTCTTACCAAAACTTTCTTCAAAAGGGTGGACAGCAATGGATATATAGATTTCACCAGTAATCATTACGATAAGTGGCTATTGAACATACCTAAAAATCAGCATCAAAGAATTAGGAGAAATTGCACGTTGGATGAGGACTTTAGGGATCAAGCTTTTATTCTGAAAGAAAGATTTCTTGATAAAAAATATCCCCTGGCTACTGTTAAGAGAGCTTATCAGGTCAACAAGGATCTTAAACAAATGGATCTCATTGAAAAAGTTGGGACCGTTCAAAAAAAAGATAATCGAGATAATAAATTTGCCTCTAATTTTCTCACTACTTTCAGCTGTGACGGGGAGTTAATTAGAAAGATTTAAAAAAAACATTGGTCCATACTTCATAATGACCCCTATCTGAAAGAAGTGTTACCTATTCACCCAGGTATTACTTTCCGTAGAGCCTCCAACCTAAGGAATCAACTAGCTCCCAGCAGACTTAGGAATAAGGTTAGCCCAGCCATTAATAATAGTTCTATAGGGTCCTACAGATGTTAAACCAGGAATTGTGCTTGCTGTAAAAATATTCAACATGGTAGGGTCAATTTTGGTTTGAACCCGGGAGATACAGACTTTACGATACAAGGACACCTCACCTGTCAATCCGATTTTGTAATTTATTTGATAGAATGCGACTGTGAAAAATGCTATATAGGGAGGACTTCACAAGCATTACACAATCGCATGAACTCCCACAGACATAACATCAAAGTGGGTTTCATGCTCCATGGATTATCACGTCATGCCACTTTAGTTCATGGAAAGAAAATTAAATTAAAAGTCACCCCTATTGAACAGATACCTCCACATATTCCTGACAGAATAGATGTCCTAAACAAAAAAGAGACATTTTGGATATATAAACTTAACACCCTAAAACCCCGGGGCCTCAATTAGAGTTGAGTGTGGTTCGAGGTTCTCCAGTTCGCGGTTCAAGTGATTTTGGGGGCTGTTCTAGATCGAACTAGAACTCGAGCTTTTTGCTAAAAGCTCGACAGTTCGAGTTCCGTTCGAGAACGGTTCTATAAGCAAAAGCAGGGCTTTTTACAGCTACAGTGTGCAGGAAGCCATCGCTGGCACCCTGCGGTAAGCTGGTAACCAAGATAAACATCGGGTATCCAAGCAAAGCGCTTTGGTTAGTAACCTGATATTTACCCTGGTTACGCGTGCAGGGAGCCGACACTTCCCCGCTAGGCTCCACCCCCTCCTGCACTCAGCATGTACACACACACACACACACTCACACTCACCTGTCCCCAGCCATGCAGTCCCCGGCACTGACGTCCTCAGCGCCACATGGCCCCGCTAGGCCCCACCCACTTCGCACTCCGCTGCCCGCACACATGGCTCCGCTAGGCTCCGCTAGGCTCCGCCCACCTTGCACCCGCACACATAGCCCCGCTAGGCTCCGCCCACCTCGCACATGCACACATTACCTTGCTAGGCTCCGCCCACCTCACACCGCACACATGGCCCCGCTTGGCTCCGCCCACCTCGCACCCAGCACACATTACCCCAAAAGGCTCCGCCCACCTCGCACCCGCACACATTACCCCGCTAGGCTCCGCCCACCTCGCACCACACATATAGCCCCACTAGGCTCCGCCCACCTCGTATCACACACATTACCCCGCTAGGCTCCGCCCACCTCCCACCCGCACACATTACCCCGCTAGGCTCCGCCCACCTTGCACCCGCACACATTACCCCGCTAGGCTCCACCCACCTGGCACCGCACACATGGCCCCGCTCGGCTTACCTGCGTTGATGAAGTCCTGCTCTCCCGACCGCAGCACTGACACTGTCCTCAATGGCTGCCTCTTCACATCTGTCACTGCGGCCCGAGACTGTCACTAGCGGTGACGTCACGGGCCGCTCGCGATACTTGGCTGTGAAGGTGATTGAAGTCAGTGTGCAGTATCAGCAGTGCTGGAGATCAGCACAGGTAATGTACCTCGCTGACAACAGCACTTGTCATGCCATGCAGTGACCTGGGCTGACCTTCTGATGTTAGCTCAGGTCACTGCATTGCTCTCCCAGCCAATGGGGAACATTCTGTTCTTCATTGACTGGGACAGTGTGGATCGTCATGGGAACCGCTTGGATTACAGGAGACCTGGATTTGTTTTTCTTTCTAATAAATTGGTTAAAGAGACAATGTGTTGGGCAGTGTTTTTTCAAATAAAAATGTGTTTGTCGTCTATTTTTTTTTTTATTACTGACTGGGTTGGTGATGTCGGGTATCTGATAGACGCCTGACCTCACCAACCCCAGGGCTTCATGCCAGGTGACATTACACATCTGGTATTAACCCCATATATTACCCCGTTTGCCACCGCACCAGGGCACGGGATGAGCTGGGGCGAAGCACCAGGATTGGCGCATCTAATGGATGCGCCACTTCTGGGGCGGCTGCGGCCTGCTATTATTAGGCTGGGGAGTGTCCAATAACAGTGGACCTCCCTAGTCTGAGAATATCAGAACCCAGCTTTCTGCTTTACCTTGGCTGGTGGTCCAATTTTGAGGGGACCCCTACGTGTTTTGTTTTTTTTAATTATTTATTTAATTTAAAATAACAACATGGGGTGCCCTCAGTTTTGGATTACCAGCCAAGGGGAAGCTGCCAGCTGTGGTCTGCAGGCTGCAGCCGTCTGCTTTACCCTAGCTGGCTACAAAAATAGGGGGAACCCCACGTCATTTTTTTTTAAATTTATTTATTTATTTTGGTAAATACAAGGCTAAGCACCCCTTAGTGCCACATGAAATGCACTAAAGGGTGCAAAATTACAAAATGCAGGAGAGTGGGACATTATGTGTCTTTCTGCCATTATAATGACAGAAAAGACTGATATGAAGTGTACAAGCAGAGGAAAATCACCAGAGCGCTCTACGCTGTGAAAAGCAGTAGAAAATGGCACTGGAGTGAACATGTGACCGCCTCACGAAGGTTGAAGCTATGGATCCTGGGTAAATTTATGTATTTTCCCTCCTTCAGTTTTTTGGCAGTACGCCAAAAAAACGGAAGATACACGGATGACAAACAGATGACATACAGACCGTATACGTGTCACGCTCCCGATGCCTCGGCACCGCTCCTTACCCACTGATTAGGTCGCACCTGCACGGCACCGCTCCTTACCCACTGATCCGGTCCACGTGTCCACCGGTCACAGCTGCCGCTCCCGCTCGTGCTCTCCTGTGTCCTGTCCCCAGTCTCATGTAGAAAAAACAAAAAGCCAGCACTAAATGTGCACTACAGCACTAAACATTCCAAACTGTACTTATTATAAAAATTTTGAGATTTTTGGCAAAAAATTGCAATTTCTTGAGCTGCCTCGCCACGTCACGGCAAATCTCATTAGAGGCAGTCCTACACTAAAATATTTTTATAAAATGTGCCATACGGCCTCACATATGAATAGTAGAACTGCTCTCAGCAGCACTCACCTGGTCTATTTCAATCCCGTACCCATGACTGAGTCATGGCTGTGGGCGGGACAGGTCCAAGCAAATGCTGCATGAAGTAAATAGCCTGTGGACAAAGCCTGATGACTCAATGTGAACAGTCACCAACCGCCAAAATCTAGACAGATGGAATACATCCCAAATTGGGGTGCATAGCAAGGTGCAGGTCAACCACCGACCAATTCAATGAAGAAAAAACAAAAAGCCAGCACTAAATGTGCACTACAGCACTAAACATTCCAAACTGTACTTATTATAAAAATTTTGAGATTTTTGGCAAAAAATTGCAATTTCTTGAGCTGCCTCGCCACGTCACGGCAAATCTCATTAGAGGCAGTCCTACACTAAAATATTTTTATAAAATGTGCCATACGGCCTCACATATGAATAGTAGAACTGCTCTCAGCAGCACTCACCTGGTCTATTTCAATCCCGTACCCATGACTGAGTCATGGCTGTGGGCGGGACAGGTCCAAGCAAATGCTGCATGAAGTAAATAGCCTGTGGACAAAGCCTGATGACTCAATGTGAACAGTCACCAACCGCCAAAATCTAGACAGATGGAATACATCCCAAATTGGGGTGCATAGCAAGGTGGAGGTCAACCACCGACCAATTCAATGAAGAAAAAACAAAAAGCCAGCACTAAATGTGCACTACAGCACTAAACATTCCAAACTGTACTTATTATAAAAATTTTGAGATTTTTGGCAAAAAATTGCAATTTCTTGAGCTGCCTCGCCACGTCACGGCAAATCTCATTAGAGGCAGTCCTACACTAAAATATTTTTATAAAATGTGCCATACGGCCTCACATATGAATAGTAGAACTGCTCTCAGCAGCACTCACCTGGTCTATTTCAATCCCGTACCCATGACTGAGTCATGGCTGTGGGCGGGACAGGTCCAAGCAAATGCTGCATGAAGTAAATAGCCTGTGGACAAAGCCTGATGACTCAATGTGAACAGTCACCAACCGCCAAAATCTAGACAGATGGAATACATCCCAAATTGGGGTGCATAGCAAGGTGGAGGTCAACCACCGACCAATTCAATGAAGAAAAAACAAAAAGCCAGCACTAAATGTGCACTACAGCACTAAACATTCCAAACTGTACTTATTATAAAAATTTTGAGATTTTTGGCAAAAAATTGCAATTTCTTGAGCTGCCTCGCCACGTCACGGCAAATCTCATTAGAGGCAGTCCTACACTAAAATATTTTTATAAAATGTGCCATACGGCCTCACATATGAATAGTAGAACTGCTCTCAGCAGCACTCACCTGGTCTATTTCAATCCCGTACCCATGACTGAGTCATGGCTGTGGGCGGGACAGGTCCAAGCAAATGCTGCATGAAGTAAATAGCCTGTGGACAAAGCCTGATGACTCAATGTGAACAGTCACCAACCGCCAAAATCTAGACAGATGGAATACATCCCAAATTGGGGTGCATAGCAAGGTGGAGGTCAACCACCGACCAATTCAATGAAGAAAAAACAAAAAGACAGCACTAAATGTGCACTACAGCACTAAACATTCCAAACTGTACTTATTATAAAAATTTTGAGATTTTTGGCAAAAAATTGCAATTTCTTGAGCTGCCTCGCCACGTCACGGCAAATCTCATTAGAGGCAGTCCTACACTAAAATATTTTTATAAAATGTGCCATACGGCCTCACATATGAATAGTAGAACTGCTCTCAGCAGCACTCACCTGGTCTATTTCAATCCCGTACCCATGACTGAGTCATGGCTGTGGGCGGGACAGGTCCAAGCAAATGCTGCATGAAGTAAATAGCCTGTGGACAAAGCCTGATGACTCAATGTGAACAGTCACCAACCGCCAAAATCTAGACAGATGGAATACATCCCAAATTGGGGTGCATAGCAAGGTGGAGGTCAACCACCGACCAATTCAATGAAGAAAAAACAAAAAGCCAGCACTAAATGTGCACTACAGCACTAAACATTCCAAACTGTACTTATTATAAAAATTTTGAGATTTTTGGCAAAAAATTGCAATTTCTTGAGCTGCCTCGCCACGTCACGGCAAATCTCATTAGAGGCAGTCCTACACTAAAATATTTTTATAAAATGTGCCATACGGCCTCACATATGAATAGTAGAACTGCTCTCAGCAGCACTCACCTGGTCTATTTCAATCCCGTACCCATGACTGAGTCATGGCTGTGGGCGGGACAGGTCCAAGCAAATGCTGCATGAAGTAAATAGCCTGTGGACAAAGCCTGATGACTCAATGTGAACAGTCACCAACCGCCAAAATCTAGACAGATGGAATACATCCCAAATTGGGGTGCATAGCAAGGTGGAGGTCAACCACCGACCAATTCAATGAAGAAAAAACAAAAAGCCAGCACTAAATGTGCACTACAGCACTAAACATTCCAAACTGTACTTATTATAAAAATTTTGAGATTTTTGGCAAAAAATTGCAATTTCTTGAGCTGCCTCGCCACGTCACGGCAAATCTCATTCGAGGCAGTCCTACACTAAAATATTTTTATAAAATGTGCCATACGGCCTCACATATGAATAGTAGAACTGCTCTCAGCAGCACTCACCTGGTCTATTTCAATCCCGTACCCATGACTGAGTCATGGCTGTGGGCGGGACAGGTCCAAGCAAATGCTGCATGAAGTAAATAGCCTGTGGACAAAGCCTGATGACTCAATGTGAACAGTCACCAACCGCCAAAATCTAGACAGATGGAATACATCCCAAATTGGGGTGCATAGCAAGGTGGAGGTCAACCACCGACCAATTCAATGAAGAAAAAACAAAAAGCCAGCACTAAATGTGCACTACAGCACTAAACATTCCAAACTGTACTTATTATAAAAATTTTGAGATTTTTGGCAAAAAATTGCAATTTCTTGAGCTGCCTCGCCACGTCACGGCAAATCTCATTAGAGGCAGTCCTACACTAAAATATTTTTATAAAATGTGCCATACGGCCTCACATATGAATAGTAGAACTGCTCTCAGCAGCACTCACCTGGTCTATTTCAATCCCGTACCCATGACTGAGTCATGGCTGTGGGCGGGACAGGTCCAAGCAAATGCTGCATGAAGTAAATAGCCTGTGGACAAAGCCTGATGACTCAATGTGAACAGTCACCAACCGCCAAAATCTAGACAGATGGAATACATCCCAAATTGGGGTGCATAGCAAGGTGGAGGTCAACCACCGACCAATTCAATGAAGAAAAAACAAAAAGCCAGCACTAAATGTGCACTACAGCACTAAACATTCCAAACTGTACTTATTATAAAAATTTTGAGATTTTTGGCAAAAAATTGCAATTTCTTGAGCTGCCTCGCCACGTCACGGCAAATCTCATTAGAGGCAGTCCTACACTAAAATATTTTTATAAAATGTGCCATACGGCCTCACATATGAATAGTAGAACTGCTCTCAGCAGCACTCACCTGGTCTATTTCAATCCCGTACCCATGACTGAGTCATGGCTGTGGGCGGGACAGGTCCAAGCAAATGCTGCATGAAGTAAATAGCCTGTGGACAAAGCCTGATGACTCAATGTGAACAGTCACCAACCGCCAAAATCTAGACAGATGGAATACATCCCAAATTGGGGTGCATAGCAAGGTGGAGGTCAACCACCGACCAATTCAATGAAGAAAAAACAAAAATTATTTTATAAAAATATTTTAGTGTAGGACTGCTTCAAATGAGATTTGCCGTGACGTGGCGAAGCAGCTCAAGAAATTGCAATTTTTTGCCAAAAATCTCAAAATTTTTTAAAATAAGTACAGTTTGGAATGTTTAGTGCTGTAGTGCACATTTGGTGCTGCTTTTTGTTTTTTCTTCATTGAATTGGTCGGTGGTTGACCTCCACCTTGCTTTGCACCCCAATTTGGGATGTATTCCATCTGTCTAGATTTTGGCGGTTGGTGACTGTTCACATTAAGTCATCAGGCTTTGTCCACAGGCTATTTACTTCATGCAGCATTTGCTTGGACCTGTCCCGCCCACAGCCATGACTCAGTCATGGGTACGGGATTGAAATAGACCAGGTGAGTGCTGCTGAGAGCAGTTCTACTATTCATATGTGAGGCCGTATGGCACATTTTATAAAAATATTTTAGTGTAGGACTGCTTCAAATGAGATTTGCCGTGACGTGGCGAAGCAGCTCAAGAAATTGCAATTTTTTGCCAAAAATCTCAAAAATTTTTAAAATAAGTACAGTTTGGAATGTTTAGTGCTGTAGTGCACATTTGGTGCTGCTTTTTGTTTTTTCTTCATTGAATTGGTCGGTGGTTGACCTCCACCTTGCTTTGCACCCCAATTTGGGATGTATTCCATCTGTCTAGATTTTGGCGGTTGGTGACTGTTCACATTAAGTCATCAGGCTTTGTCCACAGGCTATTTACTTCATGCAGCATTTGCTTGGACCTGTCCCGCCCACAGCCATGACTCAGTCATGGGTACGGGATTGAAATAGACCAGGTGAGTGCTGCTGAGAGCAGTTCTACTATTCATATGTGAGGCCGTATGGCACATTTTATAAAAATATTTTAGTGTAGGACTGCTTCAAATGAGATTTGCCGTGACGTGGCGAAGCAGCTCAAGAAATTGCAATTTTTTGCCAAAAATCTCAAAATTTTTTAAAATAAGTACAGTTTGGAATGTTTAGTGCTGTAGTGCACATTTGGTGCTGCTTTTTGTTTTTTCTTCATTGAATTGGTCGGTGGTTGACCTCCACCTTGCTTTGCACCCCAATTTGGGATGTATTCCATCTGTCTAGATTTTGGCGGTTGGTGACTGTTCACATTAAGTCATCAGGCTTTGTCCACAGGCTATTTACTTCATGCAGCATTTGCTTGGACCTGTCCCGCCCACAGCCATGACTCAGTCATGGGTACGGGATTGAAATAGACCAGGTGAGTGCTGCTGAGAGCAGTTCTACTATTCATATGTGAGGCCGTATGGCACATTTTATAAAAATATTTTAGTGTAGGACTGCTTCAAATGAGATTTGCCGTGACGTGGCGAAGCAGCTCAAGAAATTGCAATTTTTTGCCAAAAATCTCAAAAATTTTTAAAATAAGTACAGTTTGGAATGTTTAGTGCTGTAGTGCACATTTGGTGCTGCTTTTTGTTTTTTCCCCAGTCTCATGTGTCTGACTCATGCTTCTGTATAGGGTCGGGCTACGCCCACTCACTTGGTCTTATGGGCCCAGCACTGCTGCAGCAGGATATGACATGAGGCTGTGCTGGGTATATAAGACTGGCCTCGCCATGTGGGCGGGGCCTGATCGTGTCTTGTAAGCCTTGTCTTGAAAGCTAGGTGGTCAGGTCCCCCTTGTGCCGTGTCCTGTGATCATACTATTGCCTGACATTCCTACCCGGCACCTGTGCCGGATTCCTGCACTGCCTCCAGGAACTCTGAAGCCCCAGTGACTGTTCTACCCGTCCCCTGTGGGACGCAGTCCCTGCCATGCTAGTGCTCCGGCTACCGTGCACCCAGGCCTCCGGTGGGGTGCACGGCCCAGTGGATCCACCACCCGGACCTAACAATACGGAACGGAAATGGATGCCACACGGATGCACCCGTGAAAAAAACTGACCATTTTTTGCAAACCACAAAAACGGATTGGTCGTGTGAATGTAGCCTTATTCTAATCTGCCGTTTATAAACAGCAGGCAGAAATAAGTGAATAGCGCCCCCCAGCGTCAGAAAATCTCCGGGGTTTCAGGGGTAGCTGAGACCCTGGAGATCATGATTCAGGCCGGTTTGTCTGGTCCCCGCTCACGTGATCACCGGTATACACCGTATACCGGTGATCACGTTACAGTAAATGACAGCGCTGGTAAAAAATTATTTATCTCCCATCTGGCATGAACAAACATGTCAGATGGGAGATAAATATCCTCCCTGGTCCCCTGGTGTCGCCAAAGTGCCCCCCCCCGAACCCCTCCCAGAAAATCTAAGATGGCCGCGCGCACAGCAGCGCGCTGGCCGCATTCACCCTACTCCTCTGATTTCTGTCGCATGTGCCATGACACATGCGACAGAGAACTCCTCCCCAGGCCCTGCCAGGTCACCCCCTATAACCCCACCGGTGTTCCCCGGTGTCCCACAGTACCTGTGCAGCATTGATCCCCCGTGGCCCCCTCCTTCACAATAGACATTGCCGCATGCACAGAGCGGCTGTCAGCTCAAGTTCCTGTGTTCAGACCCAGTGAGTGGTGGTAACCATGCATCTGTAAGCTACTGCAATGCCCTGCTCATGAGGTAAGGAACATAGTTGATCAGGAGAGCTATACTACATTTCCAAATGGAGGGATTTGCTTTTATAGTGCAAAAACAAAAGCAAATCCAGCGCCTTGGCAAGGAGACTCGAGTGATAAAACTCCAAACTTTATTGTATCAAAATTAAAAAAATACAGACCACTATGTGGGGGGACAAGAAAAAGTGATCCACAGACAGAGGAAAAATTCCTACATGTTTCGACCAGTAGAGGTCTTAGTCATGGAATGAAGGAAGGTCTCCAGTGGAGGTGATTTAAAACCACATGCACACCATGTCATCAGAGCAGGTGCTCTAATTAAGAAATATGTGTTACCAGTCCATTCAAAGTGAATGTGTGCAAACATATGTAACAAGACTAGAGTTGAGCGCGGTTCGTGGTTCGTGGTTCTCCAGTTCGCGGCTCGAGTGATTTTGGGGCATGTTCTAGATCGAACTAGAACTCGAGCTTTTTGCAAAAGCTCGATAGTTCTAGAAACGTTCGAGAACGGTTCTAGCAGCCAAAAAACAGCTAAATCCTAGCTTGGTTTCTGCTGTAATAGTGTAAGTCACTCTGTGAATCAAACTATTATCACATTTCAGTGTATAGTGTGCGTGAACAGCGCCTTCAGATCACTGCTGTTTCTATAATGGCGATCGCCATTTTTTTTTTTTTTTTCTTGTCTTCCTTCCCTAAGCGCGCGCGTCTTGTGGGGCGGGCCAGCATGTCAGCCAATCACAGACACACACACACCTAAGTAGACTTTGAGCCAGAGAAGCAACGGCATGTGTGATAGGATCTGCATGTCACATGTCCCTGCATTATAAAACCGGACATTTTCTTCACGAACGCCATTATCTGCCTTCTGCGTCTTTGGTGTCAGACATCAGTGTCGCAGCTCCGTCTTCCTGAGTCCTATAGCCGATACAGCTGTATGCGCTGCATACACAGCGTTAGACAGCTTAGGGAGAGCACATTCTAGCAGTCCTTTTAAGGGCTCAAAGCGGCAGGGTCAGAGAGCCATAAGTGACAGGTCCTGCAAACAGCAACAGCGTCTGTGTAGCCCAGGTCAGGGATTTCCTCCCTGCATTTCACCATTAGGAGGGAATAGAAAGGCAGGCTTCCATTCCTCTACACAGAGCACCACAATCCTGCCACTGTACCCTCTTGTCCTCTGCACACTCCAACTCATTCTAAGTAAGCCATTATACTAGCAAACATTCAGTGTACCTAGTGGCATCCTATACGTGGCTATTGGACTTTGCTATAGTCCCACTAGTGCAAAGACATTTGCAGAGCACGTCTGCCTGCATTGCACACTACAACTTTTTTAAACTAAGCAATTTTACTAGCAAACACTCAGTGTACCTAGTGGCATCCTATACGTGGCTATTGGACTTTGCTATAGTCCCACTAGTGCCAAGACATTTGCAGAGCGCATCTGCCTGCGTTGCACACTCCAACGAATTATAACTAAGCCATTATACTAGCACACACTCAGTGTACCTAGTGGCATCCTATACGTGGCTATTGGACTTTGCTATAGTCCCACTAGTGCAAAGACATTAGCAGAGCACATCTGCCTGCATTGCACACTCCAAGTTTTTTAAACTAAGCAATTTTACTAGCAAACACTCAGTGTACCTAGTGGCATCCTATACGTGGCTATTGGACTTTGCTATAGTCCCACTAGTGCAAAGACATTTGCAGAGCACGTCTGCCTGCATTGCACACTACAACTTTTTTAAACTAAGCAATTTTACTAGCAAACACTCAGTGTATCTAGTGGCATCCTATACGTGGCTATTGGACTTTGCTATAGTCCCACTAGTGCCAAGACATTTGCAGCACGTCTGCCTGCGTTGCACACTCCAACTAATTATAACTAAGCCATTATACTAGCACACACTCAGTGTACCTAGTGGCATCCTATACGTGGCTATTGGACTTTGCTATAGTCCCACTAGTGCAAAGACATTTGCAGAGCACGTCTGCCTGCATTGCACACTACAACTTTTTTAAACTAAGCAATTTTACTAGCAAACACTCAGTGTACCTAGTGGCATCCTATACGTGGCTATTGGACTTTGCTATAGTCCCACTAGTGCCAAGACATTTGCAGAGCGCATCTGCCTGCGTTGCACACTCCAACGAATTATAACTAAGCCATTATACTAGCACACACTCAGTGTACCTAGTGGCATCCTATACGTGGCTATTGGACTTTGCTATAGTCCCACTAGTGCAAAGACATTAGCAGAGCACATCTGCCTGCATTGCACACTCCAAGTTTTTTAAACTAAGCAATTTTACTAGCAAACACTCAGTGTACCTAGTGGCATCCTATACGTGGCTATTGGACTTTGCTATAGTCCCACTAGTGCAAAGACATTTGCAGAGCACGTCTGCCTGCATTGCACACTACAACTTTTTTAAACTAAGCAATTTTACTAGCAAACACTCAGTGTACCTAGTGGCATCCTATACGTGGCTATTGGACTTTGCTATAGTCCCACTAGTGCCAAGACATTTGCAGCACGTCTGCCTGCGTTGCACACTCCAACTAATTATAACTAAGCCATTATACTAGCACACACTCAGTGTACCTAGTGGCATCCTATACGTGGCTATTGGACTTTGCTATAGTCCCACTAGTGCCAAGACATTTGCAGCACGTCTGCCTGCGTTGCACACTCCAACTAATTATAACTAAGCCATTATACTAGCACACACTCAGTGTACCTAGTGGCATCCTATACGTGGCTATTGGACTTTGCTATAGTCCCACTAGTGCCAAGACATTTGCAGCACGTCTGCCTGCGTTGCACACTCCAACTAATTATAACTAAGCCATTATACTAGCACACACTCAGTGTACCTAGTGGCATCCTATACGTGGCTATTGGACTTTGCTATAGTCCCACTAGTGCCAAGACATTTGCAGCACGTCTGCCTGCGTTGCACACTCCAACTAATTATAACTAAGCCATTATACTAGCACACACTCAGTGTACCTAGTGGCATCCTATACGTGGCTATTGGACTTTGCTATAGTCCCACTAGTGCCAAGACATTTGCAGCACGTCTGCCTGCGTTGCACACTCCAACTAATTATAACTAAGCCATTATACTAGCACACACTCAGTGTACCTAGTGGCATCCTATACGTGGCTATTGGACTTTGCTATAGTCCCACTAGTGCCAAGACATTTGCAGCACGTCTGCCTGCGTTGCACACTCCAACTAATTATAACTAAGCCATTATACTAGCACACACTCAGTGTACCTAGTGGCATCCTATACGTGGCTATTGGACTTTGCTATAGTCCCACTAGTGCCAAGACATTTGCAGCACGTCTGCCTGCGTTGCACACTCCAACTAATTATAACTAAGCCATTATACTAGCACACACTCAGTGTACCTAGTGGCATCCTATACGTGGCTATTGGACTTTGCTATAGTCCCACTAGTGCCAAGACATTTGCAGCACGTCTGCCTGCGTTGCACACTCCAACTAATTATAACTAAGCCATTATACTAGCACACACTCAGTGTACCTAGTGGCATCCTATACGTGGCTATTGGACTTTGCTATAGTCCCACTAGTGCCAAGACATTTGCAGCACGTCTGCCTGCGTTGCACACTCCAACTAATTATAACTAAGCCATTATACTAGCACACACTCAGTGTACCTAGTGGCATCCTATACGTGGCTATTGGACTTTGCTATAGTCCCACTAGTGCCAAGACATTTGCAGCACGTCTGCCTGCGTTGCACACTCCAACTAATTATAACTAAGCCATTATACTAGCACACACTCAGTGTACCTAGTGGCATCCTATACGTGGCTATTGGACTTTGCTATAGTCCCACTAGTGCCAAGACATTTGCAGCACGTCTGCCTGCGTTGCACACTCCAACTAATTATAACTAAGCCATTATACTAGCACACACTCAGTGTACCTAGTGGCATCCTATACGTGGCTATTGGACTTTGCTATAGTCCCACTAGTGCCAAGACATTTGCAGCACGTCTGCCTGCGTTGCACACTCCAACTAATTATAACTAAGCCATTATACTAGCACACACTCAGTGTACCTAGTGGCATCCTATACGTGGCTATTGGACTTTGCTATAGTCCCACTAGTGCCAAGACATTTGCAGCACGTCTGCCTGCGTTGCACACTCCAACTAATTATAACTAAGCCATTATACTAGCACACACTCAGTGTACCTAGTGGCATCCTATACGTGGCTATTGGACTTTGCTATAGTCCCACTAGTGCCAAGACATTTGCAGCACGTCTGCCTGCGTTGCACACTCCAACTAATTATAACTAAGCCATTATACTAGCACACACTCAGTGTACCTAGTGGCATCCTATACGTGGCTATTGGACTTTGCTATAGTCCCACTAGTGCCAAGACATTTGCAGCACGTCTGCCTGCGTTGCACACTCCAACTAATTATAACTAAGCCATTATACTAGCACACACTCAGTGTACCTAGTGGCATCCTATACGTGGCTATTGGACTTTGCTATAGTCCCACTAGTGCCAAGACATTTGCAGCACGTCTGCCTGCGTTGCACACTCCAACTAATTATAACTAAGCCATTATACTAGCACACACTCAGTGTACCTAGTGGCATCCTATACGTGGCTATTGGACTTTGCTATAGTCCCACTAGTGCCAAGACATTTGCAGCACGTCTGCCTGTGTTGCACACTCCAACTAATTATAACTAAGCCATTATACTAGCACACACTCAGTGTACCTAGTGGCATCCTATACGTGGCTATTGGACTTTGCTATAGTCCCACTAGTGCCAAGACATTTGCAGCACGTCTGCCTGCGTTGCACACTCCAACTAATTATAACTAAGCCATTATACTAGCACACACTCAGTGTACCTAGTGGCATCCTATACGTGGCTATTGGACTTTGCTATAGTCCCACTAGTGCCAAGACATTTGCAGCACGTCTGCCTGCGTTGCACACTCCAACTAATTATAACTAAGCCATTATACTAGCACACACTCAGTGTACCTAGTGGCATCCTATACGTGGCTATTGGACTTTGCTATAGTCCCACTAGTGCCAAGACATTTGCAGCACGTCTGCCTGCGTTGCACACTCCAACTAATCATAAATAAGCCATTATACTAGCACACACTCAGTGTACCTAGTGGCATCCTATACGTGGCTATTGGACTTTGCTATAGTCCCACTAGTGCCAAGACATTTGCAGCACGTCTGCCTGCGTTGCACACTCCAACTAATTATAACTAAGCCATTATACTAGCACACACTCAGTGTACCTAGTGGCATCCTATACGTGGCTATTGGACTTTGCTATAGTCCCACTAGTGCCAAGACATTTGCAGCACGTCTGCCTGCGTTGCACACTCCAACTAATTATAACTAAGCCATTATACTAGCACACACTCAGTGTACCTAGTGGCATCCTATACGTGGCTATTGGACTTTGCTATAGTCCCACTAGTGCCAAGACATTTGCAGCACGTCTGCCTGCGTTGCACACTCCAACTAATTATAACTAAGCCATTATACTAGCACACACTCAGTGTACCTAGTGGCATCCTATACGTGGCTATTGGACTTTGCTATAGTCCCACTAGTGCCAAGACATTTGCAGCACGTCTGCCTGCGTTGCACACTCCAACTAATTATAACTAAGCCATTATACTAGCACACACTCAGTGTACCTAGTGGCATCCTATACGTGGCTATTGGACTTTGCTATAGTCCCACTAGTGCCAAGACATTTGCAGCACGTCTGCCTGCGTTGCACACTCCAACTAATTATAACTAAGCCATTATACTAGCACACACTCAGTGTACCTAGTGGCATCCTATACGTGGCTATTGGACTTTGCTATAGTCCCACTAGTGCCAAGACATTTGCAGCACGTCTGCCTGCGTTGCACACTCCAACTAATTATAACTAAGCCATTATACTAGCACACACTCAGTGTACCTAGTGGCATCCTATACGTGGCTATTGGACTTTGCTATAGTCCCACTAGTGCCAAGACATTTGCAGCACGTCTGCCTGCGTTGCACACTCCAACTAATTATAACTAAGCCATTATACTAGCACACACTCAGTGTACCTAGTGGCATCCTATACGTGGCTATTGGACTTTGCTATAGTCCCACTAGTGCCAAGACATTTGCAGCACGTCTGCCTGCGTTGCACACTCCAACTAATTATAACTAAGCCATTATACTAGCACACACTCAGTGTACCTAGTGGCATCCTATACGTGGCTATTGGACTTTGCTATAGTCCCACTAGTGCCAAGACATTTGCAGCACGTCTGCCTGCGTTGCACACTCCAACTAATTATAACTAAGCCATTATACTAGCACACACTCAGTGTACCTAGTGGCATCCTATACGTGGCTATTGGACTTTGCTATAGTCCCACTAGTGCCAAGACATTTGCAGCACGTCTGCCTGCGTTGCACACTCCAACTAATTATAACTAAGCCATTATACTAGCACACACTCAGTGTACCTAGTGGCATCCTATACGTGGCTATTGGACTTTGCTATAGTCCCACTAGTGCCAAGACATTTGCAGCACGTCTGCCTGCGTTGCACACTCCAACTAATTATAACTAAGCCATTATACTAGCACACACTCAGTGTACCTAGTGGCATCCTATACGTGGCTATTGGACTTTGCTATAGTCCCACTAGTGCCAAGACATTTGCAGCACGTCTGCCTGCGTTGCACACTCCAACTAATTATAACTAAGCCATTATACTAGCACACACTCAGTGTACCTAGTGGCATCCTATACGTGGCTATTGGACTTTGCTATAGTCCCACTAGTGCCAAGACATTTGCAGCACGTCTGCCTGCGTTGCACACTCCAACTAATTATAACTAAGCCATTATACTAGCACACACTCAGTGTACCTAGTGGCATCCTATACGTGGCTATTGGACTTTGCTATAGTCCCACTAGTGCCAAGACATTTGCAGCACGTCTGCCTGCGTTGCACACTCCAACTAATTATAACTAAGCCATTATACTAGCACACACTCAGTGTACCTAGTGGCATCCTATACGTGGCTATTGGACTTTGCTATAGTCCCACTAGTGCCAAGACATTTGCAGCACGTCTGCCTGCGTTGCACACTCCAACTAATTATAACTAAGCCATTATACTAGCACACACTCAGTGTACCTAGTGGCATCCTATACGTGGCTATTGGACTTTGCTATAGTCCCACTAGTGCCAAGACATTTGCAGCACGTCTGCCTGCGTTGCACACTCCAACTAATTATAACTAAGCCATTATACTAGCACACACTCAGTGTACCTAGTGGCATCCTATACGTGGCTATTGGACTTTGCTATAGTCCCACTAGTGCCAAGACATTTGCAGCACGTCTGCCTGCGTTGCACACTCCAACTAATTATAACTAAGCCATTATACTAGCACACACTCAGTGTACCTAGTGGCATCCTATACGTGGCTATTGGACTTTGCTATAGTCCCACTAGTGCCAAGACATTTGCAGCACGTCTGCCTGCGTTGCACACTCCAACTAATTATAACTAAGCCATTATACTAGCACACACTCAGTGTACCTAGTGGCATCCTATACGTGGCTATTGGACTTTGCTATAGTCCCACTAGTGCCAAGACATTTGCAGAGCGCATCTGCCTGCGTTGCACACTCCAACTAATTATAACTAAGCCATTATACTAGCACACACTCAGTGAACCTAGTGGCATCCTATACGTGGATATTGGACTTTGCTATAGTCCCACTAGTGCCAAGACATTTGCAGCACGTCTGCCTGCGTTGCACACTCCAACTAATTATAACTAAGCCATTATACTAGCACACACTCAGTGTACCTAGTGGCATCCTATACGTGGCTATTGGACTTTGCTATAGTCCCACTAGTGCCAAGACATTTGCAGCACGTCTGCCTGCGTTGCACACTCCAACTAATTATAACTAAGCCATTATACTAGCACACACTCAGTGTACCTAGTGGCATCCTATACGTGGCTATTGGACTTTGCTATAGTCCCACTAGTGCCAAGACATTTGCAGCACGTCTGCCTGCGTTGCACACTCCAACTAATTATAACTAAGCCATTATCCTAGCACACACTCAGTGTACCTAGTGGCATCCTATACGTGGCTATTGGACTTTGCTATAGTCCCACTAGTGCCAAGACATTTGCAGCACGTCTGCCTGCGTTGCACACTCCAACTAATTATAACTAAGCCATTATACTAGCACACACTCAGTGTACCTAGTGGCATCCTATACGTGGCTATTGGACTTTGCTATAGTCCCACTAGTGCCAAGACATTTGCAGCACGTCTGCCTGCGTTGCACACTCCAACTAATTATAACTAAGCCATTATACTAGCACACACTCAGTGTACCTAGTGGCATCCTATACGTGGCTATTGGACTTTGCTATAGTCCTACTAGTGCCAAGACATTTGCAGAGCGCATCTGCCTGCGTTGCACACTCCAACTAATTATAACTAAGCCATTATACTAGCACACACTCAGTGAACCTAGTGGCATCCTATACGTGGCTATTGGACTTTGCTATAGTCCCACTAGTGCCAAGACATTTGCAGCACGTCTGCCTGCGTTGCACACTCCAACGAATTATAACTAAGTTACATTGTCAGGGATATTTATTCTTTATTATTCTGCTGTTAATAAAGCTAGACCACCACTGCAATCTTCACCACCTCTCAATTTTTACTACCACATTTTCAGTCCACAATCTTGTCGCAATCAACATGAGTGGCAAAATGACAGATGCTGGTGGAAAGGGGAAGAGGCGTGGTGGAAAAGGCAAAAAAGGTTTTGTCAGTGGGGAAGGTGCCAAAGCTCCATTATCATCTGCTGAAGATAGACCATCTACTAGCAAAAGTAAGATGTCTACTACTTATTGTGGACAATCCGATGTGCTCCCTTTTTTACGGACACGAACAAGAGGAACAAAGGTAGATGATGGGCAAAAAAGGAAAATGCTTGAATGGATCTCAAGTGGTCCAACAAGTGCCCTCTCAGCCACTTCAAGTACCGCATCCAAAAAACACCATTCCTCTGAGTTGTCATCCCAATCACACTTGATTTCTCCCAGCTCTGAAGTCTCCATCAGCCCTGCACAGTATGGTGGAACTGAGATGGCTGAGTCTGCAGAGCTGTTCAGTCACACTATAGCCTGGGAATTAGAGGTCTGCTCCCAAGCTACAGTGAGTACAGAACAGGAAATGGTCTGCAGTGATGCCCAGAACCTTTGTGACTCTGATTCAGGCCGTGAGGACCAAGTTTCTGAGCATAATGTTGACCCTTTGTCACAAACTGTAACACCTGTGGTTATAGACAATGAGGAACATACTGATGAAGATGAGACCCAGATACCCGATTGGGATGACAACTTAAATATTCGGTCAGGGCAAGAAGAGGCTCGGTCAGAGGGGGAGGGGAGTGCAAACACAACAATTGATGATGAAGTTCTAGATCCCACCTACTGTCAACCCACAGTCAGGCACTCGAGGAGGTCAACAGAGGTGGTGGAGGAGGATGCAACTGATGACGAAGTTACCTTGCGCCTTCCTGGACAGAGTCGGAGTACTGGTAGCACGTCTACAACTGCATCCTCAGCCACCACTCTGCCTCTGAGCATTATTCGGGGTGGATCATCAGGTCGCATGGCCTCTAAGCCTTGCCTAGCCTGGTCCTTTTTTCACATCGAAAAAGATCGCCCAACTCATGTGATATGTAACATTTGTCATGATTCTGTTAGTAGAGGTCAAAACCTCAGCAGTTTGACAACTTCTTCCATGAATCGTCACATGAATAAATATCATAAGTCCCGGTGGGAAGCTCACCGTGCTGCAATGCCAGCTAGCGGAGCGAATCATCCACCGCCCGCCCCTTCCAGTGCATCCGCGCGCTCTTCATCTTCTAGGACTGTGGGGACAGCTGTCACACCTGTTTTTCCACGCAAAACTTCCACCACTGTAACCGCAACAGGCAGCTTGCTTGTAAGGTCGTCAGTTGGTTTGGAAGGGGAAACAAGTGAGTGTGTACAGCTCTCTCAGACATCGATAGCACCAACGTTGGATGAAGGCAACATCATGTCTCCGCCTGCACTTTCCTCACAAACCTGCATTTTTCCAGGGACACCCTACTCAACACCGTCTACACACAGCAGCCAGATCTCTGTCCCTCAGATGTGGTCAAATAAAAGGCCACTTCCTCCGACCCATGACAAAGCTAAGAGGTTGACTCTATCCCTCTGTAAGCTGTTGGCTACCGAAATGCTGCCTTTCCGCCTAGTGGACACACAGGATTTTAGAGACCTTATGTCTGTCGCTGTGCCCCAGTACCAGATGCCTAGTCGCCACTACTTCTCTAAGAAAGGTGTGCCCGCGCTACACCAGCATGTCGCACACAACATCACCGCTTCCTTGAGAAACTCTGTGTGTGAACGGGTGCATTTCACCACCGATACTTGGACCAGTAAGCATGGACAGGGACGTTACATGTCGCTGACTGGGCACTGGGTAACTATGGTGATAGATGGTGAAGGGTCTGCTGCACAAGTCTTGCCGTCCCCACGACTTGTGTGTCAATCCTCTGTCTGTCCAAGTTCCGCCACAGCTTCTGCATCCTCCACCTCATCTGGGTCCTCCACCTCCGCCCCAAGCCTGCCTGGTCAGGCCACCAGCGTTCTCACTGCGCAGAAGGAATCACGCACGCCTCATTACTATGCTGGCAGCCGAGCGCAACGGCATCAGGCGGTCTTTAGCTTGACATGTCTTGGTAATAAGAGTCACACAGCTGAGGAGTTGTGGTCAGCTCTGCGGTCCGAGTTTAATAAATGGTTGTCTCCACTCAACCTGCAGCCTGGTAAGGCCGTGTGCGACAATGCTGCAAACCTGGGTGCGGCCCTTCGCCTGGGCAAGGTGACACACGTACCTTGTATGGCTCACGTGTTGAACCTTGTCGTGCAGCAATTTTTAACACACTATCCCGGCCTAGATGGCCTTCTGAACAGGGCACGAAAACTGTCTGCTCACTTCCGGCGTTCAAGCGCCGCAGCTGAGCGACTTGCATCGCTACAGAAGTCTTTCGGCCTGCCGGTTCATCGCCTGAAATGCGATGTGGCGACACGCTGGAATTCAACTCTCCACATGTTACAGCGACTGTGGCAGCACCGCAGAGCCCTGGTGCAATACGTCATGACGTATAGCCTGGGCCAACGAGATGCAGAGGTGGGGCAGATCACCCTGATGGAGTGGTCTCAGATCAAGGACCTATGCACCCTTCTGCACAGTTTCGACATGGCGACGAATATGTTTAGCTCTGACAATGCCATTATCAGCATGACGATTCCAGTCATTTACATGCTGGAGCACACGCTAAACACTATTCGGAGTCAGGGGGTGGGACAACATGAAGGGGAGGAACTACAGGAGGATTCATATGTGCAAGGGACAACAACATCACCAAGGTCCAGACGTTCATCATCACCAACGCAGCAGGCATGGGACCATGGGGAACAGGGATCGACAAGGGCGCATAGTAGCAGGCGAAATGTTGAGCAAGGTGCAGGAGAACATGAAGAAATGGAGGACGAACTGTCCATGGACATGGAAGACTCAGCGGATGAGGGAGACCTTGGTCAAATTTCAGTTGAAAGAGGTTGGGGGGAGATGTCAGAGGAAGAAAGAACGGGTAGCACCTCTATGCCAAAAACACAGCGTGGACTTGGTCCGCATGGCTGCGCAAGACACATGAGTGCCTTTTTGTTGCACTACCTCCAACATGACAGTCGTATTGTCAAAATTAGAAGTGATGATGACTACTGGATTGCCACACTATTAGATCCCCGGTACAAGTCCAAATTTTGTGACATAATTCCAGCCATAGAAAGGGACGCACGTATGCAGGTGTATCAGCAGAAGCTGTTACTCGATCTTAGCTCGGCTTTTCCACCAAACAACCGTGCAGGTGCAGGGAGGGAATCTCCCAGTTGTAACTTGACAAACATGGGACGGTCTCGTCATCTTCACCAGTCTACCCGTACCAGTAGGACCGTATCTGGTGCCGGTAACAGCAATTTTATGGAATCTTTTCATAATTTTTTTAGACCCTCTTTTGCAAGGCCACCAGAGACAACAAGTCTGACACATACTCAACGGCTGGAGAGGATGATACAGGAGTATCTCCAAATGAACATCGATGCCATGACTGTGCAACTGGAGCCTTGCTCCTTTTGGGCTTCAAACATAGAAAAATGGCCAGAGCTCTCCAGTTACGCCTTGGAGATTTTGTCGTGTCCAGCTGCCAGCGTTGTCTCTGAACGTGTATTCAGTGCTGCTGGGTGTGTGCTGACAGATAAGCGCACGCGTCTGTCCAGTGACAATGTGGACAGACTGACGTTCATCAAAATGAACAAGTCATGGATCCAGAAGGAATTTACTACCCCTGTGTCATCCTGGGGAGAGTAAATGCTTGTGGATTTGGAATGTGCTTGATGCAAATCAAAACATCCTGTTTGCAACTAGGGCCCAAGTGCTGCCACTGATGGGGTGGGTGTCTGTGTGGCCCAATTTTTGGAAAAAAGGGAGACTCCGCTTGGAGTAACCCTTGCTTACATTGTTTTTAAAAGAAGCCAAGATGAACAAGTCATGGGTCAGCAAAGACTTTGCTACCTACCCCGGTGTCATCCTGGGGACGGTTAATTATGGGGTATTTTTGAATGTGATTGATGCAAATGTAGCTGTGAAGTGTACAACTAGGGCCCAAGTGCTGCCACTGATGGGGTGGGTGTCTGTGTGGCCCAATTTTTGGAAAAAAAGGGAGACTCCGCTTGGAGTAACCCTTGCTTGATGTGTTTTTAAAAGAAGCCAAGATGAACAGAGCTGGGATCAGGAAAGACTTTGCTACCTACCCCGGTGTCATCCTGGGGACGGATAAGAATGGCGTATTTTTGAATGTGCTTGATGCAAATCAAAACATCCTGTTTGCAACTAGGGCCCAAGTGCTGCCACTGATGGGGTGGGTGTCTGTGTGGCCCAATTTTTGGAAAAAAGGGAGACTCCGCTTGGAGTAACCCTTGCTTACATTGTTTTTAAAAGAAGCCAAGATGAACAAGTCATGGGTCAGCAAAGACTTTGCTACCTACCCCGGTGTCATCCTGGGGACGGATAAGAATGGCGTATTTTTGAATGTGCTTGATGCAAATCAAAACATCCTGTTTGCAACTAGGGCCCAAGTGCTGCCACTGATGGGGTGGGTGTCTGTGTGGCCCAATTTTTGGAAAAAAGGGAGACTCCGCTTGGAGTAACCCTTGCTTACATTGTTTTTAAAAGAAGCCAAGATGAACAGAGCTGGGATCAGGAAAGACTTTGCTACCTACCCCGGTGTCATCCTGGGGACGGATAAGAATGGCGTATTTTTGAATGTGCTTGATGCAAATCAAAACATCCTGTTTGCAACTAGGGCCCAAGTGCTGCCACTGATGGGGTGGGTGTCTGTGTGGCCCAATTTTTGGAAAAAAAGGGAGACTCCGCTTGGAGTAACCCTTGCTTGATGTGTTTTTAAAAGAAGCCAAGATGAACAGAGCTGGGATCAGCAAAGACTTTGCTACCTACCCCGGTGTCATCCTGGGGACGGATAAGAATGGCGTATTTTTGAATGTGCTTGATGCAAATCAAAACATCCTGTTTGCAACTAGGGCCCAAGTGCTGCCACTGATGGGGTGGGTGTCTGTGTGGCCCAATTTTTGGAAAAAAGGGAGACTCCGCTTGGAGTAACCCTTGCTTGATGTGTTTTTAAAAGAAGCCAAGATGAACAGAGCTGGGATCAGCAAAGACTTTGCTACCTACCCCGGTGTCATCCTGGGGACGGATAAGAATGGCGTATTTTTGAATGTGCTTGATGCAAATCAAAACATCCTGTTTGCAACTAGGGCCCAAGTGCTGCCACTGATGGGGTGGGTGTCTGTGTGGCCCAATTTTTGGAAAAAAGGGAGACTCCGCTTGGAGTAACCCTTGCTTGATGTGTTTTTAAAAGAAGCCAAGATGAACAGAGCTGGGATCAGGAAATACTTTGCTACCTACCCCGGTGTCATCCTGGGGACGGATAAGAATGGTGTATTTTTGAATGTGCTTGATGCAAATCAAAACATCCTGTTTGCAACTAGGGCCCAAGTGCTGCCACTGATGGGGTGGGTGTCTGTGTGGCCCAATTTTTGGAAAAAAAGGGAGACTCCGCTTGGAGTAACCCTTGCTTGATGTGTTTTTAAAAGAAGCCAAGATGAACAGAGCTGGGATCAGCAAAGACTTTGCTACCTACCCCGGTGTCATCCTGGGGACGGATAAGAATGGCGTATTTTTGAATGTGCTTGATGCAAATCAAAACATCCTGTTTGCAACTAGGGCCCAAGTGCTGCCACTGATGGGGTGGGTGTCTGTGTGGCCCAATTTTTGGAAAAAAAGGGAGACTCCGCTTGGAGTAACCCTTGCTTGATGTGTTTTTAAAAGAAGCCAAGATGAACAGAGCTGGGATCAGCAAAGACTTTGCTACCTACCCCGGTGTCATCCTGGGGACGGATAAGAATGGCGTATTTTTGAATGTGCTTGATGCAAATCAAAACATCCTGTTTGCAACTAGGGCCCAAGTGCTGCCACTGATGGGGTGGGTGTCTGTGTGGCCCAATTTTTGGAAAAAAGGGAGACTCCGCTTGGAGTAACCCTTGCTTGATGTGTTTTTAAAAGAAGCCAAGATGAACAGAGCTGGGATCAGCAAAGACTTTGCTACCTACCCCGGTGTCATCCTGGGGACGGATAAGAATGGCGTATTTTTGAATGTGCTTGATGCAAATCAAAACATCCTGTTTGCAACTAGGGCCCAAGTGCTGCCACTGATGGGGTGGGTGTCTGTGTGGCCCAATTTTTGGAAAAAAGGGAGACTCCGCTTGGAGTAACCCTTGCTTGATGTGTTTTTAAAAGAAGCCAAGATGAACAGAGCTGGGATCAGGAAATACTTTGCTACCTACCCCGGTGTCATCCTGGGGACGGATAAGAATGGTGTATTTTTGAATGTGCTTGATGCAAATCAAAACATCCTGTTTGCAACTAGGGCCCAAGTGCTGCCACTGATGGGGTGGGTGTCTGTGTGGCCCAATTTTTGGAAAAAAAGGGAGACTCCGCTTGGAGTAACCCTTGCTTGATGTGTTTTTAAAAGAAGCCAAGATGAACAGAGCTGGGATCAGCAAAGACTTTGCTACCTACCCCGGTGTCATCCTGGGGACGGATAAGAATGGCGTATTTTTGAATGTGCTTGATGCAAATCAAAACATCCTGTTTGCAACTAGGGCCCAAGTGCTGCCACTGATGGGGTGGGTGTCTGTGTGGCCCAATTTTTGGAAAAAAAGGGAGACTCCGCTTGGAGTAACCCTTGCTTGATGTGTTTTTAAAAGAAGCCAAGATGAACAGAGCTGGGATCAGGAAAGACTTTGCTACCTACCCCGGTGTCATCCTGGGGACGGATAAGAATGGCGTATTTTTGAATGTGCTTGATGCAAATCAAAACATCCTGTTTGCAACTAGGGCCCAAGTGCTGCCACTGATGGGGTGGGTGTCTGTGTGGCCCAATTTTTGGAAAAAAAGGGAGACTCCGCTTGGAGTAACCCTTGCTTGATGTGTTTTTAAAAGAAGCCAAGATGAACAGAGCTGGGATCAGGAAAGACTTTGCTACCTACCCCGGTGTCATCCTGGGGACGGATAAGAATGGCGTATTTTTGAATGTGCTTGATGCAAATCAAAACATCCTGTTTGCAACTAGGGCCCAAGTGCTGCCACTGATGGGGTGGGTGTCTGTGTGGCCCAATTTTTGGAAAAAAAGGGAGACTCCGCTTGGAGTAACCCTTGCTTGATGTGTTTTTAAAAGAAGCCAAGATGAACAGAGCTGGGATCAGCAAAGACTTTGCTACCTACCCCGGTGTCATCCTGGGGACGGATAAGAATGGCGTATTTTTGAATGTGCTTGATGCAAATCAAAACATCCTGTTTGCAACTAGGGCCCAAGTGCTGCCACTGATGGGGTGGGTGTCTGTGTGGCCCAATTTTTGGAAAAAAGGGAGACTCCGCTTGGAGTAACCCTTGCTTGATGTGTTTTTAAAAGAAGCCAAGATGAACAGAGCTGGGATCAGGAAATACTTTGCTACCTACCCCGGTGTCATCCTGGGGACGGATAAGAATGGCGTATTTTTGAATGTGCTTGATGCAAATCAAAACATCCTGTTTGCAACTAGGGCCCAAGTGCTGCCACTGATGGGGTGGGTGTCTGTGTGGCCCAATTTTTGGAAAAAAAGGGAGACTCCGCTTGGAGTAACCCTTGCTTGATGTGTTTTTAAAAGAAGCCAAGATGAACAGAGCTGGGATCAGCAAAGACTTTGCTACCTACCCCGGTGTCATCCTGGGGACGGATAAGAATGGCGTATTTTTGAATGTGCTTGATGCAAATCAAAACATCCTGTTTGCAACTAGGGCCCAAGTGCTGCCACTGATGGGGTGGGTGTCTGTGTGGCCCAATTTTTGGAAAAAAAGGGAGACTCCGCTTGGAGTAACCCTTGCTTGATGTGTTTTTAAAAGAAGCCAAGATGAACAGAGCTGGGATCAGCAAAGACTTTGCTACCTACCACGGTGTCATCCTGGGGACGGATAAGAATGGCGTATTTTTGAATGTGCTTGATGCAAATCAAAACATCCTGTTTGCAACTAGGGCCCAAGTGCTGCCACTGATGGGGTGGGTGTCTGTGTGGCCCAATTTTTGGAAAAAAGGGAGACTCCGCTTGGAGTAACCCTTGCTTGATGTGTTTTTAAAAGAAGCCAAGATGAACAGAGCTGGGATCAGGAAATACTTTGCTACCTACCCCGGTGTCATCCTGGGGACGGATAAGAATGGTGTATTTTTGAATGTGCTTGATGCAAATCAAAACATCCTGTTTGCAACTAGGGCCCAAGTGCTGCCACTGATGGGGTGGGTGTCTGTGTGGCCCAATTTTTGGAAAAAAAGGGAGACTCCGCTTGGAGTAACCCTTGCTTGATGTGTTTTTAAAAGAAGCCAAGATGAACAGAGCTGGGATCAGCAAAGACTTTGCTACCTACCCCGGTGTCATCCTGGGGACGGATAAGAATGGCGTATTTTTGAATGTGCTTGATGCAAATCAAAACATCCTGTTTGCAACTAGGGCCCAAGTGCTGCCACTGATGGGGTGGGTGTCTGTGTGGCCCAATTTTTGGAAAAAAAGGGAGACTCCGCTTGGAGTAACCCTTGCTTGATGTGTTTTTAAAAGAAGCCAAGATGAACAGAGCTGGGATCAGGAAAGACTTTGCTACCTACCCCGGTGTCATCCTGGGGACGGATAAGAATGGCGTATTTTTGAATGTGCTTGATGCAAATCAAAACATCCTGTTTGCAACTAGGGCCCAAGTGCTGCCACTGATGGGGTGGGTGTCTGTGTGGCCCAATTTTTGGAAAAAAAGGGAGACTCCGCTTGGAGTAACCCTTGCTTGATGTGTTTTTAAAAGAAGCCAAGATGAACAGAGCTGGAATCAGCAAAGACTTTGCTACCTACCCCGGTGTCATCCTGGGGACGGATAAGAATGGCGTATTTTTGAATGTGCTTGATGCAAATCAAAACATCCTGTTTGCAACTAGGGCCCAAGTGCTGCCACTGATGGGGTGGGTGTCTGTGTGGCCCAATTTTTGGAAAAAAGGGAGACTCCGCTTGGAGTAACCCTTGCTTGATGTGTTTTTAAAAGAAGCCAAGATGAACAGAGCTGGGATCAGGAAATACTTTGCTACCTACCCCGGTGTCATCCTGGGGACGGATAAGAATGGCGTATTTTTGAATGTGCTTGATGCAAATCAAAACATCCTGTTTGCAACTAGGGCCCAAGTGCTGCCACTGATGGGGTGGGTGTCTGTGTGGCCCAATTTTTGGAAAAAAAGGGAGACTCCGCTTGGAGTAACCCTTGCTTGATGTGTTTTTAAAAGAAGCCAAGATGAACAGAGCTGGGATCAGCAAAGACTTTGCTACCTACCCCGGTGTCATCCTGGGGACGGATAAGAATGGCGTATTTTTGAATGTGCTTGATGCAAATCAAAACATCCTGTTTGTAACTAGGGCCCAAGTGCTGCCACTGATGGGGTGGGTGTCTGTGTGGCCCAATTTTTGGAAAAAAAGGGAGACTCCGCTTGGAGTAACCCTTGCTTGATGTGTTTTTAAAAGAAGCCAAGATGAACAGAGCTGGGATCAGCAAAGACTTTGCTACCTACCCCGGTGTCATCCTGGGGACGGATAAGAATGGCGTATTTTTGAATGTGCTTGATGCAAATCAAAACATCCTGTTTGCAACTAGGGCCCAAGTGCTGCCACTGATGGGGTGGGTGTCTGTGTGGCCCAATTTTTGGAAAAAAGGGAGACTCCGCTTGGAGTAACCCTTGCTTGATGTGTTTTTAAAAGAAGCCAAGATGAACAGAGCTGGGATCAGGAAATACTTTGCTACCTACCCCGGTGTCATCCTGGGGACGGATAAGAATGGTGTATTTTTGAATGTGCTTGATGCAAATCAAAACATCCTGTTTGCAACTAGGGCCCAAGTGCTGCCACTGATGGGGTGGGTGTCTGTGTGGCCCAATTTTTGGAAAAAAAGGGAGACTCCGCTTGGAGTAACCCTTGCTTGATGTGTTTTTAAAAGAAGCCAAGATGAACAGAGCTGGGATCAGCAAAGACTTTGCTACCTACCCCGGTGTCATCCTGGGGACGGATAAGAATGGCGTATTTTTGAATGTGCTTGATGCAAATCAAAACATCCTGTTTGCAACTAGGGCCCAAGTGCTGCCACTGATGGGGTGGGTGTCTGTGTGGCCCAATTTTTGGAAAAAAAGGGAGACTCCGCTTGGAGTAACCTTTGCTTGATGTGTTTTTAAAAGAAGCCAAGATGAACAGAGCTGGGATCAGGAAAGACTTTGCTACCTACCCCGGTGTCATCCTGGGGACGGATAAGAATGGCGTATTTTTGAATGTGCTTGATGCAAATCAAAACATCCTGTTTGCAACTAGGGCCCAAGTGCTGCCACTGATGGGGTGGGTGTCTGTGTGGCCCAATTTTTGGAAAAAAAGGGAGACTCCGCTTGGAGTAACCCTTGCTTGATGTGTTTTTAAAAGAAGCCAAGATGAACAGAGCTGGGATCAGGAAAGACTTTGCTACCTACCCCGGTGTCATCCTGGGGACGGATAAGAATGGCGTATTTTTGAATGTGCTTGATGCAAATCAAAACATCCTGTTTGCAACTAGGGCCCAAGTGCTGCCACTGATGGGGTGGGTGTCTGTGTGGCCCAATTTTTGGAAAAAAAGGGAGACTCCGCTTGGAGTAACCCTTGCTTGATGTGTTTTTAAAAGAAGCCAAGATGAACAGAGCTGGGATCAGCAAAGACTTTGCTACCTACCCCGGTGTCATCCTGGGGACGGATAAGAATGGCGTATTTTTGAATGTGCTTGATGCAAATCAAAACATCCTGTTTGCAACTAGGGCCCAAGTGCTGCCACTGATGGGGTGGGTGTCTGTGTGGCCCAATTTTTGGAAAAAAAGGGAGACTCCGCTTGGAGTAACCCTTGCTTGATGTGTTTTTAAAAGAAGCCAAGATGAACAGAGCTGGGATCAGGAAATACTTTGCTACCTACCCCGGTGTCATCCTGGGGACGGATAAGAATGGCGTATTTTTGAATGTGCTTGATGCAAATCAAAACATCCTGTTTGCAACTAGGGCCCAAGTGCTGCCACTGATGGGGTGGGTGTCTGTGTGGCCCAATTTTTGGAAAAAAAGGGAGACTCCGCTTGGAGTAACCCTTGCTTGATGTGTTTTTAAAAGAAGCCAAGATGAACAGAGCTGGGATCAGCAAAGACTTTGCTACCTACCCCGGTGTCATCCTGGGGACGGATAAGAATGGCGTATTTTTGAATGTGCTTGATGCAAATCAAAACATCCTGTTTGCAACTAGGGCCCAAGTGCTGCCACTGATGGGGTGGGTGTCTGTGTGGCCCAATTTTTGGAAAAAAAGGGAGACTCCGCTTGGAGTAACCCTTGCTTGATGTGTTTTTAAAAGAAGCCAAGATGAACAGAGCTGGGATCAGCAAAGACTTTGCTACCTACCCCGGTGTCATCCTGGGGACGGATAAGAATGGCGTATTTTTAAATGTGCTTGATGCAAATCAAAACATCCTGTTTGCAACTAGGGCCCAAGTGCTGCCACTGATGGGGTGGGTGTCTGTGTGGCCCAATTTTTGGAAAAAAGGGAGACTCCGCTTGGAGTAACCCTTGCTTGATGTGTTTTTAAAAGAAGCCAAGATGAACAGAGCTGGGATCAGGAAATACTTTGCTACCTACCCCGGTGTCATCCTGGGGACGGATAAGAATGGCGTATTTTTGAATGTGCTTGATGCAAATCAAAACATCCTGTTTGCAACTAGGGCCCAAGTGCTGCCACTGATGGGGTGGGTGTCTGTGTGGCCCAATTTTTGGAAAAAAAGGGAGACTCCGCTTGGAGTAACCCTTGCTTGATGTGTTTTTAAAAGAAGCCAAGATGAACAGAGCTGGGATCAGCAAAGACTTTGCTACCTACCCCGGTGTCATCCTGGGGACGGATAAGAATGGCGTATTTTTGAATGTGCTTGATGCAAATCAAAACATCCTGTTTGCAACTAGGGCCCAAGTGCTGCCACTGATGGGGTGGGTGTCTGTGTGGCCCAATTTTTGGAAAAAAAGGGAGACTCCGCTTGGAGTAACCCTTGCTTGATGTGTTTTTAAAAGAAGCCAAGATGAACAGAGCTGGGATCAGGAAAGACTTTGCTACCTACCCCGGTGTCATCCTGGGGACGGATAAGAATGGCGTATTTTTGAATGTGCTTGATGCAAATCAAAACATCCTGTTTGCAACTAGGGCCCAAGTGCTGCCACTGATGGGGTGGGTGTCTGTGTGGCCCAATTTTTGGAAAAAAGGGAGACTCCGCTTGGAGTAACCCTTGCCTACATTGTTTTTAAAAGAAGCCAAGATGAACAAGTCATGGGTCAGCAAAGACTTTGCTACCTACCCCGGTGTCATCCTGGGGATGGATAAGAATGGCGTATTTTTGAATGTGCTTGATGCAAATGTAGCTGTGAAGTGTACAACTGGGGCACAACTGCTGCCACTGAAGGGGTGGGTGTGTGTGTGGCCCAATTTTTGGAAAAAATAGAGACTCCGCTTGGAGTCACCTTGCGGTGTTTTACATGATTTTAGAAGGGCGTGCCATGCCTATATCTGTGTGTCCTCCTCTTTTTCCTTGTCCAGCTGTTTTGTTTTCGCATGAGTATATGTCCTTGTCACTTTCCAATGTGTTTGAGTTGTTTGTCACCTTTAGGACACCTTTGAGGGTGTTTTCTAGGTGTTTTTCTGTGTTTGTGATTGCCTGCCATTGTTTCCTATGCAGTTCGAGTTCGGTTCGTCGAACGTTCGACGAACCGAACTCGAACGGGAGGTCCGTTCGGCGAACCAACCTCGAGCCGAACCGCGACCGGTTCGCTCATCTCTAAACAAGACATAATAGAGACAAAAAATAAAATAAAAAAACTACACAATGTGGCAGTCTATGAGAAAAAATTAAAATAAAAATGGATACAGAGGAGGAAGATCCAGAAAATACAAAAGAAAAAACCCATGTATGCTAAAAATTGTAATAAGGAGGGGATGTAGTCACACGATACATGAGGAGAGAAAAAAAAAAAAATTTATATATTTTTTTTTCTTTTTTCTTCTTCCCCTCTCTCTCTCTTCTCCCTTATTCTCTTTTCCCCCTTCCTCTCCCCAAAAACATCCCTATCTCACCTTCTCACTATCTATTATTGGATCAAATACTAGGTTGACAAACTAGATATAATTTTTTATATATTTTTTTTTGTTTTTTTATTTTTTTTATATACTATAATTAATTTATTATTAGATCCAAGAGAGAAGGAGAGAAGGGGGGGGGAAACAAAAACAAAAACCCCAAGGGGGGAGGGGAGAGGAATAACTCCCTATGAATACTGTATGATGAGGTCTTTTCTAAAATTCATACCATGTGGAACCCGTGTACCCAATTTAAAAATCCAAAAAGACTCCCTGTTGAAAATTTTTCTACGATGGTCACCCCCTCTCAATGGTTTATAGACTTTCTCAATACCAGAAAAGATAAGAGAATCAAGGTTCCTATTGTGTATAGAAACAAAATGTCTAGTGACCGCAGATACATTAACAGCCGTTAAATTTGACGCATCGGACATATGCCGTCTGATGCGTTTTTTCAACGGGCCACTAGTGCATCCCACGTACTGGATTCTGCAGGCCGTGCATTCAATCAGATAGATGACGTTTGGTGTGTTACAATTAATAAAATCTTTTATGTCATAGGATAGGCCGGTGGTGATAGAAGTAAACGTTTTACTTTTTTTGACATGCTTGCTAGATAGATAGTGAGAAGGTGAGATAGGGATGTTTTTGGGGAGAGGAAGGGGGAAAAGAGAATAAGGGAGAAGAGAGAGAGAGGGGAAGAAGAAAAAAGAAAAAAAAAAAAAATATAAATTTTTTTTTTTCTCTCCTCATGTATCGTGTGACTACATCCCCTCCTTATTACAATTTTTAGCATACATGGGTTTTTTCTTTTGTATTTTCTGGATCTTCCTCCTCTGTATCCATTTTTATTTTAATTTTTTCTCATAGACTGCCACATTGTGTAGTTTTTTTATTTTATTTTTTGTCTCTATTATGTCTTGTTACATATGTTTGCACACATTCACTTTGAATGGACTGGTAACACATATTTCTTAATTAGAGCACCTGCTCTGATGACATGGTGTGCATGTGGTTTTAAATCACCTCCACTGGAGACCTTCCTTCATTCCATGACTAAGACCTCTACTGGTCGAAACATGTAGGAATTTTTCCTCTGTCTGTGGATCACTTTTTCTTGTCCCCCCACATAGTGGTCTGTATTTTTTTAATTTTGATACAATAAAGTTTGGAGTTTTATCACTCGAGTCTCCTTGCCAAGGCGCTGGATTTGCTTTTGTTTTTGCACCGTATGTTCCTGCCTAAGTCCGGGCGTTTTCCTGCGCGCCGCCGGTTCTCCATGGAGTGAAGAGGGGTGAGCTGGAACTCTTTTCTATTTATTCTATATTTGCTTTTATAGTTGCCCTGCTGAACGACTACCAAACATGAGAGTCCGTTATACGCCACAAGAAAACATGTCTAAATAGCAAGCTCTGTTGTTTAGTATTCATTCAGCTGGATAACTGGACTTAAAGGGGTATTCCATCTCCAAGATCCTATCACCAATATATAGTAGGTGGAATAGCAATAATATCAGCAAATACCAATATTTGGAAATGTAGAATAGTTTTCCTGATTAGGCATGCCCTTACCTCATGAGCAGGGCATTGCAGCTTTGGTAGCAACAGTTACGACATGGACTCTGCTGCTGTGGACCCGGGGAGAGTGGGTGCAGATTCATTGCATCCACACTCCTCACATGGAGGGTCTGCACTCCTAGAAAATGGGGGATACGTTCCCTGAGCGTGTCCCCCCATATTCTAGACGGTCCAGAGTCATCGTGGGACCCCTTTATTTTTTTTCCATACAATAAATTGGTGAAAGAGGGAATGTTTTGGGGAGTGTTTTTTTCAAATACATTTTTTGTTGTCTATTTGTTTTGTTAGTACTGACAGTGTATCTGATAGATGCCATGACATCACAAACTGCTGGGCTTGATGTCAGGTGACTTTACAGCTAGTATTAACCACATATATTACCCAGTTTGCCACTGCACCAGGGCACGGGATGAGCTGGGGTGAAGCGCCAGGATTGGCGCATCTAGTGGAAGGGCCAATAACTATGGACCTTCCCACCCTGAGAATACCAGACCACAGCTGTCCGCTTTACCTTGGCTGGGGATCCAATTTGGGGGGGACCCTACTTTTTTTTGTAATTATTATTATTTATAAAATAATTATAAAAAAGAGCCTGGGGTGACCTCCACATTGGATCCCCAACCACGGTAAAGCTGCCAGCTGTGGTTTTCAGCCTACAGCCTTCTGCTTTACTCTAGCTGGCTATCAAAAATGGGGAGACCCAACGTCCTTTTTTTTTTAAACTATTTTTTTAAATAAAAAAAAATAATGGGCTTCCCTGTATTTTGATTGCCAGCCAAGGTAACGCCAGGCAGATGGGGGTGGCAACCCGTAGCTGTCTGCTTTATCTGCGCTGAGAATCCAAAATACCACAGAGCGCTATGTCATTTTTTTAATGATTTATTCTTACAGCACTGTCATGTCAGGCAATCAAAATGCAGGCAAGCCCTTTTTTTTTTTTTTAGTTATTTAAATAAATAATTAAAAAAAATATATATGGGCTGCCGCTGCATTTTTTGTATTGCTAGCTGAGGGTAATCCAAGCAGCTACTGGCTGCTAACCTCCACTGCTTGGTGTTACCTTCACTGGCAATGGAAAATCCAGGGAAGCAATTTTTTTGCCAAAAAACTAAAAAAAAAATGACGTGGGCTGCGCCATATTTTTGTATGCTAGCCAGGTACAGAAGGCAGGGACGGCTGCCCCAACCCCCAGCTGCCTATTTGTACCCGGCTGTGAACTAAAAATATAGGGAAGCCCTTTTTTAATTATTTCATGAATTTCATGAAATAATGAAAAAAAAAACCGACGTGGGCTTCGCCCCATTTTTGTGGCCAGCCAGGTACAACTAGGCAGCTGGGGATTGGATCCGCAGCACAGGTTAGCCCGAGGTTTCTGGGCCCCTCTGCTGCGAATTGCAGTCCGCAGCCACCACAGAAAATGGCGCTCTCATTGAATCGCCATCTTTTGGCGCTGTATCCAACTCTTCCAGCAGCCCTGAAGCCGGGTGGCTTGCTGGGTAATAATGAGTTAATACTAGCTATGTTTTACTAGCTAGTATTAAGCCAGAGATTCTTAATGTCAGGCACGTTTGACCCAGCCATTAAGAATCTCCAATAAAGGGTTAAAAAAAATACCACACAGAGAAAAAATACTTTAATAGAAATAAATACACAGACACACTTAGAGACTCCATCTTTATTACCCCCTCTCACCCCTCCATGATCCATGGTCTTCTTTCTCCTTCAACACATGCAGCTCTGTCTGCTCAATCAGACAGCAGTGCATGGGAGAAAGGACGCTGTGCTCCGTGCAGAAATCACTCTGTGTGAGTGACCACAGGCTCCCGGCTCTAAGCGGTGGCACGGGTTGCCAAAGCAACAGTGCTCCGATCACGTGATTCCTGTGCCACTGCATGCTGGTCCCGATATTTACCTTAGTTACCAAGCGCAGCATCGCTTCCACGCGTGCTGCTGGCTGGGGGCTGGTGAGATCTGCCTGACAGCTCACCAGCAACCCGTGTAGCGACGCTCCAGCGATCCCTGCCAGGTCAGGTTGCTGGTGGGATCGCTGGAGCGTCGCTTAGTGTGACGGTACCTTAAGGGAACGGGGAAGCAGAGCGGGGAGTCGACCGTGTGCTAGAGCATGTCGCCGGTACACGGCGATACACAAACGTGCACCGTGTAACAGAGAGATGCAATGACAGGTCCTAGCATGAGGCGTCATAGTCATGTGACCAGTCTGTAGCCAATGAGATAACAGACACGTGATGGTCACATGGCTATTTTGACGTCACGATAGGTCCTGCATCACTGCTGGCAGTGCTGGTTACCGGGAAGATTCAGCGATTATCGGATGGAATAGCGGCAGGAGACAGAGTGCAGGACGGATCACGGGGACAGGTAAGTGTTATGGCAATGTTTATTAATTGTATGTGTACATTTATAATGTGTTTTTATGTGTTTGTGATTGCCTCCCATTGTTTCCTATGGGGTTCGAGCGGTTCGCCGAACCGAACTCGAACCAGACCTCGGTTCGGCGAACCGAACTCGAGCCGAACCGCGACCGGTTCGCTCATCTCTAGCCTCAATGAAGTCACCGATTTATTTCATTGAGTATGATCTATGATGGCTTTTTACATATATTTATATATTTATATTCGTCTTTTTAGAGGGTATCGTTCCTGGTTGATTTTAATATCTATTTTACATACATATTCTTGTATTATTGTATAATTTGGCACAGTATAGGCTACGTTCCATTTTTAGTATAATTTTATCTTGTTTTTTGCTAAGTTTCTATTATCATGATTATATCAGATTAGATTCTTATAGTAATTATGTTTACTTTTTTAATGTCCCTCTTAGAAGGAATGCCTCCCCGTCAGCATTTTTAGTTGTTTTTGTACCAAACAGGCATCGCGTTCTATTATTGTGTTACACCTGGTGTATCAATATATCCTCTTATATCTTATTTGCTTTTTCTATTCAGGTTTTACTTTTGTGTCTTATTCCATTTTTAGTTGATCCCATCTATATCTTTCCGCTTGGATTAGCGGTTCCACCCGTTGTAACTTCTGGCGGGTCTGTCTCACACATATGTTTGTGTTCCCGTCTTTTCTCCTCACCCACCCTTTATGGGCACTTTTCTTGCTAATGTATTGGTTTTAGATCGTCTTTTTTATGCACTATTTTAAGGTGTGTTAGGGCCGATGGGGGGTAGCTATTAACCCCTGTCTTTATCGTCAGCACATCCCGCATTTGTCCAAGAGATATTGAATGTTAACACAGACACTTGCTCTATCGCTCTGGGTTAACGCATGCACTCTGTCTTTTTTCCCACGGCTTTGAACTCACTTATCTTGCCTGCCTCTGATACATATCCTTGGCACAGGAGCGGTTGACTTTTTCCCCATGCTTCTGAACTCTGGTGAACCGCTGTCAGTACATGAGGGTCTGTAGCGGTTTTACACATTTTTCACTATTATAATTCCTGGTCCTTTGTAGTCGGGAATGGAATCACTTTGTTTCACACTTATCTTGTAGGGTTTCTTTTCTTCGGGCTTATCTTTGTCCCCCTTCATTAATGTGTTTTTTTCTTTCCAAAAGATCACATGATTTGGTGGTTACTGTGGTTCTTACCTCCACTTTACAAATCCTGAAGTTCTATACTGATACAAATAAATACGAGTTCTGGTCTCTACACACACTTCTGGTGAAACATACATTTGTATTAAATGCACATGCTTGTGGTTTGAATATACATGTGCATATGTATGGTTATATATATATTTTTTTTCACACACACCACAGTGAATACACAGGTTTTAAACAGTATTTAATATTTATTCTTCACACATTTTACTGTATGTATAATCATTGTATTCATTTGTTTCATGACTAAGGATGTTTTTTTTATTTATCACTGTGAAGATGTATTCATTACGTCATGTCTCTACTGCATTACACCCTTTCTCACCCGTTTCTAAAAAGGGAAGGTCCTTGTGACGTCATCATGGCTATTTAATGTATGTCTGCTTCCACCTTTGTAGATTTGCTGTTTCTTTGGTGCTTGACGGTCCTGAGGAAGGGAGCTGAGCTCCTGAAACGCGTAGACCTATGCCAACAATAAAGACACGTTAATCTGACATTGAACAGTGATAATTTGGGGTGCGGGATCCGAACACACCCTCCAGAGGCTACCGGCTACTGGTGATTTGGTTTACCATCTGGACTCTGTGTCAAGTTATTTCAGAACTGTGAGTACACTGCCACCATCCGGTCCAACCCTGCAGACTGCACTCCGTCACACCATCCCGCCTGTAACGGGGTCCCGGGACAACACCTCCACTACCCATGGAGGGGATAACATCCATCAGCCCCGGGCACCACCTCCAGCGGCAGCGGCGGTGCCACCAAAATCACCGCATACCACAGGTGGCGTCACTGACAACCCTCCCCTATATATATATATATATATAATACCCCTTTTTCACTTGTGGCGACAGACGGGTGTTCAGGCCCAGGTCTGGCTTCCCCTCAAGCCACCGCAATGACCCCGGATCCGAGCGTCCCGAGCAGCCCCCCTGCCGAGGACTGTCCCCCTGCCCAAAACAGGTGAAGTGAAGGACACCGTAGCATAGCGCAGCTGGGGAGGCAGTGTCGGAGGGTGTCAGCCATGTTTTGGTGAGGTCCAGAAAAGATAGATTGCTAGAGGTAAAGAGATTGCAAAACATGGTGAACATGGTGAGAGTAAGGTTTGAAAATGGGGGGTAAGAAGGAAAAAATAAAAAAGTGCAAGCAGCAAACACAGTTAATGAGAGGTAATGTCACCTTCTGGTCACTTCTGGGACATTTCTGGAATATTTCTGATTGCTCATTTAAAAAAATCCCACTTATGAAATCACACCAGATCAAGATCATATCAGACCACAGCCCTCAGATTTATACATCTCTAAAGGCCTAGAAAATGACCCAGGTGTGGGCAGGAGGGAGGGGTCGCAGGAACACAGTGCACAGATTCACAACAGGGATCAATTAGTAGGTACAAACTAAGAGAAACATTTGGACTGCTTCACAGAATGAAAAGAAGACACTTAAAATGGAAGAGATGTAGAAAGGTGTGACCTGGGATCAAAGGGAAGGATATTGAGTTCAGAGAGATATATGGATTATGGTGGCAGGAGGACATACCTGTGGATGAAGTAGATGGACTGTCAGTTCAAGAGAAATATATATATATATATTTATATATATATATATATATATATATATAAATAACACACACACACACACACACACAAACACACACACACACACACACACACACACACACACACACACACACACACACACACACACACACACACAGTTCTCAGCTCAGTGGTAGTGCTGCTGTCTACAGTCAATGAGTTCTAGCACTTTTAGTCCTGGGAAGACCGGAGCAGAGGAGATTTGTTAATTTAAATTTATGCACTGCACTGAGATGCCACTGAGATATATATATATATATATATATACTCAGTACAGAACAAACTTTTGGACACACCTCATTCAAAGAATTTTCTTTATACTCGTGACTCTGAAAATTGTAGATTCACATTGAAGTCATCAAAACTATGAATTAACACATGTGGAATGAAATACTTAACAAAAAATATGTCTTATATTGTAGGTTGTTCAAAGTAGCCACCTTTTGCTTTGCTTTCTGCTTTGCACACTCTTAGCATTCTCTTGATGAGCTTCAAGAGGTAGTCAAAGGAAATTGTCTTCCAACAGTTTTGAAGGAGTTCCCAGAGATGCTTAGCACTTGTTGGCACTTTTGCCTTCACTCTGCGGTCCAGCTCACCCCAAACCATCTCGATTTGGTTCAGGTCTGGTAACTGTCGAGGCCAGATCATCTGGTGTAGCACCCCATCATTCCCCTTCTTAGTCAAATAGCCCTTACACAGCCTGGAGGTGTGTTTGGGGTCATTATCCTGTTGAGAAATAATTGATGTTCAAACTAAACACAAACCGGATGGAATAGCTTGCCACTGCAAGATGCTGTGGTAGCCATGCTGGTTCAGTATGCCTTCAATTTTGAAAAAATCCCCAACAGTGTCACCAGCAAAGCACCCCCACACCATTGCACCTCCTCCTCCATGCTTCACAGTGGGAACCAGGCATGTAGAGTCCATCCGTTCACCTTTTCTGCGTTGCACTAAGACTAGAGTTGAGCGCGGTTCGTGGTTCTCCAGTTCGCGGCTCGAGTGATTTTGGGGGCTGTTTTAGATCGAACTAGAACTCAAGCTTTTTTGCAAAAGCTCGATAGTTCTAGATACGTTCGAGAACGGTTCTAGCAGCAAAAAACCCAGCTAATTCCTAGCTGGCTTTCCGCTGTATTCGTGTAAGTCACTCTGTGACTCACACTATTATGACATTTCAGTGTATAGTGTGCGGGAACAGCGCATTCAGATCACTACTGTTTGGATAATGGCGATCGCAATTTTTTTTTTTTTTCCTTGTCTTCCTTCCCTAAGCGCGCGCGTGTAGTGGGGCGGGCCAGCATGTCAGCCAATCCCAGACACACACACAGCTAAGTGGACTTTTAGCCAGAGAAGCAACGGCATGTGTGATAGGATGTCCATGTCACATGTCCCTGCATTATAAAAACGAGTATCTGCCCATCCGGACGCCATTATCTCTTCTGCGTCCTTGGTGTCAGACATCACTGGCGCAGCTATTATCGCCGATACAGCTGTATACGCTCCATACACAGCGCTGGACAGCATAGGGATAGCACGTTCTATCAGTCCTTTTAAGGGCTCATACCGGCAGGGTCAGAGCCATAGGTGACAGGTCCTGAAAACAGAGTTTAACAGCTACACAAGATGACAGCGTCTGTGTAGCTAAGGTCAGGGATTTCTTCGCTGCATTTCCCCATTAGGAGGGATAGAAAGGCAGGCTTCCTTTCCTCTACCCAGAGACCCGCAACCCTGCCACTGTACCCTCATGCCCTTTGCACACTCCAACTCATTGTTACTAAGCCATTATAGTAATAGCAAGGATATCAATACCAGTAGGTAACGAAAGGGAACTCAAACATGTATAGTTTCTGTAAATATAGCAACATGTGACATTAAAACTTAACTTTTAATAGGGATCAATAATATCAATTACAAAATGTGAAAAACAGTGATCCAGACACCAATTTAAAAACCTGAAAATGATGAGGCCAATCTGGGATTATAGCGCCATCACCTTCATTCACAAAGGGTGAAGTTCAAATTCACCCATACCTTATAACACAGGTGAAACGAAGAGTGAGATGTCCACTATATGTGTCCCCTCTAAGGTTAATAGTTGAGTGGATATTAAATACAAATAACCTGTAACAATGTAGGGGATCTATATCGAACACCCCAATCAGGGTCTATCATAGATGGTTGTATAAAAAACTGCACAGTTTAAAGATCATACACTGTGAATCCCCAAACCGGGGGACACCTAATAGACATATAACAATAGTAAAGTTGCGATATCCAATAAGTGGTAGCTTATGATAGATATAAAACATGCAGTAACCACTATATCAATTCATCAACCAAAACTATGGATTATGTAATGATATTGATAACATATAATTGGAACAATCTCACCCAGATCTTGTATCCCGATAAGGGTCAAGGTTCTCCTGTGTTGCTGAAATCCATATGTCAGGACGACGGGAGAAGTGGCTTGGTCACTGACCCTGTTAGGGATTAAACTGACCCTTTTTCCACATGAAACTCCCGCCCTGACAAGGGCAGTCCACAGCTGGCCCTGTTGTGGCTAGCCCTAATGTCCAGACCAAGTGCCTCCCGATGCGTTTCACATCATATGCTCATCAGGGGAGACATATGGCACTCAAGAATAGTGGTAATGGCTCGATGTAGAGCTCAACCCTGCGCGGCCTGGTATCATGATTAGAGATGAGCGAACCGGTCCCGGTTCGGCTCGAGGTCGGTTCGCCGAACGGAGGTCCCGTTCGAGTTCGGCTCGTCGAACGTTCGACGAACCGAACTCGAACTGCATAGGAAACAATGGCAGGCAATCACAAACACAGAAAAACACCTAGAAAACACCCTCAAAGGTGTCCAAAAGGTGACAAACAACTCACAACACATGGGAAAGTGACAAGGACATATACTCATGTGAAAACAAAAGAGCTGGACAAGGAAAAAGAGGAGGACACACAGATATATGAGTATATGCAAGGAAACATCGATTCCATTATTGTGCAACTTGAGCCCTGCTCATTTTAGGCTTCCAATCTTGATAAATTGCCTGAGCTCGCCACGTACGCCTTGGGGATCTTGTCGTGTCCTGCAGCCAGCGTTCTCTCGGAACCTGTCTTCAGTGCTGCTGGGGGTCTGCTGGCAGATAAGCACACATGTCTGTCCACTGACAATGTGGACATGGCTCTCAGAGGACTTTTCTTCCCCTGGGTCAGCCAGGGGACGGGAAAGGCACGCGTATTTTTGAGAGTGCTTCATGCAAAGCATCTTTTTCTTTTTCAAAAGGGGGCTCAACCGATGCCAGTCAAGTGGGGTGTGTGTGGCCCAGTTAGTGGAAACGAGGGAGACTGTGGTTGGAGTCCCCTCGCTGTGTTTTACATGCTTCTAGAAGGGCATGACATGGCTTGGAGGTTGACTTTCATCATCTTCAAACTGTTGGCTACCAAAATGCTGCCTTTCCAACAACTGTGGTTATAGACAATGAGGAACATACTGATGAAGATGAGACGCAGATATCCGATTGGGATGACAACTGAAATATTCGGTCAGGGCAAGAAGAGGCTCGGTCTGAGGGGGAGGGGAGTGCAAACACAACAATTGATGATGAAGTTCTAGATCCCACCTACTGTCAACCCACAGTCAGACACTCGAGGAGGTCAACAGAGGCGGTGGAGGAGGATGCAACCGACGACGAAGTAACCTTGCGCCTTCCTGGACACAGTCGGAGCACTGGTAGCACATCTACAACTGCATCATCAGCCACCACTCTGCCTCTGAGCATTATTCGGGGTGGATCAACAGGTCGCATGGCCTCTAAGCCTTGCCTAGCCTGGTCCTTTTTTGACATAAAAAAGATCGCCCAAATTATGTGATCTGTAACATTTGGCATGGTTATCTTAGTAGAGGTCAAAACCTCAGCAGTTTGACAACTTCTTCCATGAATCGTCACATGAATAAATATCATATGGCCTGGTGGGAAGCTCACCGTGCTGCAATGCGGCCTAGCGGAGCCAACCATCCACCGCCTGCCCCTTCCAGTGCATCCGCGCGCTCGTTATCTTCTAGGACTGTGGGGACAGCTGTCACACCTGTTTTTCCACCCACAACTTCCACCACTGTAACCGCAACAGGCAGTTTGCTTGGTAGGTCATCAGTTGGTTTGGAAGGGGAAACAAGTGATTGTGTACAGCTCTCTCAAACATCGATAGCACCAACGTTGGATGAAGGCAACATCATGTCTCCGCCTGCACTTTCCTCACAAACCTGCATTTTTCCAGGGACACCCTACTCAACACCGTCTACACACAGCAGCCAGATCTCTGTCCCTCAGATGTGGTCAAATAAAAGGCCACTTCCTGCGACCCATGACAAAACTAAGAGGTTGACTCTATCCCTCTGTAAGCTGTTGGCTACCGAAATGCTGCCTTTCCGCCTAGTGGACACACAGGATTTTAGAGACCTTATGTCTGTCGCTGTGCCCCAGTACCAGATGCCTAGTCGCCACTACTTCTCTAAGAAAGGTGTGCCCGCGCTACACCAACATGTCGCACACAACATCACCGCTTCCTTGAGAAACTCTGTGTGTGAACGGGTGCATTTCACCACCGATACTTGGACCAGTAAGCATGGACAGGGACGTTACATGTCGCTGACTGGCCACTGGGTAACTATGGTGATAGATGGTGAAGGGTCTGCTGCACAAGTCTTGCCATCCCCACGACTTGTGTGTCAATCCTCTGTCTGTCCAAGTTCCGCCACTGCTTCTGCATCCTCCACCTCATCTGGGTCCTCCACCTCCGCCCCAAGCCTGCCTGGTCAGGCCACCAGCGTTCTCACTGCGCAGAAGGAATCACGCAACCCTCATTACTATGCTGGCAGCAGAGCGCAACGGCATCAGGCGGTCTTTAGCTTGACATGTCTTGGGAATAAGAGTCACAGAGCTGAGGAGTTGTGGTCAGCTCTGCGGTCCGAGTTAAATAAATGGTTGTCTCCACTCAACCTGCAGCCTGGTAAGGCCGTGTGCGACAATGCTGCAAACCTGGGTGTGGCCCTTCGCCTGGGCAAGCTGGCACACGTGCCTTGTATGGCTCACGTGTTTAACCTTGTTGTCCAGCAATTTTAACCCACTATCACGGCCTAGATGGGCTTCTGCACAGGGCATGGTCACTCTCTGCTCACTTCTGCCGTTTAAACGCCGCAGCTGACTTCACTTGCATTGCTCCAGAAGTCTTTCAGCCTGCCGGTTCATCACCTGAAATGCGATGTATTGACACGCTGGAATTCGACTCTCCACATGATACAGAGACAGCACCAACGAGCCCTGGTGCATTACGTCATGACGTATAGCCTAGGCCAATGAGATGCAGAGGTGGGGCAGATTACACTGCTAGAGTGGTCTCAGATCAAGGACCTATGCACCCTTCTGCACAGTTTCGACATGGCGACGAATATGTTTAGCGCTGACAATGCCATTATCAGCATGACGATTCCAGTCATTTACATGCTGGAGCACACGCTAAACACTATTCGGAGTCAGGGGGTGGGACAACAGGAAGGGGATGAACTACAGGAGGATTCATATGCGCAAGACACAACATCACCAAGGTCCAGACGTTCATCATCACCAAGGCGACAGGAATGGGACCATGGGGGACAGGGATCAACAAGGGCGCATGGTAGCAGGCGAGATGTTGAGGAAGGTGCAGGAGGACATGAAGATATGGAGAACGAACTGTCCATGGACATGGAAGACTCAGCGGATGAGGGAGACCTTGGTCAAATTTCTGTTGAAAGAGGTTGGGGGGAGATGTCAGAGGAAGAAAGAACGGTTAGCACCTCTATGCCACAAACACAGCGTGGACTTGGTCCGCATGGCTGCGCAAGACACATGAGTGCCTTCTTGTTGCACTACCTCCAACATGACCCTCGTATTTTCAAAATTAGAAGTGATGATGACTACTGGCTTGCCACACTATTAGATCCCCGGTACAAGTCCAAATTTTGTGACATAATTCCAGCCATAGAAAGGGACGCACTTATGCAGGAGTATCAGCAGAAGCTGTTACTCGATCTTAGATCCGCTTTTCCACCAAACAACCAGTGCAGGTGCAGGGAGTGAATCTCCCAGTTGTAACTTGACAAACATGGGACGGTCTCGTCATCTTCAACAGTCTACACGTACCAGTAGGACCGTATCTGGTGCTGGTAACAGCAATTAAATGGAATCTTTTCATAATTTTTTTAGACCCTCCTTTGCAAGGCCACCAGAGACAACAAGTCTGACACATAGTCAACGGCTGGAGAGGATGATACAGGAGTATCTACAAATGAACATCGATGCCATGACTTTGCAAATAGAGCCTTGCTCATTTTGGGCTTCAAATCTAGAAAAATGGCCAGAGCTATCCAGTTACGCCTTGGAGATTTTGTCGTGTCCAGCTGCCAGCGTTGTCTCTGAACGTGTCTTCAGTGCTGCTGGGTGTGTGCTAACAGATAAGCGCACGCGTCTGTCCAGGGACAATGTGGACAGACTGACGTTCATCAAAATTAACAAGTCATGGATCCAGAATGAATTTACAACCCCTGTGTCATCCTGGGGAGAGTAAATGCTTGTGGATTTTGAATGTGCTTGATGCAAATCTAGCTGTGAAGTGTACAACTATGGCACAACTGCTGCCACTGAATGGGTGGGTGTGTGTGGGGCACAATTTTTGGAAAAAAGGGAGGCTCCGCTTGGAGTAACCCTTACTTACATTGTTTTTAAAAGGAGCCAAGATGACCAAGTCATGGTTCAGCAAAGACTTTATCTACCTACCCCGGTGTCATGCTGGGGACGGTTAATTATGCCGTATTTTTGAATGTGCTTGATGCAAATCAAAACATCCTGTTTGCAACTAGGGCACAAGTGCTGCCACTGATGGGGTGTCTGTGTGCCCAATTTTTGGAAAAAAGGGAGACTCCGCTTGGAGTAACCCTTGCTTGCTGTGTTTTTTAAAAATGATACAAGATGAACAGATCTGAAGGCAAGATGAAGGCAACATCATGTCTCCGCCTGCACTTTCCTCACAAACCTGCATTTTTCCAGGGACACCCTACTCAACACCGTCTACAGACAGCAGCCAGATCTCTGTCCCTCAGATGTGGTCAAATAAAAGGCCACTTCCTGCGACCCATGACAAAGCTAAGTGGTTGACTCTATCCCTCTGTAAGCTGTTGGCTACCGAAATCTTGCCTTTCCGCCTAGTGGACACACAGGATTTTAGAGACCTTATGTCTGTCGCTGTGCCCCAGTACCAGATGCCCAATCACCACTGCTTCTCCAAGAAAAGCATGCCCGCGCTACACCAGCATGTCGCACACAACATCACCACTTCCTTGAGAAAATCTGTGTGCGACAGGGTGCATTTCAACACAGATACTTGGACCAGTAAGCATAGACAGGGTCATTACATGTCACTGACTGGGCACTGGCAAACTATGGTGAGAGATGGAGAAGGGTCTGCTGTACAAGTCTTGCCATCCCCACGAGTTGTTTCAATCCTTCTGTATGTAGAAGTTAATACACTGCTTCTGCCTCTTCAACCTCGTGTGGGTCCTCCACCTTGGCGCAAACCCTGTGTGGTCAGGCCACACTTCCTTGCAACTGCGCACAAGGACTACCACACAACTCCTTACTATGCTGGCAGCAGAGCTCAATGCCATCAGGCGGTCAAAGTTTTACTTTGAAATGTATGGGAAATGTGAGTCACACCGCTATTCCAGAGAATAGTAGTCAGGCAGGGTCAAAACATTAATTGAGGAACAGGAACAGAATGGGACGGGCAGGACTTAATCAGAAAACAAGCAGAGGTGAAATGCGGATCGGCCAACAAGGTACATAAACAGCAAGCAGGAAAAGTAGTCAGGTAACAAGCACACAAAATCATAAAACTGAACTGGGGGTAAAATTAACCAGAGGTTCATAGCTATGGCTGGCAGTGGTCTGCAGACAGGATGGGCATAAAAAAGGGTGTGGTGTCTTCCCATTGGTTGTAGCTGAATGATGGTATTTCATCTGTGAGATACCCACCACCTACATTCAGCCAGAGATTCTGCATCTGTCAAGGTAATGCAGCCCAGTGGGTGAGCATAACCTGCGTCCACCTGCGCCGCTGGCATCGACTACTCTCCCATCATCAGCACTATTCATGAAAGGAACACGTTGTCACCTGGCGACCGGAGTACAAATTGACGGAGCGGACTCCGTTGGTGACTTAACAGCCGTGTGCGGCAATGATGCAAATCTGGCTGCGGGCCATCGTCAGGGCAATGTGACACACGTGCCTTGTATGGCTCACGTGTTGAACCGAATTCTCCAGCAATTTTTAAAACACCATCACGGCCTACATGGACTTGTGCAGCGGGCACGCTCGCTATGTGCTCACTTCCATCGTGCGCACACAGCAGCTCAACAACTTTCATCACTCCGGAAGTCTTAGGGTCTGGCAGTTAAACGCCGGAAATGCGATGTTCCGACACGCAGGAATTGGAATCTGCACATGTTGCAGCGTGTGTGGCAGCAACGCAGAGCCCTGCTGAAATACGGTATGACATATAGCCTGGGATAACTTGATCAAGAGGTGGTGCAGATCACGCTGCTGGAGTGGTGTCAGATCAAGGACCTATGCACCCTGCTACACAGTTCACAAATGTCGACAAAGATGTTTAGCACTGGCAATGTCATTCTCAGCGTGATAATTCTGGTCATCTACATGATGGAGCACACTGTAATTATTATTCGGAGTCAGGTGTTGGGACAAGAGGAAGGGGAGGAAGTACAGGAGGAGTCATATGCGGAAGGGATAACAAGATCTACGAGGTCCAGATGGTCAGCGGCACCTATGCGGCATTCATGGTGAGGGAGAGGGATTAACAAGGGCGCATAGTATCAGCAAAAAGTGTTGAGGAAGGTGCAGGAGCCCATGAAGAAATGGAGGACGAACTGGCGATGGGCATGGAAGACTCAGCAGATGAGTGAGAGCTTGCTCACATTTCGGTTGTGCGAGGTTGTGGGGAGAGGGCAGAGGAAGGATGCACGATTCTCACCTCTCTGCCACCAACACACCAAGGACTTGGTCCTCCTGGATGCACAAGACACATGAGCGCCTTCTTGCTGCACTACCTACATGACCCTCGGATTGTATGAATTTGAAGTAATCCTGAATACTGGGTTGCCACACTGTTAGATCCCCGGTACAAGACAAAATTTGGCGAACTAATTCCTGCCATAGAAATGGACGCACGTATACAGGAGTATCTGCAGAATGGGGTACGCAATCTTAGATCTACTTTTCCACTAAACACCAGTGCTGCACAGAGTGAATCTCAACGCTTTGTCATAGATAGGAGGAAATGGTCTTTTCCTTGTCCACATCGGAGGGACCGAGGGATGGCTGCTGTGCTGAGATGGCGTTGAGTACGGTGTCCCTGCACAGTTGCACTTTTGGTCATATCCCAAAATGAGTTGAAAAAGGACAGATGCTGTTGGAAAGGGGAACAGGTGTGTTGGAAAGGGGAAAAAAGTTTTGGTCCGTGGATTTGGAGGTTAAGCAACTGTAACATTTGCTGAAGAAACACCATCTGTTACAGTGGGACTGGCAGATTTGGATAAAGTGGTATATAATCTGTGACCGCTATATAACGAAAATTAATAAGAAAAGAAAGAGAAAGGTATATATCCCCATCAGCAGTCAGTGTCCACCGTGCTCCCAGTTGGAAAAGGAGAGGTTGGCAACTGGAAGGTTTGGTGGAGGATACAGAGCTGTGTGGCTATGAAACTAATAGTAGCCTGAACCGAGTTAGACGCCATTCGGATCTGGAGACTGTGAGCCCTGTTAGCGTCACAGGGTCCACATGCCCGCCCAGCCCAGGAACTCCCTGTTAACAACACAGGGGCCATTGAGTACGCTGACCGTGTGCGTAGGGGCACACCTGTGGACAGCAGGCGCATCAGCAGCAGCAGGCCTGTTAATGCCACTGGGCTGCACAAGCAGGACTGGTAGGACAGGAGCTGGTCTTAACCGTTCTGCGTTACCAACTGTGGTGGTGGCCTGCATCCACCACCCTATCCCTGCCTACCTCTGGCCTAAAGCCGCAATGGGTTCAACACATGGAGGTGTGCTCTTTCGGAGCATAATAGAAGACTGCGCACCTCCTTGTTGGCTCCAGCCCCTTTTATAACCTGGGTCCGCCCCAAACCAGGGTGAACCACAATGCACCTCCTGGAGACAAAAGTAGAGTGACACGTCATGAGTGGCATAACTAGCGTCCTATTTGGAACCGCAACTTCAATGATGACCTCATGGCTGCCATGACCCAAACACCTCACCAGTCATCGTCTGACCATCAATAATGCGGTGACAAGTCATAGGTGTGGGCCTCTGCAAGCCATTTGGGAGGACACCTGATGCCCTGTGGTCTATATGGGACCCCCACATCAGGGCCAGGGCCAAAGAGTTCATTACCGGACCTAGTCTCTGATGCAGTAAGTGCCTGAGCATGCTCAGTAGCATGAAATACAGTCTCTGAAAAAAGACTATCAGCTTTAGCATGGTGTCTAGGCACAAAACAGGACTTAGACCCGGCACGGAATGCAAGCACCTGTGCAAAGAGGCTTTTCACACTTAGTGTGGGAGCATGCGCTGTATCCCGAAAAGAAGACTTAGCGTCAGGAATAACACATTCAGGCTGAGCATACTCACTAGGCGAAACACTGTAATTATGCTGCAGCTGGGGTACATCGGCACACGCATGCGCACTAGCTGCCTCTCCACACTTAGACGTGGAGGGGAAATTGCTCTTGGAGATGCTGTCTATGAACAGAAGGAAAAGCTAAAGGAAGCCTGACTTTCTATCCCTCCGAATTATCAAATGCAGCAATGAATTCCCTGAGTTTGCTATAACATTAGCGTAACAAAATGTGCATGAGGGTGTCATGTAGAGGTGCTATAAATAGCTTGGCACCAGTGGGGCACTAATGGAATACAACAGCCAGTTCTATGATGCCACTAAATGGCAGTATTTTTTGCTATCATTATAGCTTATTAAAAACAGAGCAGGAGGGTGTCATGCAGAGGTGCTGCACATAGATTTGCAGTAGTGTGAATAGACAAAAGTACAATAGCCACGTTTAGGATGCCACTAGGTACACTGAGTGTTTGCTAGTATAATGGCTGAGTTAAAAAAAGGTGGAGTGTGCAATGCAGGCAGACGTGCTGCAAATATGTTTACAATAGTGTGAATAGACAAAAGTCCAATAGCCACGTTTAGGATGCCACTAGGTACACTGAGTGTTTGCTAGTATAATGGCTTAGTTATAATGAGTTGGAGTGTGCAGAGGACAGGAGGGTACAGTGGCAGGATTGTGGGGCTCAGGGTAGAGGAATGGAAGCCTGCCTTTCTATTCCCTCCTAATGGTGAAATGCAGGGAGGAAATCCCTGACCTTGGCTACACAGACGCTGTTGCTGTTTGCAGGACCTGTCACCTATGGCTCTCTGACCCTGCCGGTTTGAGCCCTTAAAAGGACTGCTATAAAGTGCTCTCCCTAAGCTGTCTAACGCTGTGTATGCAGCGCATACAGCTGTATCGGCGATAGGACTCAGGAGGACGGAGCTGCGACAGTGATGTCTGACACCAAAGACGCAGAAGGCAGATAATGGCGTCCTGGAGGAAAATGTCCGTTTTTTTAATGCAGTGACATGGACATCCTATCACACATGCCGTTGCTTCTCTGGCTAAAAGTCCACTTAGCTGTGTGTGTGTCTGGGATTGGCTGACATGCTGGCCCGCCCCACTACACGCGCGCGCTTAGGGAAGGAAGACAAGAAAAAAAAAAAAAAAATGGCGATCGCCATTATAGAAACAGCAGTGATCTGAAGGCGCTGTTCACGCACACTATACACTGAAATGTCATAATAGTGTGATTCACAGAGTGACTTACACTATTACAGCAGAAACCAAGCTAGGATTTAGCTGGTTTTTTGCTGCTAGAACCGTTCTCGAACGTTTCTAGAACTATCGAGCTTTTGCAAAAAAGCTCGAGTTCTAGTTCGATCTAGAACATGCCCCAAAATCACTCGAGCCTAGAACTGGAGAACAACGAACCACGAACCGCGCTCAACTGTAATCATGATGCATATGATGTGAAACGCGTCGGGAGGCACTTGGTCTGGACATTAGGGCTAGCCACAACAGGGCCAGCTGTGGACTGCCCTTGTCAGGGCGGGAGTTTCATGTGGAAAAAGGGTCAGTTTAATCCCTAACAGGGTCAGTGACCAAGCCACTTCTCCCGTCGTCCTGACATATGGATTTCAGCAACACAGGAGAACCTTGACCCTTATCGGGATACAAGATCTGGGTGAGATTGTTCCAATTATATGTTATCAATATCATTACATAATCCATAGTTTTGGTTGATGAATTGATATAGTGGTTACTGCATGTTTTATATCTATCATAAGCTACCACTTATTGGATATCGCAACTTTACTATTGTTATATGTCTATTAGGTGTCCCCCGGTTTGGGGATTCACAGTGTATGATCTTTAAACTGTGCAGTTTTTTATACAACCATCTATGATAGACCCTGATTGGGGTGTTCGATATAGATCCCCTACATTGTTACAGGTTATTTGTATTTAATATCCACTCAACTATTAACCTTAGAGGGGACACATATAGTGGACATCTCACTCTTCGTTTCACCTGTGTTATAAGGTATGGGTGAATTTGAACTTCACCCTTTGTGAATGAAGGTGATGGCGCTATAATCCCAGATTGGCCTCATCATTTTCAGGTTTTTAAATTGGTGTCTGGATCACTGTTTTTCACATTTTGTAATTGATATTATTGATCCCTATTAAAAGTTAAGTTTTAATGTCACATGTTGCTATATTTACTAAGCCATTATACTAGCAAACACTGAGTGAACTTAGTGGCATCCTAAACGTGGCTATTGGACTTCTGTATAGTCCCAGTAGTGCAAAGATATTTGCAGCACGTCTGCCTGCATTGCACACTCCTACTCATTGTTACTAAGCCATTATACTAGCAATTTATGCTGCCAGTTTAAGGGCCGTAGTTGCATTGTCAGGGATATTTATTCTTTATTATTCTGCTGTTAATAAAGCACATTTTCAGTGCACAATCTTGGCGCAATCAACATGAGTGGCAAAATGACAGATGCTGGTGGAAAGGGGAAGAGGCGTGGTGGAAAAGGAAAAAAAGGGTTTGTCCGTGGGGAAGGTGGCAAAGCTCCATTATCATCTGCTGAAGATAGACCATCTACCAGCAAAAGTAAGATGTCTACTACTTACCGTGGACAATCCGATGTGCTCCCTTTTTTACGGACACAAACAACAGGAACAAAGGTAGATGATGGCCAAAAAAGGGAAATGCTTGAATGGATCTCAAGTGGTTCAACAAGTGCCCTCTCAGCCACTTCAAGTACCGCATCCAAAAAACACCAGTCCTCTGAGTTGTCATTCCAATCAAACTTGCTTTCTCCCAGCTCTGAAGTCTCCATCAGCCCTGCACAGTATGGTGGAACTGAGATGGCTGAGTCTGCAGAGCTGTTCAGTCACACTATAGCCTGCGAATCAGAGGTCTGCTCCCAAGCTACAGCGAGTACAGACCAGGAAATGGTCTGCAGTGATGTCCAGAACCTTTGTGACTCTGATTCAGGCCGTGAGGACCAAGTTTCTGAGCATAATGTTGACCCTTTGTCACAAACTGTAACACCTGTGGTTATAGACAATGAGGAACATACTGATGACGATGAGACGCAGATACCAGATTGGGATGACAACTTAAATATTCGGTCAGGGCAAGAAGAGGCTCGGTCTGAGGGGGAGGGGAGTGCAAACACAACAATTGTTGATGAAGTTCTAGATCCCACCTACTGTCAACCCCCAGTCAGGCACTCGAGGAGGTCAACAGAGGCGGTGGAGGAGGATGCAACCGACGACGAAGTTACCTTGCGCCATCCTGGACAGAGTCGGAGCACTGGTAGCACGTCTACAACTGCATCATCAGCCACCACTCTGCCTCTGAGCACTAGTCGGGGGGGGCTCAGCAGGTCGCATGCCCTCTAAGCCTTGCCTAGCCTGGTCCTTTTTTGATATAGAAAAAGATCGCCCAAATTATGTGATGTGTAAAATTTGTCGTGATTCTGTTAGTAGAGGTCAAAACCTCAGCAGTTTGACAACTTCTTCCATGAATCGTCACATGAATAAATATCATAGGTCCCAGTGGGAAGTTCACCGTGCTGCAATGCGGCCTAGCGGAGCGAACCATCCACGGCCTGCCCCTTCCAGTGCATCCGCGCGCTCTTCATCTTCTAGGACTGTGGGGACAGCTGTCACACCTGTTTTTCCACGCACAACTTCCACCACTGTAACCGCAA